>NC_064633.1:38685313-38995576 GCF_023864275.1 Schistocerca cancellata | reverse complement strand
CTCAGGGGAACGTGTGTGCAATACCAATAGCGATGTTAGTCACTTGGAGAGGAGTCGCCTAGGGACTGTAGAACTGGATGGCGACTCAATTTCTTTGTTCCATTGTCATTACGAAAGTTTCACAGATACAGTAAATTGTTACTGGTGTATCGGAAACCTGGAGCCTGACTCTGATGGAAACGCCTGTACAATGCCCGCAGCCACGTTACTCACTTGGAAAGAAGTATCCTAGGGACTGTAGATATGAATTGGGACGCAATTTCTTTGTTCCATTGTTATTACGAGTGTTTGAGGGATACACTAAATTGTCACTGGTGCAACAGAATACTGGAACCTGACTCTCAGGGGAACGTGTGTGCAATACCGATAGCGATGTTAGTCACTTGGAGAGGAGTCGCCTAGGAACTGTAGAACTGGATGGCGACGCAATTTCTTTGTTCCATTGTCATTACGAGAGTTTCACAGATACAGTAAATTGTTACTGGTGTATCAGAAACCTGGAGCCTGACTCTGATGGAAATGCCTGTACAATGCCTGCAGCCACGTTACTCACTTGGAAGGAAGTATCCTAGGGACTGTAGATATGAATCGGGACGCAATCTCTTTGTTCCATTGTTATTACGAGTGTTTGAGGGATACACTAAATTGTCACTGGTGCAACAGAATACTGGAACCTGACTCTCAGGGGAACGTGTGTGCAATACCGATAGCGATGTTAGTCACTTGGACAGGAGTCGCCTAGGGACTGTAGAACTGGATGGCGACGCAATTTCTTTGTTCCATTGTCATTACGAAAGTTTCACAGATACAGTAAATTGTTACTGGTGTATCGGAAACCTGGAGCCTGACTCTGATGGAAACGCCTGTACAATGCCCGCAGCCACGTTACTCACTTGGAAGGAAGTATCCTAGGGACTGTAGATATGAATTGGGACGCAATTTCTTTGTTCCATTGTTATTACGAGTGTTTGAGTGATACACTAAATTGTCACTGGTGCAACAGAATACTGGAACCTGACTCTCAGGGGAACGTGTGTGCAATACCGATTGCGATGTTAGTAACTTGGAGAGGAGTCGCCTAGGAACTGTAGAACTGGATGGCGACGCAATTTCTTTGTTCCATTGTCATTACGAGAGTTTCACAGATATAGTACATTGTTACTGGTGTATCGGAAACCTGGAGCTTGACTCTGATGGAAACGCCTGTACAATGCCCGCAGCCACGTTACTCACTTGGAAGGAAGTATCCTAGGGACTGTAGATATGAATCGGGACGCAATTTCTTTGTTCCATTGTTATTACGAGTGTTTGAGGGATACACTAAATTGTCACTGGTGCAACAGAATACTGGAACCTGACTCTCAGGGGAACGTGTGTGCAATACCGATAGCGATGTTAGTCACTTGGAAAGGAGTCGCCTAGGGACTGTAGAACTGGATGGCGACGCAATTTCTTTGTTCCATTGTCATTACGAGAGTTTCACAGATACAGTAAATTGTTACTGGTGTATCGGAAACCTGGAGCCTGACTCTGATGGAAACGCATGATCAATGCCCGCAGCCACGTTACTCACTAGGAAGGAAGTATCCTAGGGCTTGTAGATATGAAACGGGTCGCAATTTCTTTGTTCCATTGTTATTACGAGTGTTTGAGGGATACACTAAATTATCACTGGCGCAACAGAATGCTGGAACCTGACTCTCAGGGGAACATGTGTGCAATACCTATATGGACGTTAGTCACTTGGAGAGAAGTCGCCTAGGGACTGTAGAACTGGATGGCGACGCAATTTCTTTGTTCCATTGTCATTACGAGAGTTTCACAGATACAGTAAATTGTTACTGGTGTATCGGAAACCTGGAGCCTGACTCTGACGGAAACGCCTGTACAATGCCCGCAGCCAAGTTACGCACTTGGAAGGAAGTATCCTAGGGACTGTAGATATGAATCGGGACGCAATTTCTTTGTTCCATTGTTATTACGAGTGTTTGAGGGATACACTAAATTGTCACTGGTGCAACAGAATTCTGGAACCTGACTCTCAGGGGAACGTGTGTGCAATACCGATAGCGATGTTAGTCACTTGGAGCAAATTCGCCTAGGGACTGTAGATCTGGATGGCGACGCAATTTCTTTGTTCCATTGTCATTACGAGAGTTTCACAGATACAGTAAATTGTTACTGGTGTATCGGAAACCTGGAGCCTGACTCTGATGGAAACGCCTGTACAATGCCCGCAGCCACTTTACTCACTTGGAAGGAAGTATCCTAGGGACTGTAGATATGAATCGGGACGCAATTCCTTTGTTCCATTGTTATTACGAGTGTTTCACAGATACAGTAAATTGTTACTGGTGTATCGGAAACCTGGAGCCTGACTCTGATGGAAACGCCTGTACAATGCCCGCAGCCACTTTACTCACTTGGAAGGAAGTATCCTAGGGACTGTAGATATGAATCGGGGCGCAATTTCTTTGTTCCATTGATATTACGAGTGTTTGAGGGATACACTAAATTGTCACTGGTGCAACAGAATACTGGAACCTGACTCTCAGGGGAACGTGTGTGCAATACCGATAGCGATGTTAGTCACTTGGAGCAAAGTCGCCTAGGGACTGTAGAACTGGATGGCGACGCAATTTCTTTGTTCCATTGTCATTACGAGAGTTTCACAGATACAGTAAATTGTTACTGGTGTATCGGGAACCTGGAGCCTGACTCTGATGGAAACGCCTGTACAATGCCCGCAGCCACTTTACTCACTTGGTAGGAAGTATCCTAGGGACTGTAGATATGAATCGGGACGCAATTTCTTTGTTCCATTGTTATTACGAGTGTTTGAGGGATACACTAAATTGTCACTGGTGCAACAGAATACTGGAACCTGACTCTCAGGGGAACGTGTTTGCAATACCGATAGCGATGTTAGTCACTTGGAGCGGAGTCGCCTAGGGACTGTAGAACTGGATGGCGACGCAATTTCTTTGTTCCATTGTCATTACGAAAGTTTCACAGATACAGTAAATTGTTACTGGTGTATCGGAAACCTGGAGCCTGACTCTGATGGAAACGCCTGTACTATGCCCGCAGCCACGTTACTCACTTGGAAAGAAGTATCCTAGGGACTGTAGATATGAATCGGGACGCAAATTCTTTGCTCCATTGTCATTACGAGAGTTTCACAGATACAGTAAATTGTTACTGGTGTATCGGAAACCTAGAGCCTGACTCTGATGGAAACGCCTGTACAATGCCTGCAGCCACTTTACTCACTTGGAAGGAAGTATCCTAGGGACTGTAGATATGAATCGGGACGCAATTTCTTTGTTCCATTGTTATTACGAGTGTTTGAAGGATACACTAAATTGTCACTGGTGCAACAGAATACTGGAACCTGACTCTCAGGTAAACGTGTGTGCAATACCGATATCGATGTTAGTCACTTGGAGCAAAGTCGCCTAGGGACTGTAGAACTGGATGGCGACGGAATTTCTTTGTTCCATTGTCATTACGAGAGTTTCACAGATACAGTAAATTGTTACTAGTGTATCGGAAACCTGGAGCCTGATTCTGATGGAAACGCCTGTACAATGCCCGCAGCCACTTTACTCACTTGGAAGGAAGTATCCTAGGGACTGTAGATATGAATCGGGACGCAATTTCTTTGTTCCATTGTTATTACGAGTGTTTGAGGGATACACTAAATTGTCAATGGTGCAACAGAATACTGGAACCTGACTCTCAGGGGTCGTGTGGGCAATACCGATAGCGATGTTAGTCACTTGGAGCGGAGTCGCCTAGGGACTGTAGAACTGGATGGCGACGCAATTTCTTTGTTCCATTGTCATTACGAGAGTTTCACAGATACAGTAAATTGTAACTGGTGTATCGGAAACCTGGAGCCTGACTCTGATGGAAACGCATGTTCAATGCCCCCAGCCACGTTACTCACTAGGAAGGAAGTATCCTAGGGACTGTAGATATGAAACGGGTCGCAATTTCTTTGTTCCATTGTTATTACGAGTGTTTGAGGGATACACTAAATTGTCACTGGCGCAACAGGATGCTGGAACCTGACTCTCAGGGGATCATGTGTGCAATACCTATATGGACGTTAGTCACTTGGAGAGAAGTCGCCTAGGGACTGTAGAACTGGATGGCGACGCAATTTCTTTGTTCCATTGTCATTACGAGAGTTTCACAAATACAGTAAATTGTTACTGGTGTATCGGAAACCTGGAGCCTGACTCTGATGGAAACGCATGTACAATGCCCGCAGCCAAGTTACGCACTTGGAAGGAAGTATCCTAGGGACTGTAGATATGAATCGGGACGCAATTCTTTGTTCCATTGTTATTACGAGTGTTTGAGGGATACACTAAATTGTCACTGGTGCAACAGAATTCTGGAACCTGACTCTCAGGGGAACGTGTGTGCAATACCGATAGCGATGTTAGTCACTTGGAGCAAATTCGCCTAGGGACTGTAGAACTGGATGGCGACGCAATTTCTTTGTTCCATTGTCATTACGAGAGTTTCACAGATACAGTAAATTGTTACTGGTGTATCGGAAACCTGGAGCCTGACTCTGATGGAAACGCCTGTACAATGCCCGCAGCCACTTTACTCACTTGGAAGGAAGTATCCTAGGGACAGTAGATATGAATCGGGACGCAATTCCTTTGTTCCATTGTTATTACGAGTGTTTCACAGATACAGTAAATTGTTACTGGTGTATCGGAAACCTGGAGCCTGACTCTGATGGAAACGCCTGTACAATGCCCGCAGCCACTTTACTCACTTGGAAGGAAGTATCCTAGGGACTGTAGATATGAATCGGGGCGATATTTCTTTGTTCCATTGATATTACGAGTGTTTGAGGGATACACTAAATTGTCACTGGTGCAACAGAATACTGGAACCTGACTCTCAGGGGAACGTGTGTGCAATACCGATAGTGATGTTAGTCACTTGGAGCAAAGTCGCCTAGGGACTGTAGAACTGGATGGCGACGCAATTTCTTTGTTCCATTGTCATTACGAGAGTTTCACAGATACAGTAAATTGTTACTGGTGTATCGGAAACCTGGAGCCTGACTCTGATGGAAACGCCTGTACAATGCCCGCAGCCACGTTACTCACTTGGAAAGAAGTATCCTAGGGACTGTAGATATGAATCGGGACGCAATTTCTTTGCTCCATTGTCATCACGAGAGTTTCACAGATACAGTAAATTGTTACTGGTGTATCGGAAACCTAGAGCCTGACTCTGATGGAAACGCCTGTACAATGCCTGCAGCCACTTTACTCACTTGGAAGGAAGTATCCTAGGGACTGTAGATATGAATCGGGACGCAATTTCTTTGTTCCATTGTTATTACGAGTGTTTGAAGGATACAGTAAATTGTCACTGGTGCAACAGAATACTGGAACCTGACTCTCAGGGGAACGTGTGTGCAATACCGATATCGATGTTAGTCACTTGGAGCAAAGTCGCCTAGGGACTGTAGAACTGGATGGCGACGGAATTTCTTTGTTCCATTGTCATTACGAGAGTTTCACAGATACAGTAAATTGTTACTAGTGTATCGGAAACCTGGAGCCTGACTCTGATGGAAACGCCTGTACAATGCCCGCAGCCACGTTACTCACTTGGAAGGAAGTATCCTAGGGACTGTAGATATGAATCGGGACGCAATTTCTTTGTTCCATTGTTATTACGAGTGTTTGAGGGATACACTAAATTGTCACTGGTGCAACAGAATACTGGAACCTGACACTCAGGGGGACGTGTGGGCAATACCGATAGCGATGTTAGTCACTTGGAGCGGAGTCGCCTAGGGACTGTAGAACTGGATGGCGACGCAATTTCTTTGTTCCATTGTCATTACGAGAGTTTCACAGATACAGTAAATTGTTACTGGTGTATCGGAAACCGGATCCTGACTCTGATGGAAACGCCTGTACAATGCCCGCAGCCACGTTACTCACTTGGAAGGAAGTATCCTAGGGACTGTAGATATGAATCGGGACGCATTTTCTTTGTTCCATTGTTATTACGAGTGTTTGAGGGATACACTAAATTGTCACTGGTGCAACAGAATGCTGGATCCTGACTCTCAGGGGAACGTGTGTGCAATACCGATAGCGATGTTAGTCACTTGGAGCGGAGTCGCCTAGGGACTGTAGAACTGGATGGCGACGCAATTTCTTTGTTCCATTGTCATTACGAGAGTTTCACAGATACAGTAAATTGTTACTGGTGTATCAGAAACCTGGAGCCTGACTCTGATGGAAACGCCTGTACAATGCCTGCAGCCACGTTACTCACTTGGAAGGAAGTATCCTAGGGACTGTAGATATGAATCGGCACGCAATCTCTTTGTTCCATTGTTATTACGAGTGTTTGAGGGATACACTAAATTGTCACTGGTGCAACAGATTACTGGAACCTGACTCTCAGGGGAACGTGTGTGCAATACCAATAGCGATGTTAGTCACTTGGAGAGGAGTCGCCTAGGGACTGTAGAACTGGATGGCGACGCAATTTCTTTGTTCCATTGTCATTACGAAAGTTTCACAGATACAGTAAATTGTTACTGGTGTATCGGAAACCTGGAGCCTGACTCTGATGGAAACGCCTGTACAATGCCAGCAGCCACATTACTCACTTGGAAAGAAGTATCCTAGGGACTGTAGATATGAATTGGGACGCAATTTCTTTGTTCCATTGTTATTACGAGTGTTTGAGGGATACACTAAATTGTCACTGGTGCAACAGAATACTGGAACCTGACTCTCAGGGGAACGTGTGTGCAATACCGATAGCGATGTTAGTCACTTGGAGAGGAGTCGCCTAGGAACTGTAGAACTGGATGGCGACGCAATTTCTTTGTTCCATTGTCATTACGAGAGTTTCACAGATACAGTAAATTGTTACTGGTGTATCAGAAACCTGGAGCCTGACTCTGATGGAAACGCCTGTACAATGCCTGCAGCCACGTTACTCACTTGGAAGGAAGTATCCTAGGGACTGTAGATATGAATCGGCACGCAATATCTTTGTTCCATTGTTATTACGAGTGTTCGACGGATACACTACATTGTCACTGGTGCAACAGAATACTGGAACCTGACTCTCAGGGGAACGTGTGTGCAATACCGATAGCGATGTTAGTCACTTGGAGAGGAGTCGCCTAGGGACTGTAGAACTGGATGGTGACGCAATTTCTTTGTTCCATTGTCATTACGAAAGTTTCACAGATACAGTAAATTGTTACTGGTGTATCGGAAACCTGGAGCCTGACTCTGATGGAAACGCCTGTACAATGCCCGCAGCCACGTTACTCACTTGGAAGGAAGTATCCTAGGGACTGTAGATATGAATTGGGACGCAATTTCTTTGTTCCATTGTTATTACGAGTGTTTGAGTGATACACTAAATTGGCACTGGTGCAACAGAATACTGGAACCTGACTCTCAGGGGAACGTGTGTGCAATACCGATAGCGATGTTAGTAACTTGGAGAGGAGTCGCCTAGGAACTGTAGAACTGGATGGCGACGCAATTTCTTTGTTCCATTGTCATTACGAGAGTTTCACAGATATAGTACATTGTTACTGGTGTATCGGAAACCTGGAGCTTGACTCTGATGGAAACGCCTGTACAATGCCCGCAGCCACGTTACTCACTTGGAAGGAAGTATCCTAGGGACTGTAGATATGAATCGGGACGCAATTTCTTTGTTCCATTGTTATTACGAGTGTTTGAGGGATACACTAAATTGTCACTGGTGCAACAGAATACTGGAACCTGACTCTCAGGGGAACGTGTGTGCAATACCGATAGCGATGTTAGTCACTTGGAAAGGAGTCGCCTAGGGACTGTAGAACTGGATGGCGACGCAATTTCTTTGTTCCATTGTCATTACGAGAGTTTCACAGATACAGTAAATTGTTACTGGTGTATCGGAAACCTGGAGCCTGACTCTGATTTAAACGCATGTTCAATGCCCGCAGCCACGTTACTCACTAGGAAGGAAGTATCCTAGGGACTGTAGATATGAAACGGGTCGCAATTTCTTTGTTCCATTGTTATTACGAGTGTTTGAGGGATACACTAAATTGTCACTGGCGCAACAGAATGCTGGAACCTGACTCTCAGGGGAACATGTGTGCAATACCTATATGGACGTTAGTCACTTGGAGAGAAGTCGCCTAGGGACTGTAGAACTGGATGGCGACGCAATTTCTTTGTTCCATTGTCATTACGAGAGTTTCACAGATACAGTAAATTGTTACTGGTGTATCGGAAACCTGGAGCCTGACTCTGATGGAAACGCCTGTACAATGCCCGCAGCCAAGTTACGCACTTGGAAGGAAGTATCCTAGGGACTGTAGATATGAATCGGGACGCAATTTCTTTGTTCCATTGTTATTACGAGTGTTTGAGGGATACACTAAATTGTCACTGGTGCAACAGAATTCTGGAACCTGACTCTCAGGGCAACGTGTGTGCAATACCGATAGCGATGTTAGTCACTTGGAGCAAATTCGCCTAGGGACTGTAGAACTGGATGGCGACGCAATTTCTTTGTTCCATTGTCATTACGAGAGTTTCACAGATACAGTAAATTGTTACTGGTGTATCGGAAACCTGGAGCCTGACTCTGATGGAAACGCCTGTACAATGCCCGGAGCCACTTTACTCACTTGGAAGGAAGTATCCTAGGGACTGTAGATATGAATCGGGGCGCAATTTCTTTGTTCCATTGATATTACGAGTGTTTGAGGGATACACTAAATTGTCACTGGTGCAACAGAATACTGGAACCTGACTCTCAGGGGAACGTGTGTGCAATACCGATAGCGATGTTAGTCACTTGGAGCAAAGTCGCCTAGGGTCTGTAGAACTGGATGGCGACGCAATTTCTTTGTCCCATTGTCATTACGAGAGTTTCACAGATACAGTAAATTGTTTCTAGTGTATCGGGAACCTGGAGCCTGACTCTGATGGAAACGCCTGTACAATGCCCGCAGCCACTTTACTCACTTGGTAGGAAGTATCCTAGGGACTGTAGATATGAATCGGGACGCAATTTCTTTGTTCCATTGTTATTACGAGTGTTTGAGGGATACACTAAATTGTCACTGGTGCAACAGAATACTGGAACCTGACTCTCAGGGGAACGTGTGTGCAATACCGATAGCGATGTTAGTCACTTGGAGCGGAGTCGCCTAGGGACTGTAGAACTGGATGGCGACGCAATTTCTTTGTTCCATTGTCATTACGAAAGTTTCACAGGTACAGTAAATTGTTACTGGTGTATCGGAAACCTGGAGCCTGACTCTGATGGAAACGCCTGTACAATGCCCGCAGCCACGTTACTCACTTGGAAAGAAGTATCCTAGGGACTGTAGATATGAATCGGGACGCAATTTCTTTGCTCCATTATCATTACGAGAGTTTCACAGATACAGTAAATTGTTACTGGTGTATCGGAAACCTGGAGCCTGACTCTGATGGAAACGCCTGTACAATGCCCGCAGCCACTTTACTCACTTGGAAGGAAGTATTCTAGGGACTGTAGATATGAATCGGGACGCAATTTTTTTGGTCCATTGTTATTATGAGTGTTTGAGGGATACACTAGATTGTCACTGGTGCAACAGAATACTGGAACCTGACTCTCAGGGGAACGTGTGTGCAATACCGATAGCGATGTTAGTCACTTGGAGCGGAGTCGCCTAGGGACTGTAGAACTGGATGGCGACGCAATTTCTTTGTTCCATTGTCATTACGAGAGTTTCACAGACACAGTAAATTGTTACTGGTGTATCGGAAACCTGGAGCCTGACTCTGATGGAAACGCCTGTACAATGCCCGCAGCCACTCTACTCACTTGGAAGGAAGTATCCTAGGGACTGTAGATATGAATCGAGACGCAATTTCTTTGTTCCATTGTTATTACGAGTGTTTGAGGGATACACTAAATTGTCACTGGTGCAACAGAATACTGGAACCTGACTCTCACGGGAACGTGTGTGCAATACCGATAGCGATGTTAGTCACTTGGAGCGGAGTCGCCTAGGGACTGTAGAACTGGATGGCGACGCAATTTCTTTGTTCCATTGTCATTACGAGAGTTTCACAGATACTGTAAATTGTTACTGGTGTATCGGAAACCTGGAGCCTGACTCTGATGGAAACGCCTGTACAATGCCCGCAGCCACTTTACTCACTTGGAAGGAAGTATCCTAGGGACTGTAGATATGAATCGGGACGCAATTTCTTTGTTCCATTGTTATTACGAGTGTTTGAGGGATACACTAAATTGTCACTGGTGCAACAGAATACTGGAACCTGACTCTCAGGGAAACGTGTGTGCAATACCGATAGCGATGTTAGTCACTTGGAGCAAAGTCGCCTAGGGACTGTAGTACTAGATGGCGACGCAGTTTCTTTGTTCAATTGTCATTACGAGAGTTTCACAGATACAGTAAATTGTTACTGGTGTATCGGAAACCTGGAGCCTGACTCTGATGGAAACGCCTGTACAATGCCCGCAGCCACGTTACTCACTTGGAAGGAAGTATCCTAGGGACTGTAGATATGAATCGGGACGCAATTTCTTTGTTCCATTGTTATTATGAGTGTTTGAGGGATACACTAAATTGTCACTGGTGCAACAGAATACTGGAACCTGACTCTCAGGGAAACGTGTGTGCAATACCGATAGCGATGTTAGTCACTTGGAGCAAAGTCGCCTAGGGACTGTAGAACTGGATGGCGACGCAATTTCTTTGTTCAATTGTCATTACGAGAGTTTCACAGATACAGTAAATTGTTACTGGTGTATCGGAAACCTGGAGCCTGACTCTGATGGAAACGCCTGTACAATGCCCGCAGCCACGTTACTCACTTGGAAGGAAGTATCCTAGGGACTGTAGATATGAATCGGGACGCAATTTCTTTGTTCCATTGTTATTACGAGTGTTAGAGGGATACACTAAATTGTCACTGGTGCAACAGAATACTGGAACCTGACTCTCACGGGAACGTGTGTGCAATACCGATAGCGATGTTAGTCACTTGGAGCGGAGTCGCCTAGGGACTGTAGAACTGGATGGCGACGCAATTTCTTTGTTCCATTGTCATTACGAGAGTGTCACAGACACAGTAAATTGTTACTGGTGTATCGGAAACCTGGAGCCTGACTCTGATGGAAACGCCTGTACAATGCCCGCAGCCACTTTACTCACTTGGAAGGAAGTATCCTAGGGACTGTAGATATGAATCGGGACGCAATTTCTTTGTTCCATTGTTATTACGAGTGTTTGAGGGATACACTAAATTGTCACTGGTGCAACAGAATACTGGAACCTGACTCTCAGGGAAACGTGTGTGTAATGCCGATAGCGATGTTAGTCACTTGCAGCAAAGTCGCCTAGGGACTGTAGAACTGGATGGCGACGCAATTTCTTTGTTCCATTGTCATTACGAGAGTTTCACAGATACAGTAAATTGTTACTGGTGTATCGGAAACCTGGAGCCTGACTCTGATGGAAACGCCTGTACAATGCCCGCAGCCACTTTACTCACTTGGAAGGAAGTATCCTAGGGACTGTAGATATGAATCGGGACGCAATTTCTTTGTTCCATTGTTATTACGAGTGTTTGAGGGATACACTAAATAGTCACTGGTGCAACAGAATACTGGAACCTGACTCTCACGGGAACGTGTGTGCAATACCGATAGCGATGTTAGTCACTTGGAGCGGAGTCGCCTAGGGACTGTAGAACTGGATGGCGACGCAATTTCTTTGTTCCATTGTCATTACGAGAGTTTCACAGATACTGTAAATTGTTACTGGTGTATCGGAAACCTGGAGCCTGACTCTGATGGAAACGCCTGTACAATGCCCGCAGCCACTTTACTCACTTGGAAGGAAGTATCCTAGGGACTCTAGATATGAATCGGGACGCAATTTCTTTGTTCCATTGTTATTACGAGTGTTTGAGGGATACACTAAATTGTCACTGGTGCAACAGAATACTGGAACCTGACTCTCAGGGAAACGTGTGCGCAATACCGATAGCGATGTTAGTCACTTGGAGCAAAGTCGCCTAGGGACTGTAGAACTGGATGGCGACGCAATTTCTTTGTTCCATTGTCATTACGAGAGTTTCACAGATACAGTAAATTGTTACTGGTGTATCGGAAACCTGGAGCCTGACTCTGATGGAAACGCCTGTACAATGCCCGCAGACACGTTACTCACTTGAAAGGAAGTATCCTAGGGACTGTAGATATGAATCGGGACGCAATTTCTTTGTTCCATTGTTATTACGAGTGTTTGAGGGATACACTAAATTGTCACTGGTGCAACAGAATACTGGAACCTGACTCTCACGGGAACGTGTGTGCAATACCGATAGCGATGTTAGTCACTTGGAGCGGAGTCGCCTAGGGACTGTAGAACTGGATGGCGACGCAATTTCTTTGTTCCATTGTCATTACGAGAGTATCACAGACACAGTAAATTGTTACTGGTGTATCGGAAACCTGGAGCCTGACTCTGATGGAAACGCCTGTACAATTCCCGCAGCCACGTTACTCACTTGGAAGGAAGTATCCTAGGGACTGTAGATATGAATCGGGACGCAATTTCTTTGTTCCATTGTTATTACGAGTGTTTGAGGGATACACTAAATTGTCACTGGTGCAACAGAATACTGGAACCTGACTCTCAGGGGAACGTGTGTGCAATACCGATAGCGATGTTAGTCACTTGGAGCAAAGTCGCCTAGGGACTGTAGAACTGGATGGCGACGCAATTTCTTTGTTCCATTGTCATTACGAGAGTGTCACAGATACAGTAAATTGTTACTGGTGTATCGGGAACCTGGAGCCTGACTCTGATGGAAACGCCTGTACAATTCCCGCAGCCACGTTACTCACTTGGAAGGAAGTATCCTAGGGACTGTAGATATGAATCGGGACGCAATTTCTTTGTTCCATTGTTATTACGAGTGTTTGAGGGATACACTAAATTGTCACTGGTGCAACAGAATACTGGAACCTGACTCTCAGGGGAACGTGTGTGCAATACCGATAGCGATGTTAGTCACTTGGAGCAAAGTCGCCTAGGGACTGTAGAACCGGATGGCGACGCAATTTCTTTGTTCCATTGTCATTACGAGAGTTTCACAGATACAGTAAATTGTTACTGGTGTATCGGGAACCTGGAGCCTGACTCTGATGGAAACGCCTGTACAATTCCCGCAACCACGTTACTCACTTGGAAGGAAGTATCCTAGGGACTGTAGATATGAATCGGGACGCAAATTCTTTGTTCCATTGTTATTACGAGTGTTTGAGGGATACACTAAATTGTCACTGGTGCAACAGAATACTGGAACCTGACTCTCAGGGGAACGTGTGTGCAATACCGATAGCGATGTTAGTCACTTGGAGCAAAGTCGCCTAGGGACTGTAGAACTGGATGGCGACGCAATTTCTTTGTTCCATTGTCATTACGAGAGTTTCACAGATACAGTAAATTGTTACTGGTGTATCGGGAACCTGGAGCCTGACTCTGATGGAAATGCCTGTACAATTCCCGCAGCCACGTTACTCACTTGGAAGGAAGTATCCTAGGGACTGTAGATATGAATCGGGACGCAATTTCTTTGTTCCATTGTTATTACGAGTGTTTGAGGGATACACTAAATTGTCACTGGTGCAACAGAATACTGGAACCTCACTCTCAGGGGAACGTGTGTGCAATACCGCTAGCGATGTTAGTCACTTGGAAAGGAGTCGCCTAGGGACTGTAGAACTGGATGGCGACGCAATTTCTTTGTTCCATTGTCATTACGAGAGTTTCACAGATACAGTAAATTGTTACTGGTGTATCGGGAACCTGGAGCCTGACTCTGATGGAAACGCCTGTACAATGCCCGCAGCCACGTTACTCACTTGGAAGGATGTATCCTAGGGACTGTAGATATGAAACGGGACGCAATTTCTTTGTTCCATTGTTATTACGAGTGTTTGAGGGATACACTAAATTGTCACTGGTGCAACAGAATACTGGAACCTGACTCTCAGGGGAACGTGTGTGCAATACCGATAGCGATGTTAGTCACTTGGAGCAAAGTCGCCTAGGGACTGTAGAACTGGATGGCGACGCAATTTCTTTGTTCCATTGTCATTACGAGAGTTTCACAGATACAGTAAATTGTTACTGGTGTATCGGGAACCTAGAGCCTGACTCTGATGGAAACGCCTGTACAATTCCCGCAGCCACGTTACTCACTTGGAAGGAAGTATCCTAGGGACTGTAGATATGAATCGGGACGCAATTTCTTTGTTCCATTGTTATTACGAGTGTCTGAGGGATACACTAAATTGTCACTGGTGCAACAGAATACTGGAACCTGACTCTCAGGGGAACGTGTGTGCAATACCGCTAGCGATGTTAGTCACTTGGAAAGGAGTCGCCTAGGGACTGTAGAACTGGATGGCGACGCAATTTCTTTGTTCCATTGTCATTACGAGAGTATCACAGACACAGTAAATTGTTACTGGTGTATCGGAAACCTGGAGCCTGACTCTGATGGAAACGCCTGTACAATTCCCGCAGCCACGTTACTCACTTGGAAGAAAGTATCCTAGGGACTGTAGATATGAATCGGGACGCAATTTCTTTGTTCCATTGTTATTACGAGTGTTTGAGGGATACACTAAATTGTCACTGGTGCAACAGAATACTGCAACCTGACTCTCAGGGGAACGTGTGTGCAATACCGATAGCGATGTTAGTCACTTGGAGCAAAGTCGCCTAGGGACTGTAGAACTGGATGGCGTCGCAATTTCTTTGTTCCATTGTCATTACGAGAGTTTCACAGATACAGTAAATTGTTACTGGTGTATCGGGAACCTGGAGCCTGACTCTGATGGAAACGCCTGTACAATTCCCGCAGCCACGTTACTCACTTGGAAGGAAGTATCCTAGGGACTGTAGATATGAATCGGGACGTAATTTCTTTGTTCCATTGTTATTACGAGTGTTTGAGGGATACACTAAATTGTCACTGGTGCAACAGAATACTGGAACCTGACTCTCAGGGGAACGTGTGTGCAATACCGATAGCGATGTTAGTCACTTGGAGCAAAGTCGCCTAGGGACTGTAGAACTGGATGGCGACGCAATTTCTTTGTTCCATTGTCATTACGAGAGTGTCACAGATACAGTAAATTGTTACTGGTGTATCGGGAACCTGGAGCCTGACTCTGATGGAAACGCCTGTACAATTCCCGCAGCCACGTTACTCACTTGGAAGGAAGTATCCTAGGGACTGTAGATATGAATCGGGACGCAATTTCTTTGTTCCATTGTTATTACGAGTGTTTGAGGGATACACTAAATTGTCACTGGTGCAACAGAATACTGGAACCTGACTCTCAGGGGAACGTGTGTGCAATACCGCTAGCGATGTTAGTCACTTGGAAAGGTGTCGCCTAGGGACTGTAGAACTGGATGGCGACGCAATTTCTTTGTTCCATTGTCATTACGAGAGTTTCACAGATACAGTAAATTGTTACTGGTGTATCGGAAACCTGGAGCCTGACTCTGATGGAAACGCCTGTACAATGCCCGCAGCCACGTTACTCACTTGGAAGGATGTATCCTAGGGACTGTAGATATGAAACGGGACGCAATTTCTTTGTTCCATTGTTATTACGAGTGTTTGAGGGATACACTAAATTGTCACTGGCGCAACAGAATGCTGGAACCTGACTCTCAGGGGAACGTGTGTGCAATACCGATAGCGATGTTAGTCACTTGGAGCGGAGTCGCCTAGGGACTGTAGAACTGGATGGTGACGCAATTTCTTTGTTCCATTGTCATTACGAGAGTATCACAGACACAGTAAATTGTTACTGGTGTATCGGGAACCTGGAGCCTGACTCTGATGGAAACGCCTGTACAATTCCCGCAGCCACGTTACTCACTTGGAAGGAAGTATCCTAGGGACTGTAGATATGAATTGGGACGCAATTTCTTTGTTCCATTGTTATTACGAGTGTTTGAGGGATACACTAAATTGTCACTGGTGCAACAGAATACTGGAACCTGACTCTCAGGGGAACGTGTGTGCAATACCGATAGCGATGTTAGTCACTTGGAGAAAGTCGCCTAGGGACTGTAGAACTGGATGGCGACCCAATTTCTTTGTTCCATTGTCATTACGAGAGTTTCACAGATACAGTAAATTGTTACTGGTGTTTCGGAAACCTGGAGCCTGACTCTGATGGAAACGCCTGTACAATGCCCGCAGCCACGTTACTCACTTGGAAAGAAGTATCCTAGGGACTGTAGATATGAATTGGGACGCAATTTCTTTGTTCCATTGTTATTACGAGTGTTTGAGGGGTACACTAAATTGTCACTGGTGCAACAGAATACTAGAATGACTCTCAGGGGAACGTGTGTGCAATACCGATAGCGATGTTAGTCACTTGGAGAGGAGTCGCCTAGGGACTGTAGAACTGGATGGCGACGCAATTTCTTTGTTCCATTGTCATTACGAGAGTTTCACAGATACAGTAAATTGTTACTGGTGTATCGGAAACCTGGAGCCTGACTCTGATGGAAACGCCTGTACAATGCCCGCAGCCACGTTACTCACTTGGAAGGAAGTATCCTAGGGACTGTAGATATGAATCGGGACGCAATTCCTTTGTTCCATTGTTATTACGAGTGTTTGAGGGATACACTAAATTGTCACTGGTGCAACAGAATACTGGAACCTGACTCTCAGGGGAACGTGTGTGCAATACCGATAGCGATGTTAGTCACTTGGAGAGGAGTCGCCTAGGGACTGTAGAACTGGATGGCGACGCAATTTCTTTGTTCCATTGTCATTACGAGAGTTTCACAGATACTGTAAATTGTTACTGGTGTATCGGAAACCTGGAGCCTGACTCTGATGGAAACGCCTGTACAATGCCCGCAGCCACTTTACTCACTTGGAAGGAAGTATCCTAGGGACTGTAGATATGAATCGGGACCCAATTTCTTTGTTCCATTGTTATTACGAGTGTTTGAGGGATACACTAAATTGTCACTGGTGCAACAGAATACTAGAACCTGAGTCTCAGGGAAACGTGTGTGCAATACCGATAGCGATGTTAGTCACTTGGAGCAAAGTCGCCTAGGGACTGTAGAACTGGATAGCGACGCAATTTCTTTGTTCCATTGTCATTACGAGAGTTTCACAGATACAGTAAATTGTTACTGGTGTATCGGAAACCTGGAGCCTGACTCTGATGGAAACGCCTGTACAATGCCCGCAGCCACGTTACTCACTTGGAAGGAAGTATCCTAGGGACTGTAGATATGAATCGGGACGCAATTTTTTTGTTCCATTGTTATTACGAGTGTTTGAGGGATACACTAGATTGTCACTGGTGCAACAGAATACTGGAACCTGACTCTCAGGGGAACGTGTGTGCAATACCGATAGCGATGTTAGTCACTTGGAGCGGAGTCGCCTAGGGACTGTAGAACTGGATGGCGACGCAATTTCTTTGTTCCATTGTCATTACGAGAGTTTCACAGATACTGTAAATTGTTACTGGTGTATCGGAAACCTGGAGCCTGACTCTGATGGAAACGCCTGTACAATGCCCGCAGCCACTTTACTCACTTGGAAGGAAGTATCCTAGGGACTGTAGATATGAATCGGGACGCAATTTCTTTGTTCCATTGTTATTACGAGTGTTTGAGGGATACACTAAATTGTCACTGGTGCAACAGAATACTGGAACCTGACTCTCAGGGAAACGTGTGTGCAATACCGATAGCGATGTTAGTCACTTGGAGCAAAGTCGCCTAGGGACTGTAGAACTAGATGGCGACGCAATTTCTTTGTTCAATTGTCATTACGAGAGTTTCACAGATACAGTAAATTGTTACTGGTGTATCGGAAACCTGGAGCCTGACTCTGATGGAAACGCCTGTACAATGCCCGCAGCCACGTTACTCACTTGGAAGGAAGTATCCTAGGGACTGTAGATATGAATCGGGACGCAATTTCTTTGTTCCATTGTTATTATGAGTGTTTGAGGGATACACTAAATTGTCACTGGTGCAACAGAATACTGGAACCTGACTCTCAGGGAAACGTGTGTGCAATACCGATAGCGATGTTAGTCACTTGGAGCAAAGTCGCCTAGGGACTGTAGAACTGGATGGCGACGCAATTTCTTTGTTCAATTGTCATTACGAGAGTTTCACACATACAGTAAATTGTTACTGGTGTATCGGAAACCTGGAGCCTGACTCTGATGGAAACGCCTGTACAATGCCCGCAGCCACGTTACTCACTTGGAAGGAAGTATCCTAGGGACTGTAGATATGAATCGGGACGCAATTTCTTTGTTCCATTGTTATTACGAGTGTTAGAGGGATACACTAAATTGTCACTGGTGCAACAGAATACTGGAACCTGACTCTCACGGGAACGTGTGTGCAATACCGATAGCGATGTTAGTCACTTGGAGCGGAGTCGCCTAGGGACTGTAGAACTGGATGGCGACGCAATTTCTTTGTTCCATTGTCATTACGAGAGTGTCACAGACACAGTAAATTGTTACTGGTGTATCGGAAACCTGGAGCCTGACTCTGATGGAAACGCCTGTACAATGCCCGCAGCCACTATACTCACTTGGAAGGAAGTATCCTAGGGACTGTAGATATGAATCGGGACGCAATTTCTTTGTTCCATTGTTATTACGAGTGTTTGAGGGATACACTAAATTGTCACTGGTGCAACAGAATACTGGAACCTGACTCGCAGGGAAACGTGTGTGTAATGCCGATAGCGATGTTAGTCACTTGCAGCAAAGTCGCCTAGGGACTGTAGAACTGGATGGCGACGCAATTTCTTTGTTCCATTGTCATTACGAGAGTTTCACAGATACAGTAAATTGTTACTGGTGTATCGGAAACCTGGAGCCTGACTCTGATGGAAACGCCTGTACAATGCCCGCAGCCACGTTACTCACTTGGAAGGAAGTATCCTAGGGACTGTAGATATGAATCGGGACGCAATTTCTTTGTTCCATTGTTATTACGAGTGTTTGAGGGATACACTAAATTGTCACTGGTGCAACAGAATACTGGAACCTGACTCTCACGGGAACGTGTGTGCAATACCGATAGCGATGTTAGTCACTTGGAGCGGAGTCGCCTAGGGACTGTAGAACTGGATGGCGACGCAATTTCTTTGTTCCATTGTCATTACGAGAGTTTCACAGACACAGTAAATTGTTACTGGTGTATCGGAAACCTGGAGCCTGACTCTGATGGAAACGCCTGTACAATGCCCGCAGCCACTTTACTCACTTGGAAGGAAGTATCCTAGGGACTGTAGATATGAATCGGGACGCAATTTCTTTGTTCCATTGTTATTACGAGTGTTTGAGGGATACACTAAATAGTCACTGGTGCAACAGAATACTGGAACCTGACTCTCACGGGAACGTGTGTGCAATACCGATAGCGATGTTAGTCACTTGGAGCGGAGTCGCCTAGGGACTGTAGAACTGGATGGCGACGCAATTTCTTTGTTCCATTGTCATTACGAGAGTTTCACAGATACTGTAAATTGTTACTGGTGTATCGGAAACCTGGAGCCTGACTCTGATGGAAACGCCTGTACAATGCCCGCAGCCACTTTACTCACTTGGAAGGAAGTATCCTAGGGACTCTAGATATGAATCGGGACGCAATTTCTTTGTTCCATTGTTATTACGAGTGTTTGAGGGATACACTAAATTGTCACTGGTGCAACAGAATACTGGAACCTGACTCTCAGGGAAACGTGTGCGCAATACCGATAGCGATGTTAGTCACTTGGAGCAAAGTCGCCTAGGGACTGTAGAACTGGATGGCGACGCAATTTCTTTGTTCCATTGTCATTACGAGAGTTTCACAGATACAGTAAATTGTTACTGGTGTATCGGAAACCTGGAGCCTGACTCTGATGGAAACGCCTGTACAATGCCCGCAGACACGTTACTCACTTGAAAGGAAGTATCCTAGGGACTGTAGATATGAATCGGGACGCAATTTCTTTGTTCCATTGTTATTACGAGTGTTTGAGGGATACACTAAATTGTCACTGGTGCAACAGAATACTGGAACCTGACTCTCACGGGAACGTGTGTGCAATACCGATAGCAATGTTAGTCACTTGGAGCGGAGTCGCCTAGGGACTGTAGAACTGGATGGCGACGCAATTTCTTTGTTCCATTGTCATTACGAGAGTATCACAGACACAGTAAATTGTTACTGGTGTATCGGAAACCTGGAGCCTGACTCTGATGGAAACGCCTGTACAATTCCCGCAGCCACGTTACTCACTTGGAAGGAAGTATCCTAGGGACTGTAGATATGAATCGGGACGCAATTTCTTTGTTCCATTGTTATTACGAGTGTTTGAGGGATACACTAAATTGTCACTGGTGCAACAGAATACTGGAACCTGACTCTCAGGGGAACGTGTGTGCAATACCGATAGCGATGTTAGTCACTTGGAGCAAAGTCGCCTAGGGACTGTAGAACTGGATGGCGACGCAATTTCTTTGTTCCATTGTCATTACGAGAGTGTCACAGATACAGTAAATTGTTACTGGTGTATCGGGAACCTGGAGCCTGACTCTGATGGAAACGCCTGTACAATTCCCGCAGCCACGTTACTCACTTGGAAGGAAGTATCCTAGGGACTGTAGATATGAATCGGGACGCAATTTCTTTGTTCCATTGTTATTACGAGTGTTTGAGGGATACACTAAATTGTCACTGGTGCAACAGAATACTGGAACCTGACTCTCAGGGGAACGTGTGTGCAATACCTATAGCGATGTTAGTCACTTGGAGCAAAGTCGCCTAGGGACTGTAGAACCGGATGGCGACGCAATTTCTTTGTTCCATTGTCATTACGAGAGTTTCACAGATACAGTAAATTGTTACTGGTGTATCGGGAACCTGGAGCCTGACTCTGATGGAAACGCCTGTACAATTCCCGCAACCACGTTACTCACTTGGAAGGAAGTATCCTAGGGACTGTAGATATGAATCGGGACGCAAATTCTTTGTTCCATTGTTATTACGAGTGTTTGAGGGATACACTAAATTGTCACTGGTGCAACAGATTACTGGAACCTGACTCTCAGGGGAACGTGTGTGCAATACCGATAGCGATGTTAGTCACTTGGAGCAAAGTCGCCTAGGGACTGTAGAACTGGATGGCGACGCAATTTCTTTGTTCCATTGTCATTACGAGAGTTTCACAGATACAGTAAATTGTTACTGGTGTATCGGGAACCTGGAGCCTGACTCTGATGGAAATGCCTGTACAATTCCCGCAGCCACGTTACTCACTTGGAAGGAAGTATCCTAGGGACTGTAGATATGAATCGGGACGCAATTTCTTTGTTCCATTGTTATTACGAGTGTTTGAGGGATACACTAAATTGTCACTGGTGCAACAGAATACTGGAACCTCACTCTCAGGGGAACGTGTGTGCAATACCGCTAGCGATGTTAGTCACTTGGAAAGGAGTCGCCTAGGGACTGTAGAACTGGATGGCGACGCAATTTCTTTGTTCCATTGTCATTACGAGAGTTTCACAGATACAGTAAATTGTTACTGGTGTATCGGGAACCTGGAGCCTGACTCTGATGGAAACGCCTGTACAATGCCCGCAGCCACGTTACTCACTTGGAAGGATGTATCCTAGGGACTGTAGATATGAAACGGGACGCAATTTCTTTGTTCCATTGTTATTACGAGTGTTTGAGGGATACACTAAATTGTCACTGGTGCAACAGAATACTGGAACCTGACTCTCAGGGGAACGTGTGTGCAATACCGATAGCGATGTTAGTCACTTGGAGCAAAGTCGCCTAGGGACTGTAGAACTGGATGGCGACGCAATTTCTTTGTTCCATTGTCATTACGAGAGTTTCACAGATACAGTAAATTGTTACTGGTGTATCGGGAACCTGGAGCCTGACTCTGATGGAAACGCCTGTACAATTCCCGCAGCCACGTTACTCACTTGGAAGGAAGTATCCTAGGGACTGTAGATATGAATCGGGACGCAATTTCTTTGTTCCATTGTTATTACGAGTGTTTGAGGGATACACTAAATTGTCACTGGTGCAACAGAATACTGGAACCTGACTCTCAGGGGAACGTGTGTGCAATACCGCTAGCGATGTTAGTCACTTGGAAAGGAGTCGCCTAGGGACTGTAGAACTGGATGGCGACGCAATTTCTTTGTTCCATTGTCATTACGAGAGTATCACAGACACAGTAAATTGTTACTGGTGTATCGGAAACCTGGAGCCTGACTCTGATGGAAACGCCTGTACAATTCCCGCAGCCACGTTACTCACTTGGAAGGAAGTATCCTAGGGACTGTAGATATGAATCGGGACGCAATTTCTTTGTTCCATTGTTATTACGAGTGTTTGAGGGATACACTAAATTGTCACTGGTGCAACAGAATACTGCAACCTGACTCTCAGGGGAACGTGTGTGCAATACCGATAGCGATGTTAGTCACTTGGAGCAAAGTCGCCTAGGGACTGTAGAACTGGATGGCGTCGCAATTTCTTTGTTCCATTGTCATTACGAGAGTTTCACAGATACAGTAAATTGTTACTGGTGTATCGGGAACCTGGAGCCTGACTCTGATGGAAACGCCTGTACAATTCCCGCAGCCACGTTACTCACTTGGAAGGAAGTATCCTAGGGACTGTAGATATGAATCGGGACGTAATTTCTTTGTTCCATTGTTATTACGAGTGTTTGAGGGATACACTAAATTGTCACTGGTGCAACAGAATACTGGAACCTGACTCTCAGGGGAACGTGTGTGCAATACCGATAGCGATGTTAGTCACTTGGAGCAAAGTCGCCTAGGGACTGTAGAACTGGATGGCGACGCAATTTCTTTGTTCCATTGTCATTACGAGAGTGTCACAGATACAGTAAATTGTTACTGGTGTATCGGGAACCTGGAGCCTGACTCTGATGGAAACGCCTGTACAATTCCCGCAGCCACGTTACTCACTTGGAAGGAAGTATCCTAGGGACTGTAGATATGAATCGGGACGCAATTTCTTTGTTCCATTGTTATTACGAGTGTTTGAGGGATACACTAAATTGTCACTGGTGCAACAGAATACTGGAACCTGACTCTCAGGGGAACGTGTGTGCAATACCGCTAGCGATGTTAGTCACTTGGAAAGGTGTCGCCTAGGGACTGTAGAACTGGATGGCGACGCAATTTCTTTGTTCCATTGTCATTACGAGAGTTTCACAGATACAGTAAATTGTTACTGGTGTATCGGAAACCTGGAGCCTGACTCTGATGGAAACGCCTGTACAATGCCCGCAGCCACGTTACTCACTTGGAAGGATGTATCCTAGGGACTGTAGATATGAAACGGGACGCAATTTCTTTGTTCCATTGTTATTACGAGTGTTTGAGGGATACACTAAATTGTCACTGGCGCAACAGAATGCTGGAACCTGACTCTCAGGGGAACGTGTGTGCAATACCGATAGCGATGTTAGTCACTTGGAGCGGAGTCGCCTAGGGACTGTAGAACTGGATGGTGACGCAATTTCTTTGTTCCATTGTCATTACGAGAGTATCACAGACACAGTAAATTGTTACTGGTGTATCGGGAACCTGGAGCCTGACTCTGATGGAAACGCCTGTACAATTCCCGCAGCCACGTTACTCACTTGGAAGGAAGTATCCTAGGGACTGTAGATATGAATTGGGACGCAATTTCTTTGTTCCATTGTTATTACGAGTGTTTGAGGGATACACTAAATTGTCACTGGTGCAACAGAATACTGGAACCTGACTCTCAGGGAAACGTGTGTGCAATACCGATAGCGATGTTAGTCACTTGGAGAAAGTCGCCTAGGGACTGTAGAACTGGATGGCGACGCAATTTCTTTGTTCCATTGTCATTACGAGAGTTTCACAGATACAGTAAATTGTTACTGGTGTATCGGAAACCTGGAGCCTGACTCTGATGGAAACGCCTGTACAATGCCCGCAGCCACGTTACTCACTTGGAAGGAAGTATCCTAGGGACTGTAGATATGAATCGGGACGCAATTCCTTTGTTCCATTGTTATTACGAGTGTTTGAGGGATACACTAAATTGTCACTGGTGCAACAGAATACTGGAACCTGACTCTCAGGGGAACGTGTGTGCAATACCGATAGCGATGTTAGTCACTTGGAGAGGAGTCGCCTAGGGACTGTAGAACTGGATGGCGACGCAATTTCTTTGTTCCATTGTCATTACGAGAGTTTCACAGATACTGTAAATTGTTACTGGTGTATCGGAAACCTGGAGCCTGACTCTGATGGAAACGCCTGTACAATGCCCGCAGCCACTTTACTCACTTGGAAGGAAGTATCCTAGGGACTGTAGATATGAATCGGGACCCAATTTCTTTGTTCCATTGTTATTACGAGTGTTTGAGGGATACACTAAATTGTCACTGGTGCAACAGAATGCTGGAACCTGACTCTCAGGGGAACATGTGTGCAATACCCATATGGACGTTAGTCACTTGGAAAGGAGTCGCCTAGGGACTGTAGAACTGGATGGCGACGCAATTTCTTTGTTCCATTGTCATTACGAGAGTATCACAGACACAGTAAATTGTTACTGCTGTATCGGGAACCTGGAGCCTGACTCCGATGGAAACGCCTGTACAATTCCCGCAGCCACGTTACTCACTTGGAAGGAAGTATCCTAGGGACTGTAGATATGAATTGGGACGCAATTTCTTTGTTCCATTGTTATTACGAGTGTTTGAGGGATACACTAAATTGACACTGGTGCAACAGAATACTGGAACCTGACTCTCAGGGGAACGTGTGTGCAATACCGATAGCGATGTTAGTCACTTGGAGCAAAGTCGCCTAGGGACTGTAGAACTGGATGGCGACGCAATTTCTTTGTTCCATTGTCATTACGAGAGTGTCACAGATACAGTAAATTGTTACTGGTGTATCGGGAACCTGGAGCCTGACTCTGATGGAAACGCCTGTACAATGCCCGCAGCCACTTTACTCACTTGGAAGGAAGTATCCTAGGGCCTGTAGATGTGAATCGGGACGCAATTTCTTTGTTCCATTGTTATTACGAGTGTTTGAGGGATACACTAAATTGTCACTGGTGCAACAGAATACTGGAACCTGACTCTCAGGGGAACGTGTGTGCAATACCGATAGCGATGTTAGTCACTTGGAGCAAAGTCGCCAAGGGATTGTAGAACTGGATGGCGACGCAATTTCTTTGTTCCATTGTCATTACGAGAGTTTCACAGATACAGTAAATTGTTACTGGTGTATCTGGAGCCTGGAGCCTGACTCTGATGGAAACGCCTGTACAATGCCCGCAGCCACTTTACTCACTTGGAAGGAAGTATCCTAGGGACTGTAGATATGAATCGGGACGCAATTTCTTTGTTCCATTGTTATTACGAGTGTTTGAGGGATACACTAAATTGTCACTGGTGCAACAGAATACTGGAACCTGACTCTCAGGGCAACGTGTGTGCAATACCGATAGCGATGTTAGTCACTTGGAGCGGAGTCGCCTAGAGACTGTAGAACTGGATGGCGACGCAATTTCTTTGTTCCATTGTCATTACGAGAGTTTCACAGATACAGTAAATTGTTACTGGTGTATCGGGAACCTGGAGCCTGACTCTGATGGAAACGCCTGTACAATGCCCGCAGCCACTTTACTCACTTGGAAGGAAGTATCCTAGGGACTGTAGATATGAATCGGGACGCAATTTCTTTGTTCCATTGTTATTACGAGTGTTTGAGGGATACACTAAATTGTCACTGGTGCAACAGAATACAGGAACCTGACTCTCAGGGGAACGTGTGTGCAATACCGCTAGCGATGTTAGTCACTTGGAAAGGAGTCGCCTAGGGACTGTAGAACTGGATGGCGACGCAATTTCTTTGTTCCATTGTCATTACGGGAGTTTCACAGATACAGTAAATTGTTACTGGTGTATCGGAAACCTGGAGCCTGACTCTGATGGAAACGCCTGTACAATGCCCGCAGCCACGTTACTCACTTGGAAGGATGTATCCTAGGGACTGTAGATATGAAACGGGACGCAATTTCTTTGTTCCATTGTTATTACGAGTGTTTGAGGGATACACTAAATTGTCACTGGCGCAACAGAATGCTGGAACCTGACTCTCAGGGGAACATGTGTGCAATACTCATATGGACGTTAGTCACTTGGAAAGGAGTCGCCTAGGGACTGTAGAACTGGATGGCGTCGCAATTTTTTTGTTCCATTGTCATTACGAGAGTTTCACAGATACAGTAAATTGTTACTGATGTATCGGAAACCTGGAGCCAGACTCTGATGGAAACGCCTGTACAATTCCCGCAGCCACGTTACTCACTTGGAAGGAAGTATCCTAGGGACTGTAGATATGAATCGGGACGCAATTTCTTTGTTCCATTGTTATTACGAGTTTTTGAGGAATACACTAAATTGTCACTGGTGCAACAGAATACTGGAACCTGACTCTCAGGGGAACGTGTGTGCAATACCGATAGCGATGTTAGTCACTTGGAGCAAAGTCGCCTAGGGACTGTAGAACTGGATGACGACGCAATTTCTTTGTTCCATTGTCATTACGAGAGTTTCACAGATACAGTAAATTGTTACTGGTGTATCGGGAACCTGGAGCCTGACTCTGATGGAAACGCCTGTACAATGCCCGCAGCCACTTTACTCACTTGGAAGGAAGTATCCTAGGGACTGTAGATATGAATCGGGACGCAATTTCTTTGTTCCATTGTTATTACGAGTGTTTGAGGGATACACTAAATTGTCACTGGTGCAACAGAATACTGGAACCTGACTCTCAGGGGAACGTGTGTGCAATACCGATAGCGATGTTAGTCACTTGGAGCGGAGTCGCCTAGGGACTGTAGAACTGGATGGCGACGCAATTTCTTTGTTCCATTGTCATTACGAAAGTTTCACAGATACAGTAAATTGTTACTGGTGTATCGGAAACCTGGAGCCTGACTCTGATGGAAACGCCTGTACAATGCCCGCAGCCACGTTACTCACTTGGAAGGAAGTATCCTAGGGACTGTAGATATGAATCGGGACGCAATTTCTTTGTTCCATTGTTATTACGAGTGTTTGAGGGATACACTAAATTGTCACTGGTGCAACAGAATACTGGAACCTGACTCTCAGGGGAACGTGTGTGCAATACCGATAGCGATGTTAGTCACTTGGAGCGGAGTCGCCTAGGGACTGTAGAACTGGATGGCGACGCAATTTCTTTGTTCCATTGTCATTACGAAAGTTTCACAGATACAGTAAATTGTTACTGGTGTATCGGAAACCTGGAGCCTGACTCTGATGGAAACGCCTGTACAATGCCCGCAGCCACGTTACTCACTTGGAAATAAGTATCCTAGGGACTGTAGATATGAATTGGGACGCAATTTCTTTGTTCCATTGTTATTACGAGTGTTTGAGGGGTACACTAAATTTTCACTGGTGCAACAGAATACTAGAATGACTCTCAGGGGAACGTGTGTGCAATACCGATAGCGAAGTTAGTCACTTGGAGAGGAGTCGCCTAGGGACTGTAGAACAGGATGGCGACGCAATTTCTTTGTTCCATTGTCATTACGAGAGTTTCACAGATACAGTAAATTGTTACTGGTGTATCGGAAACCTGGAGCCTGACTCTGATGGAAACGCCTGTACAATGCCCGCAGACACGTTACTCACTTGGAAGGAAGTATCCTAGGGACTGTAGATATGAATCGGGACGCAATTTCTTTGTTCCATTGTTATTACGAGTGTTTGAGGGATACACTAAATTGTCACTGGTGCAACAGAATACTGGAACCTGACTCTCAGGGGAACGTGTGTGCAATACCGATAGCGATGTTAGTCACTTGGAGCGGAGTCGCCTAGGGACTGTAGAACTGGATGACGACGCAATTTCTTTGTTCCATTGTCATTACGAGAGTTTCACAGATACAGTAAATTGTTACTGGTGTATCGGGAACCTGGAGCCTGACTCTGATGGAAACGCCTGTACAATGCCCGCAGCCACTTTACTCACTCGGAAGGAAGTATCCTAGGGACTGTAGATATGAATCGGGACGCAATTTCTTTGTTCCATTGTTATTACGAGTGTTTGAGGGATACACTAAATTGTCACTGGTGCAACAGAATACTGGAACCTGACTCTCAGGGGAACGTGTGTGCAATACCGATAGCGATGTTAGTCACTTGGAGCGGAGTCGCCTAGGGACTGTAGAACTGGATGGCGACGCAATTTCTTTGTTCCATTGTCATTACGAAGGTTTCACAGATACAGTAAATTGTTACTGGTGTATCGGAAACCTGGAGCCTGACTCTGATGGAAACGCCTGTACAATGCCCGCAGCCACGTTACTCACTTGGAAGGAAGTATCCTAGGGACTGTAGATATGAATCGGGACGCAATTTCTTTGTTCCATTGTTATTACGAGTGTTTGAGGGATACACTAAATTGTCACTGGTGCAACAGAATACTGGAACCTGACTCTCAGGGGAACGTGTGTGCAATACCGATAGCGATGTTAGTCACTTGGAGCGGAGTCGCCTAGGGACTGTAGAACTGGATGGCGACGCAATTTCTTTGTTCCATTGTCATTACGAAAGTTTCACAGATACAGTAAATTGTTACTGGTGTATCGGAAACCTGGAGCCTGACTCTGATGGAAACGCCTGTACAATGCCCGCAGCCACGTTACTCACTTGGAAATAAGTATCCTAGGGACTGTAGATATGAATTGGGACGCAATTTCTTTGTTCCATTGTTATTACGAGTGTTTGAGGGGTACACTAAATTTTCACTGGTGCAACAGAATACTAGAATGACTCTCAGGGGAACGTGTGTGCAATACCGATAGCGAAGTTAGTCACTTGGAGAGGAGTCGCCTAGGGACTGTAGAACAGGATGGCGACGCAATTTCTTTGTTCCATTGTCATTACGAGAGTTTCACAGATACAGTAAATTGTTACTGGTGTATCGGAAACCTGGAGCCTGACTCTGATGGAAACGCCTGTACAATGCCCGCAGACACGTTACTCACTTCTAAGGAAGTATCCTAGGGACTGTAGATATGAATCGGGACGCAATTTCTTTGTTCCATTGTTATTACGAGTGTTTGAGGGATACACTAAATTGTCACTGGTGCAACAGAATACTGGAACCTGACTCTCAGGGAAACGTGTGTGCAATACCGATAGCGATGTTAGTCACTTAGAGCAAAGTCGCCTAGGGACTGTAGAACTGGATGGCGACGCAATTTCTTTGTTCCATTGTCATTACGAGAGTTTCACAGATACAGTAAATTGTTACTGGTGTATCGGAAACCTGGAGCCTGACTCTGATGGAAACGCCTGTACAATGCCTGCTGCCACGTTACTCACTTGGAAGGAAGTATCCTAGGGACTGTAGATATGAATCGGGACGCAATTTCTTTGTTCCATTGTTATTACGAGTGTTTGAGGGATACACTAAATTGTCACTGGTGCAACAGAATACTGGAACCTGACTCTCAGGGGAACGTGTGTGCAATACCGATAGCGATGTTAGTCACTTGGAGCGGAGTCGCCTAGGGACTGTAGAACTGGATGGTGACGCAATTTCTTTGTTCAATTGTCATTACGAGAGTTTCACAGATACAGTAAATTGTTACTGGTGTATCGGAAACCTGGAGCCTGACTCTGATGGAAACGCCTGTACAATGCCCGCAGCCACGTTACTCACTTGGAAGGAAGTATCCTAGGGACTGTAGATATGAATCGGGACGCAATTTCTTTGTTCCATTGTTATTACGAGTGTTTGAGGGATACACTAAATTGTCACTGGTGCAACAGAATACTGGAACCTGACTCTCACGGGAACGTGTGTGCAATACCGATAGCGATGTTAGTCACTTGGAGCGGAGTCGCCTAGGGACTGTAGAACTGGATGGCGACGCAATTTCTTTGTTCCATTGTCATTACGAGAGTATCACAGACACAGTAAATTGTTACTGGTGTATCGGAAACCTGGAGCCTGACTCTGATGGAAACGCCTGAACAATTCCCGCAGCCACGTTACTCACTTGGAAGGAAGTGTCCTAGGGACTGTAGATATGAATCGGGACGCAATTCCTTTGTTCCATTGTTATTACGAGTGTTTGAGGGATACACTTAATTGTCACTGGTGCAACAGAATACTGGAACCTGACTCTCAGGGGAACGTGTGTGCAATACCGATAGCGATGTTAGTCACTTGGAGAGGAGTCGCCTAGGGACTGTAGAACTGGATGGCGACGCAATTTATTTGTTCCATTGTCATTACGAGAGTTTTACAGATACAGCAAATTGTTACAGGTGTATCGGAAACCTGGAGCCTGACTCTGATGGAAGCGCCTGTACAATGCCCGCAGCCACATTACTCACTTGGAAGGAAGTATCCTAGGGACTATAGATATGAATCGGGACGCAATTTCTGTGTTCCATTGTCATTACGAGTGTTTGAGGGATACACTAAATTGTCACTGGCGCAACAGAATACTGGAACCTGACTCTCAGGGAAACGTGTGTGCAATACCGATAGCGATGTTAGTCACTTGAAGAGGAGTCGCCTAGGGACTGTAGAACTGGATGGCGACGCAATTTCTTTGTTCCATTGTCATTACGAGAGTTTCACAGATACAGTAAATTGTTACTGGTGTATCGGAAACCTGGAGCCTGACTCTGATGGAAACGCCTGTACAATGCCCGCAGCCAAGTTACTCACTTGGAAGGAAGTATCCTAGAGACTGTAGATATGAATCGGGACGCAATTTCTTTGTTCCATTGTTATTACGAGTGTTTGAGGGATACACTAAATTGTCACTTGTGCAACACAATACTGGAACCTGACTCTCAGGGGAACGTATGTGCAATACCGATAGCGATGTTAGTCACTTGGAGAGGAGTCGCCTAGGGGCTGTAGAACTGGATGGCGACGCAATTTCTTTGTTCCATTGTCATTACGAGAGTTTCACAGATACAGTAAATTGTTACTGGTGTATCGGAAACCTGGAGCCTGACTCTGATGGAAACGCCTGTACAATGCCCGCAGCCAAGTTACTCACTTGGAAGGAAGTATCCTAGGGACTGTAGATATGAATCGGGACGCAATTTCTTTGTTCCATTGTTATTACGAGTGTTTGAGGGATACACTAAATTGTCACTGGTGCAACAGAATACTGGAACCTGACTCTCAGGGGAACGTGTGTGCGATACCGATAGCGATGTTAGTCACTTGGAGAGGAGTCGCCTAGGGACTGTAGAACTGGATGGCGACGCAATTTCTTTGTTCCATTGTCATTACGAGAGTTTCACAGATACAGTAAATTGTTACTGGTGTATCGGAAACCTGGAGCCTGACTCTGATGGAAACGCCTATACAATGCCCGCAGCCACGTTACTCACTTGGAAGGAACTATCCTAGGGATTGTAGATATGAATCGGGACGAAATTTCTTTGTTCCATTGTTATTACGAGTGTTTGAGGGATACACTAAATTGTCACTTGTGCAACACAATACTGGAACCTGACTCTCAGGGGAACGTATGTGCAATACCGATAGCGATGTTAGTCACTTGGAGAGGAGTCGCCTAGGGGCTGTAGAACTGGATGGCGACGCAATTTCTTTGTTCCATTGTCATTACGAGAGTTTCACAGATACAGTAAATTGTTACTGGTGTATCGGAAACCTGGAGCCTGACTCTGATGGAAACGCCTGTACAATGCCCGCAGCCAAGTTACTCACTTGGAAGGAAGTATCCTAGGGACTGTAGATATGAATCGGGACGCAATATCTTTGTTCCATTGTTATTACGAGTGTTTGAGGGATACACTAAATTCACTGGTGCAACAGAATACTGGAACCTGACTCTCAGGGGAACGTGTGTGCAATACCGATAGCGATGTTAGTCACTTGGAGAGGAGTCGCCTGGGGACTGTAGAACTGGATGTCGACGCAATTTCTTTGTTCCATTGTCATTACGAGAGTTTCACAGATACAGTAAATTGTTACTGGTGTATCGAAAACCTGGAGCCTGACTCTGATTTAAACGCCTGTACAATGCCCGCAGCCAAGTTACTCACTTGGAAGGAAGTATCCTAGAGACTGTAGATATGAATCGGGACGCAATTTCTTTGTTCCATTGTTATTACGAGTGTTTGAGGGATACACTAAATTGTCACTGGTGCAACAGAATACTGGAACCTGACTCTCAGGTGAACATGTGTCCAATGCCTATTGGACGTTAGTCACTTGGAGATGAGTAGCCTAGGGACTGTAGAACTGGATTGCGATGCAATTTCTTTGTTCCATTGTCATTACGAGAGTTTCACAGATGCAGTAAATTGTTACTGGTGTATCGGAAACCTGGAGCCTGACTCTGATGGAAACGCCTGTACAATGTCCGCAGCCACGTTACTCACTTGGAAGGAAGTATCCTAGGGACTGTAGATATAAATCGGGACGCAATTTCTTTGTTCCATTGTTATTACGAGTGTTTGAGGGATACACTAAATTGTCACCGCTGCAACAGAATACTGGAACCTGACTCTCAGGGGAACGTGTGTGCAATACCGATAGCGATGTTAGTCACTTGGAGCGGAGCCGCCTAGGGAATAAAGAACTGGATGGCGACGCAATTTCTTTGTTCCATTGTCATTACGAGAGTTTCACAGATGCAGTAAATTGTTACTGGTGTATCGGAAACCTGGAGCCTGACTCTGATGGAAACGCCTGTACAATGCCCGCAGCCACGTTACTCACTTGGAAGGAAGTATCCTAGGGACTGTAGATATGAATCGGGACGCAATTTCTTTGTTCCATTGTTATTACGAGTGTTTGAGGGATACACTAAATTGTCACTGGTGTAACAGAATACTGGAACCTGAATCTCAGGGGAACGTGTGTGCAATACCGATAGCGATTTTAGTCACTTGGAGAGGAGTCGCCTAGGGACTGTAGAACTGGATGGCGACGCAATTTCTTTGTTCCATTGTCATTACGAAAGTTTCACAGATACAGTTAATTGTTACTGGTGTATCGGATACCTGGAGCCTGACTCTGATGGAAACGCCTGTACAATGCCCGCAGGCACGTTACTCACTTGGAAGGAAGTATCCTAGTGACTGTAGATATGAATCGGGACGCAATTTCTTTGTTCCATTGTTATTACGAGTGTTTGAGGGATACACTAAATTTTCACTGGTGCAACAGAATACTGGAACCTGACTCTCAGGGGAACGTGTGTACAATACCTATATGGACGTTAGTCACTTGGAGAGAAGTCGCCTAGGGACTGTAGAACTGGATGGCGACGCAATTTCTTTGTTCCATTGTCATTGCGAGAGTTTCACAGATACAGTAAAACTGGAGCCTGACTCTGATCGAAACGCCTGTACAATGCCCGCAGCCACGTTATTCACTTGGAAGGAAGTATCCTAGGGACTGTAGATATGAATCGGGACGCAATTTCTTTGTTCCATTGTTATTACGAGTGTTTGAGGGATACACTAAAATGTCACTGCTGCAACAGAATACTGGAACATGACCCTCAGTTGAACAAGTGTGCAATACCAATATGGACGTTAGTCACTTAGAGAGAAGTCGCCTAGGGACTGTAGAACTGGATGGCGACGCAATTTCTTTGTTCCATTGTCATTACGAGAGTTTCACAGATACAGTAAATTGTTACTGGTGTATCGGAAACCTGGAGCCTGACTCTGATGGAAACGCCTGTACAATGCCCGCAGCCAAGTTACTCACTTGGAAGAAGTGTCCTAGGGACTGTAGATATGAATCGGGACGCAATATCTTTGTTCCATTGTTATTACGAGTGTTTGAGGGATACACTAAATTGTCACTGGTGCAACAGAATACTGGAACCTGACTCTCAGGGGAACGTGTGTGCAATACCGATAGCGATGTTAGTCACTTGGAGCGGAGTCGCCTAGGGACTGTAGAACTGGATGGCGACGCAATTTCTTTGTTCCATTGTCATTACGAAAGTTTCATAGATACAGTAAATTGTTACTGGTGTATCGGAAACCTGGAGCCTGACTCTGATGGAAACGCCTGTACAATGCCCGCAGCCAAGTTACTCACTTGGAAGGAAGTATCCTAGGGACTGTAGATATGAATCGGGACGCAATTTCTTTGTTCCATTGTTATTACGAGTGTTTGCGGGATACACCAAATTGTCACTGGTGCAACAGAATACTGGAGCCTGACTCTCAGGGGAACATGTGTGCAATACCTATCGGACGTTAGTCACTTGGAGAGGAGTCGCCTAGGGACTGCAGAACTGGATGGCGACGCAATTTCTTTGTTCCATTGTCATTACGAAAGTTTCACAGATACAGTAAATTGTTACTGGTGTATCGGAAACCTGGAGCCTGACTCTGATGGTAACGCCTGTACAATGCCCGCAGCCAAGTTACTCACTTGGAAAGAAGTATCCTAGGGACTGTAGATATGAATCGGGACGCAATTTCTTTTTTCCATTATTACGAGTGTTTGAGGGATACACTAAATTGTCACTGGTGCAACAGAATACTGGAACCTGACTCTCAGGGGAACGTGTGTGCAATACCGATAGCGATGTTAGTCACTAGGAGAGGAGTCGCCTAGGGACTGTAGAACTGGATGGCGACGCAATTTCTTTGTTCCATTGTCATTACGAGAGTTTCACAGATACAGTAAATTGTTACTGGTGTATCGGAAACCTGGAGCCTGACTCTGATGGAAACGCCTGTACAATGCCCGCAGCCAAGTTACTCACTTGGAAGGAAGTATCCTAGGGACTGTAGATATGAATCGGGACGCAATTTCTTTGTTCCATTGTTATTACGAGTATTTGAGGGATACACTAAATTGTCACTGGTGCAACAGAATACTGGAACCTGACTCTCAGGGGAACGTGTGTGCAATACCGATAGCGATGTTAGTCACTTGGAGAGGAGTCGCCTAGGGACTGTAGAACTGGATGGCGACGCAATTTCTTTGTTCCATTGTCATTACGAGAGTTTCACAGATACAGTAAATTGTTACTGGTGTATCGGAAACCTGGAGCCTGACTCTGATGGAAACGCCTGTACAATGCCCGCAGCCAAGTTACTCACTTGGAAGGAAGTATCCTAGGGACTGTAGATATGAATCGGGACGCAATTTCTTTGTTCCATTGTTATTACGAGTGTTTGAGGGATACACTAAATTGTCACTGGTGCAACAGATTACTGGAACCTGACTCTCAGGGGAACATGTGTGCAATGCCTATTGGACGTTAGTCACTTGGAGAGGAGTCGCCTAGGGACTGTAGAACTGGATGGCGACGCAATTTCTTTGTTCCATTGTCATTACGAAAGTTTGCACAGATACAGTAAATTGTTACTGGTGTATCGGAAACCTGCAACCTGACTCTGATGGAAACGCCTGTACAATGCCCGCAGCCAAGTTACTCACTTGGGAGGAAGTATCGTAGGGACTGTAGATATGAATCTGGACGCAATTTCTTTGTTCCATTGTTATTACGAGTGTTTGAGGGATACACTAAATTGTCACTGGTGCAACAGAATACTGGAGCCTGACTCTCAGGGCAACATGTGTGCAATACCTATTGGACGTTAGTCACTTGGAGAGGTGTCGCCTAGGGACTGTAGAACTGGATGGCGACGCAATTTCTTTGTTCCATTGTCATTACGAGAGTTTCACAGATACAGTAAATTGTTACTGGTGTATCGGAATCCTGGAGCCTGACTCTGATGGAAACGCCTGTACAATGCCCGCAGCCACGTTACTCACTTGGAAGGAAGTATCCTAGGGACTGTAGATATGAATCGGGACGCAATTTCTTTGTTCCATTGTTATTACGAGTGTTTGCGGGATACACCAAATTGTCACTGGTGCAACAGAATACTGGAGCCTGACTCTCAGGGGAACATGTGTGCAATACCTATTGGACGTTAGTCACTTGGAGAGGAGTCGCCTAGGGACTGCAGAACTGGATGGCGACGCAATTTCTTTGTTCCATTGTCATTACGAAAGTTTCACAGATACAGTAAATTGTTACTGGTGTATCGGAAACCTGGAGCCTGACTCTGATGGAAACGCCTGTACAATGCCCGCAGCCACGTTACTCACTTGGAAGGAAGTATCCTAGGGACTGTAGATATGAATCGGGATGCAATTTCTTTGTTCCATTGTTATTACGAGTGTTTGAGGGATACACTAAATTGTCACTTGTGCATCAGAAACCTGGAGCCTGACTCTCAGGAGAACACGTGTGCAATACCTATATGGACGTTAGTCACTTGGAGAGAAGTCGCCTATGGACTGTAGAACTGGATGGCGACGCAATTTCTTTGTTCCACTGTCATTACGAGAGTTTCACAGATACAGTAAATCGTTACTGGTGTATCGGAAACCTGGAGCCTGACTCTGATGGAAACGCCTGTACAATGCCCGCAGCCACGTTACTCACTTGGAAGGAAGTATCCTAGGGACTGTAGATATGAATCGGGACGCAATTTCTTTGTTCCATCGTTATTACGAGTGTTTGAGGGATACACTAAATTGTCACTGCTGCAACAGAATACTGGAACCTGACTCTCAGGGGAACGTGTGTGCAATACCGATAGCGATGTTAGTCACTTGGAGAGGAGTCGCCTAGGGACTGTAGAAATGGATGGCGACGCAATTTCTTTGTTCCATTGTCATTACGAGAGTTTCACAGATACAGTAAATTGTTACTGGTGTATCGGAATCCTGGTGCCTGACTCTGATGGAAACGCCTGTACAATGCCCGCAGCCACGTTACTCACTTGGAAGGAAGTATCCTAGGGACTGTAGTTATGAATCAGGACGCAATTTCTTTGTTCCATTGTTATTACGAGTGTTTGAGGGATACACCAAATTGTCACTGGTGCAACAGAATACTGGAACCTGACTCTCAGGGGAACGTGTGTGCAATACCGATAGCGATGTTAGTCACTTGGAGAGAAGTCGCCTAGGCACTGTAGAACTGGATGGCGACGCAATTTCTTTGTTCCATTGTCATTACGAGAGTTTCACAGATACAGTAAATTGTTACTGGTGTATCGGAAACCTGGAGCCTGACTCTAATGGAAACGCCTGTACAATGCCCGCAGCCACGTTACTCACTTGGAAGGAAGTATCCTAGGGACTGTAGAATTGAATCGGGACGCAATTTCTTTGTTCCATTGTCATTACGAGTGTTTGAGGGATACACTATATTGTCACTGGTGCATCAGAAACCTGGAACCTGACTCTCAGGGGAACGTGTGTGCAATACCGATAGCGATGTTAGTCACTTGGAGAGGAGTCGCCTAGGGACTGTAGAACTGGATGGCGACGCAATTTCTTTGTTCCATTGTCGTTACGAGAGTTTCACAGATACAGTAAATTGTTACTGATGTATCGGAATCCTGGAGCCTGACTCTGATGGAAACGCCTGTACAATGCCCGCAGCCACGTTACTCACTTGGAAGGAAGTATCCTAGGGACTGTAGATATGAATCGGGACGCAATTTCTTAGTTCCATTGTTATTACGAGTGTTTGAGGGATACACCAAATTGTCACTGGTGCAACAGAATACTGGAACCTGACTATCAGGAGAACACGTGTGCAATACCTATATGGACGATAGTCACTTGGAGAGAAGTCGCCTAGGGACTGTAGAACTGGATGGCGACGCAATTTCTATGTTCCACTGTCATTACGAGAGTTTCACAGATACAGTAAATTGTTACTGGTGTATCGGAATCCTGGTGCCTGACTCTGATGGAAACGCCTGTACAATGCCCGCAGCCACGTTACTCACTTGGAAGGAAGTATCCTAGGGACTGTAGATATGAATCGGGACGCAATTTCTTTGTTCCATTGTTATTACGAGTGTTTGAGGGATACACCAAATTGTCACTGGTGCAACAGAATAATGGAGCCTGACTCTCAGGGGAACATGTGTGCAATACCGATAGCGATGTTAGTCACTTGGAGAGGAGTCGCCTAGGGACTGTAGAACTGGATGGCGACGCAATTTCTTTGTTCCATTGTCAATACGAGAGTTTCACAGATACAGTAAATTGTTACTGGTGTATCGGAATCCTGGTGCCTGACTCTGATGGAAACGCCTGTACAATGCCCGCAGCCACGTTACTCACTTGGAAGGAAGTATCCTAGGGACTGTAGATATGAATCGGGACGCAATTTCTTTGTTCCATTGTTATTACGAGTGTTTGAGAAATACACTAAATTGTCACTGGTGCAACAGAATACTGGAACCTGACTCTCAGGGGAACGTGTGTGCAATACCGATAGCGATGTTAGTCACTTGGAGAGGAGTCGCCTGGGGACTGTAGAACTGGATGGCGACGCAATTTCTTTGTTCCATTGTCATTACGAGAGTTTCACAGATACAGTAAATTGTTACTGGTGTGTCGGAATCCTGGAGCCTGACTCTGATGGAAACGCCTGTACAATTCCCGCAGCCACGTTACTCACTTGGAAGGAAGTATCCTAGGGACTGTAGATATGAATCGGGACGCAATTTCTTTGTTCCATTGTTATTACGAGTGTTTGAGGGATACACCAAATTGTCACTGGTGCAACAGAATACTGGAGCCTGACTCTCAGGGGAACATGTGTGCAATACCTATTGGACGTTAGTCACTTGGAGAGGAGTCGCCTAGGGACTGCAGAACTGGATGGCGACGCAATTTCTTTGTTCCATTGTCATTACGAGAGTTTCACAGATACAGTAAATTGTTACTGGTGTATCGGAAACCTGGAGCCTGACTCTGATGGAAACGCCTGTACAATGCCCGCAGCCACGTTACTCACTTGGAAGGAAGTATCCTAGGGACTGTAGATATGAATCGGGACGCAATTTCTTTGTTCCATTGTTATTACGAGTGTTTGAGGGATACACTAAATTGTCACTGGTGCAACAGAATACTGGAACCTGACTCCCAGGGGAACGTGTGTGCAATACCGATAGCGATGTTAGTCACTTGGAGAGGAGTCGCCTAGGGAACGTAGAACTGGATGGCGACGCAATTTCTTTGTTCCATTGTCATTACGAGAGTTTCACAGATACAGTAAATTGTTACTGGTGTATCGGAATCCTGGTGCCTGACTCTGATGGAAACGCCTGTACAATGCCCGCAGCCACGTTACTCACTTGGAAGGAAGTATCCTAGGGACTGTAGATATGAATCGGGACGCAATTTCTTTGTTCCATTGTTATTACGAGTGTTTGAAGGATACACCAAATTGTCACTGGTGCAACAGAATAATGGAGCCTGACTCTCAGGGGAACATGTGTGCAATACCTATTGGACGTTAGTCACTTGGAGAGGAGTCGCCTAGGGACTGCAGAACTGGATGGCGACGCAATTTCTTTGTTCCATTGTCATTACGAAAGTTTCACAGATACAGTAAATTGTTACTGGTGTATCGGAAACCTGGAGCCTGACTCTGATGGAAACGCCTGTACAATGCCCGCAGCCACGTTACTCACTTGGAAGGAAGTATCCTAGGGACTGTAGATATGAATCGGGACGCAATTTCTTTGTTCCATTGTTATTACGAGTGTTTGAGGGATACATTAAATTGTCACTGGTGCAACAGAATACTGGAAACTGACTCTCAGGGGAACGTGTGTGCAATACCGATATCGATGTTAGTCACATGGAGAGGAGTCGCCTAGGGACTGTAGAACTGGATGGCGACGCAATTTCTTTGTTCCATTGTCATTACGAGAGTTTCACAGATACAGTAAATTGTTACTGGTGTATCGGAAACCTGGAGCCTGACTCTGATGGAAACGCCTGTACAATGCCCGCAGCCACGTTACTCACTTGGAAGGAAGTATCCTAGGGACTGTAGATATGAATCGGGACGCAATTTCTTTGTTCCATTGTTATTACGAGTGTTTGAGGGATACACTAAATTGTCACTGGTGGAATAGAATACTGGAACCTGACTCTCAAGGAACATGTGTGCAATGCCTATTGGACGTTAGTCACTTGGAGAGGAGTCGCCTAGGGACTGTAGAACTGGATGGCGACACAATTTCTTTGTTCCATTGTCATTACGAAAGTTTCACAGATACAGGAAATTGTTACTGGTGTATCGGAAACCTGGAGCCTGACTCTGATGGAAACGCCTGTACAATGTCCGCAGCCAAGTTACTCACTTGGAAGGAAGTATCCTAGGGACTGTAGATATGAATCGGGACGCAATTTCTTTGTTCCATTGTTATTACGAGTGTTTGAGGGATACACTAAATTGTCACTGGTGCAACAGAATACAGGAGCCTGACTCCCAGGGCAACATGTGTGCAATCCCTATTGGACGTTAGTCACTTGGAGAGGAGTCGCCTAGGGACTGTAGAACTGGATGGCGACGCAATTTCTTTGTTCCATTGTCATTACGAGAGTTTCACAGATACAGTAAATTGTTACTGGTGTATCGGAAACCTGGAGCCTGACTCTGATGGAAACGCCTGTACAATGCCCGCAGCCAAGTTACTCACTTGGAAGGAAGTATCCTAGGGACTGTAGATATGAATCGGGACGCAATTTCTTTGTTCCATTGTTATTACGAGTGTTTGAGGGATACACTAAATTGTCACTGGTGGAATAGAATACTGGAACCTGACTCTCAAGGAACATGTGTGCAATGCCTATTGGACGTTAGTCACTTGGAGAGGAGTCGCCTAGGGACTGTAGTACTGGATGGCGACACAAATTCTTTGTTCCATTGTCATTACGAAAGTTTCACAGATACAGGAAATTGTTACTGGTGTATCGGAAACCTGGAGCCTGACTCTGATGGAAACGCCTGTACAATGCCCGCAGCCACGTTACTCAATTGGAAGGAAGTATCCTAGGGACAGTAGATATGAATCGGGGCGCAATTTCTTTGTTCCATTGTTATTACGAGTGTTTGAGGGATACACTAAATTGTCACTGGTGCAACAGAATACTGGAACCTGACTCTCAGGGGAACGTGTGTGCAATACCGATAGCGATATTAGTCATTTGGAGAGGAGTCGCCTAGGGACTGTAGAACTGGATGGCGACGCATTTTCTTTGTTCCATTGTCATTACGAGAGTTTCACAGATACAGTAAATTGTTACTGGTGTATCGGAATCCTGGAGCCTGGCTCTGATGTAAACGCCTGTACAATGCCCGCAGCCACGTTACTCACTTGGAAGGAAGTTACCTAGGGACTGTAGATGTGAATCGGGACGCAATTTCCTTGTTCCATTGTTATTACGAGTGTTTGAGGGATACACTAAATTGTCACTGGTGCAACAGAATACTGGAATCTGACTCTCAGGGGAATGTGTGTGCAATACCGATAGTGATGTTAGTCACTAGGAGTGGAGTGGCCTACGGACTGTAGAACTGGATGGCGCCGCAATTTCTTTGATCCATTGTCATTACGAGAGTTTCACAGATACAGTAAATTGTTACTGGTGTATCGGAAACCTGGAGCCTGACTCTGATGGAAACGCCTGTACAATGCCCGCAGCCACGTTACTCACTTGGAAGGAAGTATCCTAGGTACTGTAGATATGAATCGGGACGCAATTTCTTTGTTCCATTGTTATTACGAGTGTTTGAGGGATACACTAAATTGTCACTGATTCATCAGAAACATGGAGCCTGACTCTCAGGGGAACATGTGTGCAATACCTATATGGACGTTAGTCACTTGGAGAGAAGGCGCCTAGGGACTGTAGAACTGGATGGCGACGCAATTTCTTTGTTCCATTGTCATTACGAGAGTTTCACAGATACAGTAAATTGTTACTGGTGTATCGGAAACCTGGAGCCTGACTCTAATGGAAACGCCTGTACAATGCCCGCAGCCACGTTACTCACTTGGAAGGAAGTATCCTAGGGACTGTAGATATGAATCGGGACGCAATTTCTTTGTTCCATTGTCATTGCGAGTGTTTGAGGGATACACTAAATTGTCACTGGTGCATCAGAAACCTGGAGCCTGACTCTCAGGGGAACATGTGTGCAATACCTATATGGACGTTAGTCACTTGGAGAGAAGTCGCCTAGGGACTGTAGAACTGGATAGCGACGCAATTTCTTTGTTACATTGGTATTACGAGAGTTTCACAGGTACAGTAAATTGTAACTGGTGTATCGGAAACCTGGAGCCTGACTCTGATGGAAACGCCTGTACAATGCCCGCAGCAATGTTACTCACTTGGTAGGAAGTATCCTAGGGACTGGAGAGTTGAATCGGGACGCAATTTCTTTGTTCCATTGTCATTACGAGTGTTTGAGGGATACACTAAATTTTCACCGGTGCTTCAGAAACCTGGAAACTGACTCTCAGGGGACCGAGTGTGCAATACCTATAGCGACATTAGTCACTTGAAGAGGTGTCGCCTAGGGACTGTAGAACTGGATGGCGACGCAATTTCTTTGTTCCATTGCCATTTCGAGAGTTTCACAGGTACAGTAAATTGTTACTAGTGTATCGGAAACCTGGAGCCTGACTCTGGATGGAACGTCATTACAATGCCCGCAGCCACGTTACTCACTTGGAAGGAAGTATCCTAGGGACTGTAGAATTGAATCGGGACGCAATTTCTTTGTTCCATTGTCATTACAAGTGTTTGAGGGATACACTAAATTGTCACTGGTGCATCAGAAACCTGGAACCTGACTCTCAGGGGAACGTGTGTGCAATACCGATAGCGATGTTAGTCACTTGGAGAGAAGTCGCCTAGGGACTGTAGAACTGGATGGCGACGCTATTTCTTTGTTCAATTGTCATTACGAGAGTTTCACATGTACAGTCAATTGTTACTGGTGTATCGGGAACCTGGAGCCTGACTCTGATGGGAACGTCTGTAAGATCCCCGCAGCCACGTAAGTCATTTGGAAGGAAGTATCCTATGGAATGTAGATTTGAATCGGACGCAATTTCTTTGTTCCATTGTCATTACGAGTGTTTGAGGGATACACTAAGTTGTCACCGGTTCATCAGAAACCTGGAGACTGACACTCAGGGGAACGTGTGTCAAATACCCATAGCGACGATAGTCACTTGGAGAGGTGTCGCCTAGGGACTGTACCTGGGTGGCGACGAAATTTCTTTTTACGTAGGCATTCCGAGAGTTTCACAGATACAGTAAATTGTCACTGGTGTATCAGAAACCTGGAGACTGACTCTCAGGGGAACGTGTGTGCAATACCTATAGCGACGTTAGTCACTTGGAGAGGAGTCGCCTAGGGACTGTAGAACTGGATGGCGACGCAATTTCTTTGTTACATTGGCATTAAGAGAGTTTCACAGATACAGTAAATTGTTACTGGTGTATCGGAAACCTGGAGCCTGACTCTGATGGGAACGGCTGTAAGATGCCCGCAGCCACGTTAGTCACTTGGAAGGAAGTATCCTAGGGACTGTAGATATGAATTGGGACGCAATTTCTTTGTTCCTTTGTCATTACGAGTGTTTGAGGGATACACTAAATTGCCATTGGTGCATCAGAAACCTGGAACCTGACTCTCAGGGGAACGTGTGTGCAATAGCTATAGTGACGTTAGTCACTTGGTGAGGTGTCACCTAGGGACTGTAGAAGTGGATGGCGACGCAATTTCTTTGTTCCATTGTCATTACGAGAGTTTCAGATATACAGTAAATTGTTACTGGTGTACCGGAAACCTGGAGCCTGACTCTGATGGGAACCAATGTAAAATGCCCGCAGCTTCGTTAGTCACTTGGAAGGAAGTATCCTAGGGACTGTAGATATGAATCGGGACCAAATTTCTTTGTTCCATTGTCATTACGAGTGTTTGAGGGATACACTAAATTGTCACTGGTGCATCAGAAACCTGGAACCTGACTCTCAGGGGAACGTGTGTGCAATACCTTTAGCGACGGAAGTCACTTGGAGAGGAGGCGCCTAGTGGCTGTAGAACTGGGAGGCGACGCTATTTCTTTGTTCCATTGTCATTACGAGAGTTTCACAGATACAATAAATTGTTACTGGTGTATCGGAAACCTGGAGCCTCACTCTGATGGGAACGTCTGTACAATGCCTGCAGCCACGTTAGTCACTTGGAAGGAAAATCCTAGGGACTGTAGATATGAATCGGGACGCAATTTCTTTGTTCCATTGTCATTACGAGTGTTTGAGGGATACACTAAATTGTCACTGCTGCATCAGAAACCTGGAGCCTGACTCTCAGGGGAACGTGTGTGCAATACCTATAGAGACGTTAGTCACTTGGAGAGGTGTCCCATAGGGACTGTAGAACTGGATCACGACGCAATTTCTTTATTCCATTGTCATTACGAGAGGTTCACAGATACAGTAAATTGTTACTGGTGTATCTGAAACTTGGAGCCTGACTCTGTTGGGAACGTCAGCACAATGCCCGCAGCCACGTTAGTCACTTGGAAGGAAGTATCCTAGGGACTGTAGATATGAATCGGGACGCAATTCCTTTGTTCCATTGTCATTACGAGTGTTTGAGAGATACACGAAATTGTCACTGGTGCATCAGAAACCTGGTGCCTGACTCTCAGGGGAACGTGTGTGCAATACCTATAGCGACGTTAGTCACTTGGAGAGGAGTCGCCTAGGGACTGTAGAACTGGATGGCGACGCAATTTCTTTGTACCATTGTCATAACGAGAGATTCACAGATACAGTAAATTGTTACTGGTGTATCGGAAACCTGGAGCCTGACTCTGATGGGAACGTCTGTACAATGCTTGCAGCCACGTTAGTCACTTGGAAGGAAGTATCCTAGGGACTGTAGATATGAATCGGGACGCAATTCCTTTGTTCCATTGTCATTACGAGTGTTTGAGAGATACACGAAATTGTCACTGGTGCATCAGAAATCTGGTGCCTGACTCTCAGGGGAACGTGTGTGCAATACCTATAGCGACGTTAGTCACTTGGAGAGTTGTCGCCTAGGCACTGTAGAACTGGATGGCGACGCAATTTCTTTGTTACATTGGCATTACGAGAGTTTCACAGATACAGTAAATTGTTACTGGTGTATCGGAAACCTGGAGCCTGACTCTGATGGGAACGTCTGTACAATGCCCGCAGCCACGTTAGTCACTTGGAAGGAAGTATCCTAGCTACTGTAGATATGAATCGTGACGCAATTTCTTTGTTCCATTGTTATTACAAGTGTTTGAGGCATACACTAAATTGTCACTGGTGCATCAGAAAACTGGAGCCTGACTCTCAGGGGAACGTGTGCGCAATACCTATACCGACGTTAGTCACTTGGAGAGGAGTCGCCTAGGGACTGTAGAACTGGATGGCTACGCAATTTCTTTGTTACATTGGCATTACGAGAGTTTCACAGATACAGTAAATTGTTACTGGTGTATCGGAAACGTGGAGCCTGACTCTGATGGGAACGTATGTACAATGCCCGCAGCCACTTTAGTCACTTGAAAGGAAGTACCCTAGGGACTGTAGAATTGAATCAGGACGCAATTTCTTTGTTCCATTGTCATTACGAGTGTTTGAGGGATACACTAATTTGTCACTGGTGCATCAGAAACCTGGAACCTGACTCTAAGGGGAACGTGTGTGCAATACCTATAGCGACGTTAGTCACTTGGAGAGGAGTCGCCTAAGGACTGTAGAACTGGATGGCTACGCAATTTCTTTGTACCATTGTCATAACGAGAGTGTCACAGATACAGTAAATTGTTACTGGTGTATCGGAAACCTGCAGCCTGTCTCTAATGGGAACGTCTGTACAATGCCCGCAGCCACGTTACTCACTTGGAAGGAAGTATCCTAGGGACTGTAGAGTTGAATCGGGATGCAATTTCTTTGTTCCATTGTCATTACGAGTGTTTGAGGTATACACTAAATTGTCACCGGTGCATCAGAAACCTGGAACCCGACTCTCAGGGGAACGTGTGTGCAATACCTATAGAGACGTTAGTCACTTGGAGAGTTGTCGCCTAGGCACTGTAGAACACTAAATTGTCACTGGTGCATCAGAAACCTGGAACCTGACTCTCAGGCGAACGTGTGTGCAATACCTATAACGATGTTAGTCACTTGGAGAGGAGTCGCCTAGGGACTGTAGAACTGGATGGCGACGCAATTTCTTTGTTACATTGGCATTACGAGAGCTTCACACATACTGGTAAAATACCAGTGGTTACAGGTGTTGGAGCAGCACCTTTTTGAGGATATGTAAGACAGAAAGATGTCAAGTTCTACGAGAGGTCAGGATTGAAACAAATCTTCAGTTTAGGAAAGAAAAACAGCACAATTCTAGCACATTGGATCACCAATCACAGCTGTCAATTATAAATTTTCACCAATCACCAGAAATTTTATCTCCACCAAGTTGTATCTTAGTCCTAGGTAATTGCATTGATGAATTAAAGTCACCCAACCCAGTTGACATAATCTGCCTCTCTGATCACCATGTGACCACTGGTATAGCAACTAGGCCTAAGCACAATGAGAAACTCAGACAGGAGAGTACTGCAAATGTTAGAATGAGGAAAGGTTCTCATAAAAGTATAATTAAAAATAATGTAAGTATATTTCATCAAAATATTGGGAGTTTAAAGAATAAAATAGATGAGCTTCTGGTTTGTTTAGAAGATTTAGAAGCTGAGGATGAAATAGATATACTATGCCTGTCTGAGCATCACATTGTTACTGATATGGATAAGGTAAATGTAAGTGGATATAAGCTCTCTGCACATGTAATGAGAGAAAATATGGAGAAAGGAGGAGTTGCCATATATGTCAAAAGTTATCATTGTGCTAAAAGTATAGAAACAAAAAAGTTTTGTGTAGAGAAACATATAGAAGCATGTGCCTGTGAGCTGAATTTAAATAAAGGCACATTTATAATTGTAACTGTATATAGGTCCCCATCAGGAAATTTTCATCTATTTCTGAAAAATTTGGACTCCTTGTTGTGCTATCTGTCAGACAGGGGGAAGCAAATTATTATTTGTGGGGACTTCAATGTAGATTATATGAAAGAGGGTAATAGGAAAAATGACCTTGAAGTATTACTCGGTTCTTTCAATTTGACACCCGTTATTGATTTTCCTACTCGGGTGGTGAAGGATAGCAGCTCACTGATAGATAACTTCTTTATAGACCAAGATAAGTTTAACCAGATAAATGCTCAGCCTGTTGAGAATGGTCTTTCTGATCATGGTGCACAGCTAGTTACAATATATGACATAGCTCCATTCAGCAATACGAAACAGTCCTCCAAAGTAGTACGTTCAGTCAACGATTTAACAATTGCAAATTTCAGGGAAAGCCTACAGCAGTTAGACTGGGATGAGGTGTACCGTGAACCTGATGCCAATTTAAAATATAATTTATTTCATGACATTTTTGTAAATGCATTTGAAAACTGCTTCCCCAAGAAAATAGTTAAATATACTTGTAAGAAACCTCGTAACAAACCATGGCTTACTAAGGGCATAAAAATATCTTGTAACCGGAAAAGGGAAATGTATCTGACAGCAAGAAAGAGTAGTGACCCAGAAACTATCAAACATTATAAAAACTACTGTGTTATATTAAGAAAAGTTATTAAAAAATCCAGAAGTATGTGTATCATGTCTGAAATCAGCAACTCTGATAATAAAATTAAAACAATTTGGAATATTATTAAAAGAGAAACAGGTCAACCAAGAGCACAGGAAGACAGTATTACCATCAAATTGAATGAAAACTTTATGAACAAAAAGTCAGAAGTTGAAAATATTTTTAATAATCATTTTCTAAATGTTGTGGATATAGTAGGATCCAGGTGTTCATTAGAAGATGCTAGGCTGTTAATGGAAGAGGCCATACCTATGCAATTTGATACAATTGAAATCTCACCCACTTCTCCCTCTGAAATTAGGAAAATAATAAACTTGCTTAAAAGCAAAAACTCACATGGAATTGATGGCATTTCCAGCAAAATACTAAAAGCTTGTTCTCGACAGATAAGTAAGATTCTCAGCCACCTGTGTAATAGCTCTCTGGAACAGGGCATTTTCCCTGATAGACTGAAATATGCTATTGTTATACCTTTGCATAAAAAGGGGGATAGATCTGATGTCAACAATTACTGTCCAATCTCGCTTCTAACAGCTTTATCCAAAATTTTTGAGAAAGTAATGTATTCAAGAGTAGCTTCACATATCTGTAACAATGAAGTACTAACAAAATGTCAGTTTGGTTTCCAGAAAGGTTTTTCAACAGAAAATGCCATATATGCTTCCACCAATCAAATTTTGAATGATCTGAATAACCGAACACCACCCATTGGGATTTTTTGTGATCTCTCAAAGGCTTTTGATTGTGTAAATCATGAAATTCTGCTAGACAAGCTCAAGTATTGTGGCATGAGTGGGACAGTGCACAAATGGTTTAATTCGTACCTAACTGGAAGAGTGCAGAAAGTTGAAATAAGTAGTTCTCATAATATGCAAAGATCAGCACATTCCTCAAACTGGGGAACTATCAAGAATGGGGTTCCACAAGGGTCAGTCTTGGGTCCTTTGTTGTTCTTAATATATATTAATGACTTGCCATTCTATATTCATGAAGAGGCAAAGCTAGTTCTCTTTGCTGATGATACAAGTATAGTAATCACACCTGACAAACAAGAATTAACTGATGAAATTGTCAATACTGTCTTTCAGAAAATTACTAAGTGGTTCCTTGTAAACGGACTCTCACTGAATTTTGATAAGACACAGTACATACAGTTCCGTACAGTGAATGGTATGATGCCATTAATAAATATAGACCTTAATCAGAAGCATATAGCTAAGGTAGAATATTCCAAATTTTGAGGTGTGTCCATTGATGAGAGATTAAATTGGAAGAAACACATTGATGATCTGCTGAAACGTTTGAGTTCAGCTACTTATGCAATAAGGGTCATCGCTAATTTTGGTGATAAACATCTTAGTAAATTAGCTTACTACGCCTATTTTCACTCGTTGCTTTCATATGGCATCATATTTTGGGGTAATTCATCACTGAGGAATAAAGTATTTATTGCACAAAAGCGTGTAATCAGAATAATAGCTGGAGTCCACCCAAGATCATCCTGCAGACATCTATTAAAGGATCTAGGAATATTCACAGTAGCTTCTCAGTATATACACTCTCTTATGAAATTTGTTATTAACAACCAAACCCAATTCAAAAGTAATAGCAGTGTGCATAACTACAATACTAGGAGAAAGGATGATCTTCACTATTCAAGATTAAATCTAACTTTGGCACAGAAAGGGGTGAATTATACTGGCACTAAAGTCTTTGGTCACTTACCAAATAGTATCAAAAGTCTGACAGATAACCAATAAGTATTTAAGAAGAAATTAAAGAAATTTCTGAATGACAACTCCTTCTACCCCATAGAGGAATTTTTAGATATATATTTAAAAAAAAAAATAAAAAAAACACAAAAAAATGAAAGAGTTGTTATATTAACTTAAGTATGTTGTTAAATTGTCTTAATTATGTCATGTATTGGAAAATTTGACTCGTTCCACATCATTACGAAATATCGTATTCATGATCCATGGAACTAGTATTAATCTAATCTAATCTAATATAATCTGTTAATGGTGTATCGGAAACCTGCAGCCTGACTCTGATGGGAACGTCTGTACAATGACCGCAGCCACGTTAGTCACTTGGAAGGAAGTATCCTAGGGACTGTAGAATTGAATCGGGACGCAATTTCTTTGTTCCATTCTCATTACGAGTGTTTGTGGGATACACTAAATTGTCACTGGTGCATCACAAACCTGGAAACTGCCTCTCAGGGGAACGTGTGTGCAATACCTATAGAGACGTTAGTCACTTGGAGAGGAGTCCCATAGGGACTGTAGAAATGGATGGCGACGCAATTTCTTTGTTCCATTGTCATTACGAGAGTTTCACAGATACAGTAAATTGTTACTGGTGTATCGAAAACCTGCAGCCTGACTCTGATGGGAACGTCCTTACAATGCCCACAGCCACGTTAGTCACTGGGAAGGAAGTATCCTAGAGACTGTTAAATTGATCAGGACGCAATTTCTTTTTTCCATTGTCAATACAAGTGTTTGAGGGATACACAAATTGTCACTGGTGCATCAGAAACCTGGAACCTGACTCTCAGGGAAACGTGTGTGCAATAGCTATAGCGACGTTAGTCACTTGGAGAGGAGTCGCCTAGGGACTGTAGAACTGGATGGAGACGCAACTTCTTCGTTCCATTGTCTTTACGAGAGTTTCACAGATACAGTACATTGTTACTGGTGTACCGGAAATCTGGAGTCTCACTCTGATGGGAACGTCTGTACAATGCCCACAGCCACGTTAGTCACTTGGAAGGAAGTATCCCTGGGACTGTAGAATTGAATCGGGACGCAATTTCTTTGTTCCATTGTCATTATGAGTGTTTGAGGGATATACTAAATTGTCACTGGTGCATCAGAAACCTGGAGACTGACTCTCAGGGGAACGTGTGTGCAATACCTATAGCGATGTTAGTCGCTTGGTGGGGAGTCGCCTAGGGACTGAAGAACTGGATGGCGACGCTATTTCTTTGTTCCATTGTCATTACGAGAGCTTCACACATAAAGTAAATTGTTACTGGTGTATCGCAAACCTGGAGCCTGACTCTGAGGGGAACGTCTGTACAATGCCCGCAGCCACGTTAGTCACTTGGAAGGAAGTATCCTAAGGACTGTTAAATTGATCGGAACGCAATTTCTTTGTTCTATTGTCATTACAAGTGTTAGAGGGATACAGTAAAATGTCACTGCTGCATCAGAAACCTGGAACCTGACTCTAAGGGGAACGTTTGTGCAATACATATAGCGACGTTAGTCACTTGGAGAGGAGTCGCCTAGGGACTGAAGAACTGGATGGCGTCGCAATTTATTTGTTCCATTGTCATTACGAGAGTTTCACAGATACAGTAAATTGTTACGGGTGTATCGGAAACCTGGAGCCTGACTCTGATGGGAACGTCTGTACAATGCCCACATCCACATTAGTCACTTGGAAGGAAGTATCCTAGGGACTGTAGATATAAATCGTGACGCAATTTCTTTGTTCCATTGTCATTACGAGTGTTTGAGGGATACACTATATTGTCACTGGTGCATCAGAAATTTGGAGCCTGACTCTCAGGGACACGTGTGTGCAATGCCTATAGCGACGTTAGCCACTTGGTGAGGAGTCGCCTAGGGACTGTAGAACTGGTTGGCGACGCAACTTCTTTGTTCCCTTGTCATTACGAGAGTTTCACAGATACAGTAAACTGTTACTGGTGTATCAGAAATGTGGAGTCAGACTCTGATGGGAACGTATGTACAACGCCCGCAGCCACGTTAGTCACTTGGAAGGAAGTATCCTAGGGACTGTAGAATTGAATCGCGAAGCAATTTCTTTGTTCCATTGCCATTACGAGTGTTTGAGGGGTACACCAAATTGTCACTGGTGCATCAGAAACCTGGAATCTGACTTTCAGGGAAACGTGTGTGCAATACCAATAGCGACGTTAGTCACTTGGAGAGGAGTCGCCTAGGGACTGTAGAACTGGATGGCGACGCAATTTCTTCGTTCCATTGTCTTTACGAGCGTTTCACAGATACAGTAAATAGTTACTGGTGTATCGGAAACCTGGAGCCTGACTCTGATTTAAACGTCTGTACAATGCTCGCAGCCACGTTAGTCACTTGGAAGGAAGTATCCTAGGGACTGTTAAATTGATCGAGACGCAATTTCTTTCTTCCATTGTCATTACGAGTGTTTGAGGGATATACTAAGTTGTCACTGGTGCATCAGAAACCTGGAACCTGACTCTCAGAGGAACGTGTGTGCAATACCTATAGCGACGTTAGTCACTTGGAGACGAGTCGCCTAGGGACTGTAGAACTGGATGGCGACGCAATTTCTTCGTTCCATTGTCTTTACGAGAGGTTCACAGATTCAGTAAATTGTTACTGGTGTATCGGAAATCTGGAGTATGACTCTGATGGGAACGTCTGTACAATGCCCGCAGCCACGTTAGTCACTTGGAAGGAAGTATCCTAGGGACTGTTAAATTGATCGGGACGCAATTTCTTTGTTCCATTGTCATTACGAGTGTTTGAGGGATACACAAAGTTGTCACTGGAGCATAAGAAACCTGGAACCTGACTCTCAAGGGAACGTGTGTGCAATACCTATAGCGACGTTAAATACTTCTAGACGAGTCGCCTAGGGACTGTAGAAATGGATGGCGACGCAATTTCTTCGTTCCATTGTCTTTACGAGAGTTTCACAGATACAGTAAATTGTTACTGGTGTATCGGAAATCTGGAGTCTGACTCTGATGGGAACGTCCGTACAATGCCCACAGCCACGTTAGTCACTTGGAAGGAAGTATCCTAGGGACTGTAGAATTGAATCGAGACGCAATTTCTTTGTTCCATTGTAATTACGAGTGTTTGAGGGATACACCAATTTGTCACTGGTGCATCAGAAACCTGGAGCCTGACTCTCAGGGGAACGTGTGTGCAATACCTATAGCGACGTTAGTCACTTGGAGAGGAGTCGCCTAGGGACTGAAGAACTGGATGGCGACGCAATTTCTTTGACCCATTGTCATTACGAGAGTTTCACAGATACAGTAAATTCTTACTGGTGTATCGGAAACCTGGAGCCTGACTCTGATGGGAACGTCTCTACAATCCCCACATCCACGTTAGTCACTTGGGAGGAAGTATCCTAGGGACTGTAGAATTGAATCGGGACGGAATTTCTTTGTTCCATTGTCATTACGAGTGTTTGAGGGATGCACAAAGTTGTCACTGGTGCATCAGAAACCTGGATCCTGACTCTCAGGGAAACGCGTGTGCAATACCTATAGCGACGTTAGTCACTTGGAGAGGAGTCGCCTAGGGACTGTAGAACTGAATGGCGACGCAATTTCTTTGTTCCATTGTCATTACGAGAGTTTCACAGATACAGTAAATTGTTACTGGTGTATCGGAAACCTGGAGCCTGATTATGATGGGAACGTCTGTACAATGTCCGCAGCCACGTTACCCACTTGGAAGGAAGTATCCTAGTGACTGTAGAATTGAATCGTGACGCAATTTCTCTGTTCCATTGTCATTACGAGAGTTACACAGATACAGTAAATTGTTACAGGTGTATCGGAAACCTGGAGCCTGACTCTGATGGGAACAGCTGTACAATGCCCGCAGCCACGTTAGTCATATTGAAGGAAGTATCCTAGGGACTGTAGAATTGAATCGTGAAGCAATTTCTCTGTTCCATTGTCATTACGAGAGTTTCACAGATACAGTAAATTGTTATTGGTGTATCGGAAACCTGGATCCTGACTCTGATGGGAACGGCTGTACAATGCCCGCAGCCATGTTAGTCACTTGGAAGGAAGTATCCTAAGAACTGTAAAATTGAATCGTTACGCAATTTCTTTGTTCCATTGTCATTACGAGTGTTTGAGGAATACACTAAGTTGTCACTGGTGCATCAGAAACCTGGAACCTGACTCTCAGGGGAACGTGTGTGCAATACCTATAGCGACGTTAATCACTTCTAGAGGAGTCGCCTAGGAACTGTAGAACTGGAAGGCGACGCAATTTCTTTGTTCCATTGTCATTACGACAGTTTCACAGATACAGTAAATTGTTACTGGTGTTTCGGAAACCTGGAGCCTCGCTCTGATGGGAACGGCTGTACAATGCCCGCAGCCACGTTAGTCACTTGGAAGGAGGTATCCTAGGGACTGTAGAATTGAATCGTGACGCAATTTCTTTGTTCCATTGTCATTACGAGAGTTTCACAGATACAGTAAATTGTTACTGGTGTATCGGAAACCTGGAATCTGACTCTGATGGGAACGTCTGTACAAGGCCCGCAGCCACGTTAGTCACTTGGTAGGAAGTATCGTAGGGACTGTAGAATTGAAGCGGGACGCAATTTCTTTGTTCCATTGTCATTACGAGTGTTTGAGGGATACACTAAATCGTCACTGGTGCATAAGAAACCTGGAACCTGACTCTCAGGGGAATGTGTGTGCAATACCTATAGCGACGTTAGTCACTTGGAGATGAGTCGCCTAGGGACTGTAGAATTGAATCGTGACGCAATTTCTTTGTTCCATTGTCATTACGAGAGTTTCACAGATACAGTAAATTGTTACTGGTGTATCGCAAAGCTGGAGATTGACTCTGATGGGAACGTCTGTACAATGCCCGCAGCCACGTTAGTCACTTGGAAGGAAGTATCCTAGGGACTGTAGAATTGTTCCATTGTCATTACGAGTGTTTGAGGGATACACTAAATTGTCACTGGTGCATCAGAAACCTGGAACCTGACTCGCATGGGAACGTGTGTGCAATACCTATAGCGACGTTAGTCACTTGGTGAGGAGTCGCCTAGGGACTGTAGAACTGGATGGCGACGCAATTTCTTTGTTCCATTGTCATTACGAGAGTTTCAAAGATACAGTAAGTTGTTACTGGTGTATCGCAAACCTGGAGCCTGACTCTGAGGGGAACGTCTGTACAATGCCCGCAGCCACGTTAGTCACTTGGAAGGAAGTATCCTAGGGACTGTAGAATTGAATCGGGACGCAATTTCTTTGTTCCATTGACATTTTGAAGGTGTGACGGATACAGTAAATAGTCACTGGTAATCGGAAACCTGGAACCTGACACTCTGCTGAAAGTCTGTACAATGCCCATGGCCATATTAGTCACTTGCAGAGAAGTCGCCTAGCGACTGTTGAATTTAATCGCGACAGAAATTCTATTGTCCATCGTCAACACAGGAGTTTGCGGGATAGAGCAAACTGTCACTTGTGTATTGTTAACTTCCAGACTGGCTCACAGGGGAACTTCTCTACAATGCCCGTACCCACGTCAGTCACTTGGAGAAAAGTCACCTAGGGATTGTAGAACTGAATCGCGAAGCAATTTCTTTGTTCTATTGTCATTACGAAGGTTTGAGGGATACACTAAATTGTCACTGGTGCATCGGAAACCTGGAGCCTGAGTCTCAGGAGAACGTCTGTACAATGCCCGTAGTCACGTTAGTCACTTGGAGAGAAGTCTACTAGGGACTGTAGAAGTGAATCACGTCGCAATTTCTTTGTTCCATTGTTATTACGAGGGTTTGAGGGATACAGTAAATTGTCACTGGTGCATCGGAAACCATGAGCCTGACTCTCAGATTAACGACTGTATAATGCCCGTAGCCGTGTCAGTCACTTGCAGAGATGTCGCCTAGGTAGTGTAGAATTCAATCGCGATGGAATTTCTGTTGTCCATCGTCAGCACAAGTGTTTGAGAGATACAGTAAACTGTCACTGGTGTATCGGAAACATGCTGACTGGCTCACAGGGGAACGTCTGTACAATGCCAGTAGCCACATCAGTCATTTGGAGAAAAGTCGCCTAGGGACTGTAGAATTAAATCGCGTCGCAATTTCTTTATTCCATTTTCATTATGAGGGTTTGAGGGATACAGTAAATTTTCACTGGTGCATGGGAAACCTGCAGCCTGATTCTCAAGGGAACGTCTGTACACTGCCCGTAGCCACGTTAGTCGCTTGGAGAGAAATCGCCTAGGGACTGTATAATTGAATTGCGATGCTATTTCTTTGTTCCATTGTCGTTACGAGGGTTCGAGGGATGAAGTAAACTGTCCCTGGTGCATCGGAAACAAGCAGCCTGTCCCACAGGGGACGTCTGTACAATGCCCGTAACCATTCTAGTCACTTGCAGATAGCCGGCTACGGTGGTCTAGTGGTTCAGGCAATCAGTCCGGAACCGCGTGACTACTACGGTCGCAGGTTCGAATCCTGCCTCGGGCGTAGATGTGTGTGATGTCCTTAGGTTAGTTAGGTTTAAGTAATTCAAAGTTCTTGTGGACTGATGACCACAGATGTTAAGTCCCATAGTGCTCCGAGCCATTTGAACTTGGAGATAAGTCGCCTAGAAACTGTAGTATTGAATCACGACGCAATTTCTTTGTTCCATTGCCATTATGAAGGTTTGAGGCATACAGTAAATTGTCACTGGTGCATCGGAACCCTGCAGCCTGAGTCTCACGGGAACGTCTGTCCAATGCCCGTTGCCTCGTTAGTCGCTCGGAGAGAAGTCGGCTCGGGACAATTGAATTGAATTCGATGCAATTTCCATCGTCATTACGAGGGTTTGAGGGATACAGTAAACTGTCTCTGGAGCATCGGAAACCTGCAGCCTGAGTCTCACGGGAGCTTCTGTACAATGCACGTAGCCACGTTAGTCACTTGGAGAGAGGTAGGCTAGGGACTGTTGAATTGAATCGGCATGCAATTTCTGTGTTCCATCGTCATTACGAGGCTTTGAGGGGAACACTATATTGGCACTGGTGTTTCGGAATCATGCAGCCTGGATCTCAGGGGAACGTCTGTTCAATGCTCGTAGCCACGTTAGTTACTTTGAGAGAAGTCGGCTTGGGACTGTAGAATTGAATTGCGTCGCAATTTCTGTGTTTCATCATCATTACGAGGGACTGAGATATACAGCAAACTGTCACTGGTGCTTCGGAAACCTGCAGCATGACTCTCAGGGGAGTGGTTCAAATGGTTCAAATGGCTCTGAGCACTATGGGACTCAACTTCTGATGTTATTAGTCCCCTAGAACTTAGAACTACTTAAACCTAACTAACCAAAGCACTTCACACACATCCATTCTCGAGGCAGGGTTCGAACCTGTGACCATAGCGGTGTCTTGGTTCCAGACTGCAGCGCCTAGAACCGCACGGCAACTTCAGCCGGCTCAGGGGAATGTCTGTACAATTCACGTAGCCACATTAGCCACTTGGAGAGACGTCGGCTGGTGACTGTAGTATTGAACCGTGACGCAATTTGTGTGTTCCATCGTCAATACGAGGGTTTCACTGATACAGTATACTCTCATTGGTGCATCAGAAAACTTCAGCCTGGCTATCAGGGGAACGTCTGTACAATGCATGTAGCCACGTTAGTCACTTTGAGGGAAGTCGACTAGGGATTGTCGAATTGAATCGCGACGCAATTTCTGTGTTCTATCCTCACAGGAGGGATTGAGGAAAACAGTAAGCTGTTACTGTTGTATCGGAAACATGCGACGTGACTCTCAGAGGAGCGTCTGTACAATGCCCGTAGCAATGTTAGTCACTTGGAGAGAAGTCGGCTAGGGGCTGTTGAATTGAATCGTGACGCAAGTTCTGTTTTCCATCGTCAGTACAAGTTTTTGAGAGATACGGTAAACTTTCATTGGTGCATCGGAAACCTGCAGCCTGACTCTCAGCGGTACGTCTGTACAACGCCCGTAGCCACTGTACTCACTTGGAGAGAAGTCGGCTAGAGTCTGTAGTACTGAATCGCGACGCAATTTGTGTATTCCATCGTCAAAAACAGGATTTGAGGAATAAAGTAAACTATCCTTGGTGCATCGGAAACATGTAACTTGACTCGCAGGAGAACGTCAGTATGGTGAACGTGGCCGCGTTAGTCAGTTTGAGAGAAGTCAGCTGGAGACGGTAGTGTTGAATCATGATGCATTTTCTGTGTTCCATCGTTAATACGATGATTTGTGGGATACAGTAACCTGTCACTGGTGCATCAGAAACATGCAGCCTGACTTCCAGAGAAATTCATTACAATAACCTTAGCAACGTTAGTCGCTTGGAGAGAAGTCGGCTGGACATGTGGTATTAAATGACGACGGTATTTGTGTGTTCCATTGTCAGTACGAGGGTTTTACTGATACGGTAAACTGTCACTGGTGCATCGGAAACCTGCAACTTGACTCCCAGCAGAACTTCTGTGCAATACCCGTAGCCACATTAATCGCTTGTAGAGAAGTTGGCTGGAGACGTTAGTATGGAATGGCGACGCAATTTGAGTGTTCCATCTTGAATACAAGCGTTTGAGTGTTACAGTAAACTGCCTCTGGTGTATCGGAAACCTGCAGCCTGACTGTACGGTGCCCGTAGCCATGTTAGTCGCTTGGAGAGATGTCGGTTGGAGATTGTGCTATTGAATCGCTATGTAATTTGTATGTTCCATCGTCAATACTAGGGTTTGTGCGTTACAGTAAACTGTCATAGGTGCATCTGAAACAAGCAACTTGACGCCCAGGAGACCGGCAAAACTGTGTCCATTGCCACGTTAGTCGCTTGAAGAGAAGTCGGCTGGAGACAGGTATTGAATAGCAACGCAATTTGTGTGATCCATCATCAGTAGGAAGGTAAGAGAGTTACAGTAAACTGTCAATGGTGTAACGCAAACAAGCAACTTGACACCCTATAATTGAATCGTGACACAATTTGTGTGTACCATTGTCAATACGATGGTGCGTCAATTCTACAGTGTCCAGCCGACTTCGCCCCAAGCGATTGAGGCACCTACAGCTACTGTATGGAATTTCTCCTAGGAATCATGTTGCTTGTTACCGATGCATCCCTCACAGTTTACTGTAACCCTCGCACCCTCGTATTATCGATAGGACACGCATATTGCGTCGTGATTCTGTACTACAGCCTCCAGCAGAGTTCTCTCCAAGCGACTAATGTGGCTACGGTCACCGTATGTACGTTCTCCTGGGAGTTTGTTTCCGATCAACCACTGACAGGTTACTGTAACCCTTTGCACCCTCACTTTGATGGTGGAACACACAAATTGCGTCGCGAATCATTACTACAGACTCCAGCCGACATCGCTGCAGGTGACTAACGCCACTACAGTCATCGTATGGACGTTCCCCTAGGAATCAAGTTAATTGTTTCCGATCCACCACTGACAGCCGATTGTACCATCAGCACCCTCACGTTGATGATGGAACACAAGTTGCGTCGCTATTCAATACTACAATCATCACCCGACTTCTCGCCATGCGCCTATACCGGCTATGGTCGCCATACGAATGTTCTCCTCGGAGTCAAGTTACTTGTTTCCGATGCACCACTGACAGCTTACTGTCACAGTCGCACCCTCACATTGACGATGGGCAGACAGATTCAGTACTACAGTCTCCAGCCGTCTTCCCTCCAAGCAACAAAGGCGGCAACCATCATCATATGGACGTTGTACTGGGAGTCAAGTTGTTTGTTTCCAATGCACTACTGACAGTTTAGTGTAACCATCGACGACTCACACTGACGATGGAACACAAAAATTGCGTCGCAACTCAAAACTACAGTCTCGTGCGGCCTTCTCTCCAAGCGACTAACGCGGCTATGGTCACCGCATGGACGTCTTATAGGGTGTCAAGTTGCTTATTTGCGTTGCACCACTGATAGTTTACTGTAAGCCTCTCACCCTCGTACTGATGTTGGAACTAGAGATGGGGGATCCGCTCCTGAACTGATTCATAGAGTTGAATCTTTCAAAGGAGTGAACAATCAGTGATTCAGAAAAAAAGAACGGTAGCTCCAACCGTTTCCCACGGCAGAGAGAGAGAGAGAGAGAGAGAGAGAGAGAGAGAGAGAGAGAGAGAGAGAGACAGAGCATATCAGCGGCGCCTCTGCTGGTCAGAGCACAGTGCACGCCACACAACACAGCCGGCGCCGGCCTCTGCCCTGCTTCTACCTTGGCTGCCTGCATTGTGCAGTGCCCCATTGGATTTTGTGTTTCACATATGCCGTGCCGTCTCTGTGCGTCTTCTGCCGCGTGCAGTGTCTGGCGCAGCTTAACTTAGCATCGCACTCTGTCGGCGATCGTTTCAGTCGCACGTCCTGCCCTCTGGGCAGTTGATGCGAGCAACAGGACAGGACAGAGAGCCTCCTAGCGGAGAACGTAAGAACTACTTGCAACAGCCTGCTCGCAAGAGAACGGGCGATTTGTCTCGGAGCGGGTGACTGGTGGCCGTTCACTGCTCCCCCCACCCTCGGAACTCGCCCGCTCAACGCTCACCCCACCGTTCTCGACTCTAGCCAGAGCGTTGAGCAAAGCAACTCAGGTATCACTCTGCAGTCTTAGCTCACGCAGTAATACAGCTCGCGGCTCGACCTGCTTGACTCAGCGCCTCTGCATTGGAGTTCGTCTCTACTGGATATTGTTCTTCGTAGTAATACCGCTATGTATATTACATTATTATGTTATGTATACATCATTTGTTTTTATTTTATTTTTATTTGTTTAAACTGATCAGATTAGGTCCCTGACGCTCTTATTATAGGATTTTTATTATGGACACTCGAATTTACGCTTTAATTACGAGCGAACCGATAAACGTATCGCAAAATGTGATACACCAATATTTTCCTTGTTTTATTCTGCGTAAGGCTATATGCAGCACTTTAGTCTTACAGTCAAATTTATATATATTTTTTTCTTATTCTGGTACGGATTTTGCGATTTTAGGCGTCTTCGGAAGGAAACGTTCACTTTAAAAATATATGGCTTGTGATGTATTTGTACGAGGTTAATGAAATTTTAATACATTATAGCCAAATATATTGTTAATGTAAATCTCAAGTTACAACATTTTCCGATCACCCAAAAAACCACGATAGTGCAAAATAAATCAATAATCAAAAACTTTGTCATATTGTGGAAATTTCAATAAACAATACAAAATTCTTACTCATTATCTGTGTTACTTCAAAATAGGATCAAATAAGATCAAAATACAGGTATAGTACTGGAATAAACCAAGTTTAAAGGGCAATGTGCCTTCCATTTATTTTCTATTGTGAATGAGTGGTGAGTCATGAAAAAGAGCTAGTTCATTTCAGGGAGTGAACAGTTCTGATCCGATCTCTGAAAAGAACAGTTTTGCCCATCTCTAGTTGGAACACACAAATTGCGTCGCTAGTCAATACTACAATGACCAGCACACTTCACTCCTAGTGACTAACACAGATATGGTCAACATATGAACGTTCACTTTGGGGTCAATTTGCTTGTTTCCGATGCGCCACTGGCAGTTTACTGTAACCCACGCACCCTCGTATTGATGATGGAACACACAAATTGCGTTGCGATTCAGTACTACAGTCTCCAGCCGACTTCTCTCCAAGTGACTGACGCCCCTACCGTCACCGTATGGACGCCCTCCTGGAAGTGAGGCTGCTTGTTTCTGATGCACCACCGACAGTTTACTGTAACCCTCCCATCCTCGTATCGACGATGGAACATACAAATTGCGTCGCGATTCTACATTACAGTCTCCAGCTGACTTCGATTTCAGCCAGTAATGCGGCTACGTGGTGCATAGGAAACAATCAACTTGACTCCCAGGAGAACGTACATATGGTGACCGTTGCCGCGTTATTCGCTTGAAGTTGGCTGGAGACTGTAGTATTGAATCGCGACGCAATTTGTGTGTTCCATCGTCAATACGAGGATGGGAGAGTTACAGTAAACTGTCAGAAGTGCATCAGAAACGAGCAACTGGCCACCGTTACTGCGATATGTTTCTCCAGCATGTCATACCTGCCCTTCAGGAGAGAGTCGGATTGAACAGTATTCACACAAGATCGGGCCCCATCACACATTGCTCGTGAAGTTCACATACTTCTTCGAAGCACATTTGGGAACTGTTGAATTATCAACCGATCGTTTCCAAATGCTTGACTGACATGACCACCAGATCTCACCCCCTGTGATTTCTGGATGTGGGGCTACCTGAAGACAGGATTTCGCAGGGGATCATTGACGCATGTGCTGATCTGAAGTGCAGGATATCAAGAGAAGTAGCCAGCATACCAACGGGAGTGCTTAATTCTGCTGTGCAGAGTGCAATCCTGAGTCTTCAGGCTCTTCTGGACGCTGGCCGGTGAGGCCGAGCGGTTCTAGGCGCATCCGTCTGGACCCGCGCGACCGCTACGGTCACAGGTTCGAATCCTGCCTCGGGCATGGATTTGTGTGTTGTCCTTAGGTTAGTTAGGTTTAAGTAGTTCTAACTTCTAGGGGACTCATGACCTCAGATGTTAATCCCATAGCGCTCAGAGCCATTTGAATTTGAACTCTTCTGGACACAGATGAGCGCCTTATTGAGCCCCTTTTGTAGCAGTAATGGTACTGGTATGTGAGTGTAAGATGTACCATAGCAGCACATTAAAAGTGTTTAATTGAACTGATTCTCATTATTTGTCTTCCCCATGTCCTTGACATTAATGTTACCAACTTGGTCCTCATACGGTAATTGGTTATTGCGTTATAACGTGTTAAATAGGGAAGGTTTGATTATTACCACCTGGCAGTTTACTTCGCCCATTGAAACATACATAAATGGGAAACTTCGTCACAATTATGAATACATAAAATTAATTGCGCAATTTTCTCGCAGTTTTCTATTGGTCAAACGGGAACGAAGTTCAGCACCCGGTTTAATGAACACACGACAATAACTGACAGTAACCCCCGGCTTGCACTGTGTATTTGTCCGCACCTAGTGGTCTCGCGGTCGCGTTCTAGCTTCCAGAGCACGGGTTCTCGGGTTCGATTCCCGGCAGGGTCAGGGATTTACATCTGCCACGAGGTGACTGGGTCTTTGTGTTTCCTCATCATTTCATTATCATTCATGAAAGTGGCGCGATTAAATTGAGCAAAGGTTCGGAATTCGTACGGGCGCTGATAACCGCGGAGTTGAGCGCCCCACAAACCAAACATCCTCCTCATCATCATCATCTGTACTGTGTATTTAAAGGACTCCATGCACAAAGTACTTTATATTAGAGAATCGTTACAGATTTTGAGTAAGGTACAAAAATACGAAGTGATGGAGGAGATAGTAATTTATACTGATGAGTTCTAAATGAACAAGAAGACCTATGAAATGTGAAACTTTCGGAGAATTTTGCACCAAATCTGCGAGAAGCCGTTGCAGAGCTTCGCTTTGGTGGCGGCCATATGTGGCCACAACACGGTGACCATATAGACAAACAATGACAAGTTGTGGTGGTTTTATTTTTTATATTTTTCATTTTATTATGTAGCTGCAAAAGTAAAATTTCTTGTTTTAACTGCCCTGCTGTCAAATTATACACCTTGGCCTTTTGTTTTAAGTTCACAAATCTTAACACTCTGCCGGCTGTTGTGGCCAAGCGGTCCTAGGCGCTTCAGTCCAGAACCGCACTGCTGCTACGGTCGCAGGTTCGAATCCTAGCTCAGGCATGGATGTGTGTGATGTCCTTAGGTTAGTTAGGTTTACGTAGTGATAAGTCTAGGGGACTGATGACAGAGTTACGTGCTGTTATGGCAGACTTACATGAAGTTGTGAAATGCAGTACAGCTGACACTATACCTCTGTCTTACACTCTTCGAAAGTCTCCGTCTAAGACAAACCCGTGTGCTAAGCAATTCTCTCTCGCCTGTTGTGTGTAACCAGGCCATTGCCCCAGCGTGACGACACATTCTGATACCTGTGCAATCCTCTTACCTCTTGGCTAACCTACTGCCTCTGAGTCTGGGCATAGGCAACGAAACTTTAACAATATTCCACGTTTCCAACTCTTTACTATTCCGTGACACTACAATTGGATTGCACGAAATCAGTACTTTTAGTATCTCCTTCAAATAGTCGCACAAACGACAAAATGTCTGATAGCTAATGAAGTGACCGTGGGATAGAAAAGCAACTGAAATCGCTCAACAGAGGAAGGGCCACTGTACCTGATGGGAAACCAGTGCAATTCCACATACAGTATGCGAAAGAACTTACTCCTCTTCGAGCTGTTATGAATCGCAGGTCTCTGAAGGAGCGTAGTGTTTCTGGTGATTAGTGAAAAACACAGATCATTTCAGTTTTCAAGAAGGATCGCCAAACGGACGCACAAAACATCTCTGACTTTGGTCTCTTGTGGAATTTTGGACCATGTTATACATTCGTATGTTATGACATTTCTATATACTAGTAATCTCTGTAGGAATCAACATGAGTTCCGAAAACAAAGATCGTGTGAAATCTGGCTCGCTATGTTCGTCCACGAGACCCTGAAAGCTGAAGATACCGGCTCACAGGTAGATGCTGTGTTCCTTGACTTCCGTAAGGCGTCAGCACTGGCGTCTAATGAACAAAATACGAACTTAGGGAATATCAGACCAATTGTGTGACTGGATTGAAGAACTCCTAGCAAGCATAACACAGTATGTTATTCATGACGGAGAGAAGACTTCAGACGGAAAAGTTATTTCGGGCATATAAATGACATAGACGAAGTTCCGTGAGGCTTTTCGCGGATGACACTGTTGTGTACAGAGAAGTCGTAACTTGAGAGAATTGTAGCAAAATGCAGGAAGATATGCAAAGGGAAACAGCTTGGTGTCTGGACTGGCTAGTTGACCCTCAACAAAACCTTATGTAACGTATCCCGCAAAAATAAGACCCGTTAATTCATTATTACACAAGTGCAAAACAATCAATGGAAGCAGTTAATTCTATGAAATATACAGGAGTGTGCGTGCAGACCGATTTCAAGTGGAACAAGCACATAAAACTAATCGCAGAAAAATTAGATCTCGGACTGACATTCACTGGAAGAATTCTGAGGAAATGTAATCCATTAAGAAAGAAGGTAGCTTACAAAACACTCGTTCTACATCTACATCTACATACATACTCCGCAAGCTACCATAAGGTGCGTGGCGGAATGTTATCTTGAACACCTGAATATCGCTCGACAGTATGGGTTCCGTACCATATGTTCTTAAGAGAGGAAATAGAGAAAATCCAAAGAAGAGCGGCGCGTTTCGTTAGTGCTTCATTTAGTATGCACGAAATCGTCACTGTGGTAATGTACCGACTACAGTGGCAGATGCTGCAGGAGAGACGTTCTGCATCTCGGTGAGGTTTTCTGTTAAAGTTGCGAGAGCGTACGTCCCTAGTAGAGTCAACAAATATATTACTGCCTCCTACGCATATCTCGCGAAAAGGCCAACAGCGTAAATTCAGACCCCACACGGGGGCTTACCGGCAATTGTTCTTCTGGCGAACCTTTAGCGACTGGAACAGCAAATGGGCGAAGTGCAGTGGTACACAAAGTACTATCTGCCACACTCCGAAAGGTGGCTTGTGGAGTATAGATGTAGATGCACTCCACATAAAAGAATATCCCATTAAACACTGTGCGGTAGAAACGTGTGTGATGGAATGTGAATCATATGTTATTTTTAAAAGTATCACATGTACACATACTAACTGTGCTAGCGGTATCAATGTTATGACAACTGCTAGTTGTTACCTGCAGCTGTGCTCGAATATCAGTAGCGATAAGTGATGGTAAGTAAGCTACTGTACGTGCAATAACGTCAGCTTTCCTCACGTGTCTGCCTGTTTGGTTACGCACAGATCGAGCACATATCAATCAATTTAAGCATTTTTGCAAATATAATAAAGATCAAAAGTCAACGAGTAAATTGCTTTTTCAAAGGGTAAATATTTTTCCCTAATTCGCCTAGTATTCTTCAGGTCAGTAAGTACAAAATACTGCATAATGCCTAAATTAACAAAACAAAGTAACACAACAGAGCTTTTGCGAACATTTACGCAAGCTTAACTAAAGAAAAGATATAACCACACTAAAAAATGATACACTGTACACTTACGAGTTTAGAAAAATTAATATTGAAAAACAAATTTTTGGAAATGAAAACGAAAAACAGAGACACGCACTGGCAACAACAAAGAATAACAACCTTTGTAAAGCCTATATTTGCCTAACAATAAAACATAAATTGTAGAATTAAAAAAATAGAAACAATAGCTATAAAGAAATCATTAGAAAAAATTGTTAAGAATGGCTGAGAAAAGTTTATTGGAAAATCTAAAAGAACAATTTTTGCCTGACTTTGTCAATGTTTTCCTCGGCATTGATAAACTCCAGACAAAAATTTTGTCAGAAGGAGGGAGGTATGTAAGACGTCGTGGTCCCATGACCTTCATTGCTTACATATTCCGCCCTCACAATCATATTCCGCACATCAAGACGCTTCATTCGAACCCAAACTCGATAAGATAAAGTCAATGTTGTATGAATTCATGTAAACGATATGCAATTAACAAGTAAGCGCACCGTGGTTGAAATACTCGAGGCTGGCGTACACACATACATTCCAGACACGACGGTCACAGAAGCTTTTTGTTTGGGAGAGAAATCACACAACGGGACGCTGATCCCTTCAGAGGACGACCCAGCCTATGTCGGCCGGTGACTGCCCATGTAGCGGACACGTGGGCCCGAGTGAAAGGGGGCAACAACCCCATGTTTGGCTTAAAAGCAAATTCCGCTACATTGTGTGGTAGCGGCCAGCCTACGCATTCTTTACACATAGCACGCAGTTTCAGAGCTTTTCACAGGGAGACAGCAAACGCCAAACGCCAATGCTACAGGTTTCCGGATTGGTCGCCTTAAACGAAACGTCTCTCTCCCATTTTAGAAGAGCAATGCTGATTGGCAGACGATATTTCTAACGCCTTGAGCTGAAGGAATAATGGAAGAGACTGAAAGATATACCCCCTCACGTCTGGCGGGGAGAGGCGCCGTTCCGTTGTCGCTCTTGGAGCGAAGAACAAGTCTCTCCTCAGTACTTCACTGGGAGAGAACGTCTGTCGAGAGCGAATCTAAGTGCTACTCTATATTGAGTTCTTGCGATTAGGCGTTGTTCACTATGTTGGCCGACACACTTATTGTGTGGTGTGAACAGATAGAGTTATAGTTAAACACCTGTGAGCGAATTTTGAGTGGCATCGCAGTGGACTGGTTATCTGATCGGTGTACCAAGCCAATAGACTAGAGGCGAATAGGAATCCTTGGCTTCATCAAGGCATAGGGAGAGTATGATTGGCGAAGGTCAATCCAGATAGAACGAGAGTTATCTTATTTGTCAGCAGCGAGCGGCGCAGACAGCAGTCATCGCAGCTTACGGTATTGTGTGCTACAGCTATTGCGAGCCCCATATTTCCTCCACAACAGTACACTTCACTGCAATTCACACGTGACAGCCTCGACCGTACCTAGCAACATTCTATAGGATAATTATTCAAGTCGAGTAGGCGCGCCTCTCAGCCATTCTGCCAAGTCAACAACCATCTTAAACTTTGTATAGAAATTTCATTAGCGCATCCTGTCCTCGAGAGGTAACTTCACATTCCGAAAAGAACCAGGATATAACTTGTTCGATTCATAACTAAAAGTGCCATTGTGATTTTTCAGAATTTTTGCAAAATAAATAATAACTTTCGTTAGTTTCATGTTTTTCTTATACTAACTAGCACTACTCCAGTACCCAAGTATCCCACTAGTTACGTAAGAAATTATGCGAATTTTTGTGTCATTTCCTTACAGCGGACGACTCCAGAAGATATTTATTGCTGAAAGTTTTTCAGGCATTTCTCTTTAGAACATTAGGAGCGTCTGTCTGACTTCTGTAACAGTGTGGGGGTGGAAATTGCATCGTGCAGGAGCCACAGGGTAAAGGGTACATCTCAGATTGACCCGTTGCGCAGAATAACAGAATAACAGATCAACCCCACACCTCAGAGTACTACGAATAAAAAAAAAGTGAGTTTCAGGCTGCATTAAATCAGATAAGCAATTCATCGCAGTTGCGGACCCAGAACACCATGTCCTTCCAAAGACAAAAATAAATAAAGTACACTCCAGCAGCCCAGAACAGGCTGATGCCTTTTCGAACCAATTTTCCCCCTCCAGACCACCAGCAGGGTGAGTGTTTTGCATCAGCATAATAAATAAACTAGATGAAATCCGTCCCTAAATAAATTGTTCAAGAAATAAATAAAGTACACTCATTCCTCTCTCCAGCAGCCCAAAACGGGCTGATTCCATTTCCCACCACTCTTTCCATGCAGACCGCCGGGGGGATGAGGAGGCTGGGGCAGACGTGCAGCTGAGAAAAAACACGAGATGTTATCATGATTCAGTGCTCCTATGGACTGAACTGGACGATCACGTGACCTATCTCAACGCTCTCTAGTGGTGAACTCACGAACTAGGTCGGTTCTTTGGTCAGGTGGATCGGAGGCAGTTGTCTCTTGTGTGGTGGGAGCTTATATGTAGGTTTTAGAAATGACAGACAGTTCCAGCAGAGACAGATGTTTCTATGTGTTGTGTAATGCGTTTATTTGAAGGACTGTATTCTTCCTCTTCATATGTTCAAGCATGAATGCTCACTTCCATTTTTCATACAGTGAGCTGTGGATGCACTCCTCGGCTGAATAAGTGCATGTAATACAGCTATTAAAACTCCCACTGTCTGGCACCAACATATCACTAGTTGAACACCGACAACTCAACAAGCACACTATATCTACTGCTGTAGATAGATAATAAATTTAAATAAATTTCAACAAATTAAAAAAAAATTTAAACAAATTTAAGCAAATTATATGGGAACTGAATGACATCATGAGCAGCCTCTAGTGGCGACAACACCATACTAACTCCCCTCAGCTGCAGGAGTAAGAGCAAAATTCCCTCAAAAATTCGAAATTCCCACCCACCACCCATTTTCCGAGAGGATGATGCGCCAGAACCCTGTGGCGAACACACATGATGGTCTTTTTTTTTTTTTTTTTCAGTCTACTGACTGGTTTGATGCAGCCCGCCATGAATTCCTTTCCTGTGCTAACCTCTTCATCTCATAGTAGCACTTGCAACCTACGTCGTCAATTATTTCGTCTATAGCACCACATCTCAAATGCTTCGATTCTCTTCTGTTCCGGTTTTCCCACAGTCCATGTTTCACTACCATACAATGCTGTACTCCAGACGTACATCCTCAGAAATTTCTTCCTCAAATTAAGGCCGGTATTTGATATTAGTAGACTTCTCTTGGCCAGAAATGCCTTTTTTGCCATAGCGAGTCTGCTTTTGATGTCCTCCTTGCTCCGTCCGTAATTGGTTATTTTACTGCCTAGGTAGCAGAATTCCTTAACTTCACTGACTTCGTGACCATCAATCCTGATGTTAAGTTTCTCGCCGTTCTCATTTATACTACTTCTCATTACCTCCGTCTTTCTCCGATTTACTCTCAAACCATACTGTGTACTCATTAGACTGTTCATTCCGTTCAGCAGATCATTTAATTCTTCTTCACTTTCACTCAGGATAGCAATGTCATCAGCGAATCGTATCATTGATATCCTTTCACCTTGTATTTTAATTCCACTCCTGAACCTTTCTTTTATTTCCATCATTGCTTCCTCGATGTACAGATTGAAGAGTAGGGGCGAAAGGCTACAGCCTTGTCTTACACCCTTCTTAATACGAGCACTTCGTTTTTAATCGTACACTCTTATTATTCCCTCTCGTTTGTTGTACATATTGTATATGACCCGTCTCTCCCTATAGCTTACCGCTACTTTTCTCAGAATCTCGACAGCTTGCACCATTTTACGTTGTCGAACGCTTTTTCCAGGTCGACAAATCCTATGAAAGTGTCTTGATTTTTCTTTAGCCTTGCTTCCATTATTAGCCGTAACGTCAGAATTGCCTCTCTCGTCCCTTTACTTTTCCTAAAGCCAAACTGATCGTCACCTAGCGCATTCTCAATTTTATTTTCCATTCTTCTGTATACTATTCTTGTAAGCAGCTTCGATGCATGAGCTGTTAGGCTGATTGTACGATAATTCTCGCGCTTGTCAGCTCTTGCCGTCTTCGTAATTGTGTGGATGATGCTTTTCCGAAAGTCAGATGGTATATCGCCAGACTCATATATTCTACACACCAACGTGAATAGTCGTTTTGTTGCGACTTCCCCAAATGATTTTAGAAATTCTGATTTATTTGACCGTAAGTCCTCCAAAGCTCTTTTAAATTCCGATTCTAATACTGGATCCCCTATCTCTTCTAAATCGACTCCTGTTTCTTCTTCTATCACATCAGACAAATCTTCACCCTCATAGAGGCTTTCAATGTATTCTTTCCACCTATCTGCTATCTCCTCTGCATTTAACAGTGGAATTCCCGTTGCACTCTTAATGTTACCACCGTTGCTTTTAATGTCACCAAAGGTTGTTTTGACTTTCCTGTATGCTGAGTCTGTCCTTCCGACAATCATATCTTTTTCGATGTCTTCACATTTTTCCTGCAGCCATTTCGTCTTAGCTTCCCTGCACTTCCTATTTATTTCATTCCTCAGCGACTTGTATTTCTGTATTCCTGATTTTCCCGGAACATGTTTGTACTTCCTCCTTTCATCAATCAACTGAAGTATTTCTTCTGTTACCCATGGTTTCTTCGCAGCTACCTTCTTTGTACCTATGTTTTCCTTCCCAACTTCTGTGACGGCCCTTTTTAGAGATGTCCATTCCTCTTCAACTGTACTGCCTACTGCGCTATTCCTTATTGCTGTATCTATAGCGTTAGAGAACTTCAAACGTATCTCGTCATTCCTTAGTACTTCCGTATCCCACTTCTTTGCGTATTGATTCTTCCTGACTAATGTCTTGAGCTTCAGCATACTCTTCATCACTACTATATTGTGATCTGAGTCTATATCTGCTCCTGGGTACGCCTTACAATCCACTATCTGATTTCGGAATCTCTGTCTGACCATGATGTAATCTAATTGAAATCATCCCGTATCTCCCGGCCTTTTCCAAGTATACCTCCTCCTCTTGTGATTCTTGAACAGGGTATTCGCTATTACTAGCTGAAACTTGTTACAGAACTCAATTAGTCTTTCTCCTCTTTCATTCCTTGTCGCAAGCCCATGTTCTCCTATAACCTTTTCTTCTACTCCTTTCCCTATAACTGCATTCCAGTCGCCCATGACTATTAGATTTTCGTCCCCATTTACATACTGCATTACCCTTTCAATATCCTCATACACTTTCTCTATCTGTTCATCTTCAGCTTGCGACGTCGCCATGTATACCTGAACTATCGTTGTCGGTGTTGGTCTGCTGTCGATTCTGATTAGAACAACCCAGTCACTGAACTGTTCACAGTAACACACCCTCTGCCCTACCTTCCTATTCATAACGAATCCTACACCTGTTATACCATTTTCTGCTGCTGTTGATATTACCCGATACTCATCTGACCAGAAATCCTTGTCTTCCTTCCACTTCACTTCACTGACCCCTACTATATCTATATTGAGCCTTTGCATTTCCCTTTTCAGATTTTCTAGTTTCCCTACTACGTTCAAGCTTCTCACATTCCACGCCCCAGCTCGTAGAACGTTATCCTTTCGTTGATTATTCAATCTTTTTCTCATGGTAACCTCCCTCTTGGCAGTCCCCTCCCGGAGATCTGAATCGGAGACTATTACGGAATCTTTTACCAATGGAGAGATCATCATGACACTTCTTCAATTACAGGCCACATGTCCTGTGGATACACGTTACGTGTCTTTAATGCAGTGGTTTCCATTGCCTTCGTCATCCTCATGTCGTTGATCATTGCTGATTCTTCCGCCTTTAGGGGCAATTTCCCACCCCTAGGACAAGAGAGTGCCCTGAACCTCTATCCGCTCCTCCGCCCTTTTTTACAAGGCCGTTGGCAGAATGAGGCTGACTTCTTATGCCGGAAGTCTTCGGCTGCCAATGCGCAGACTGGTGGTACTGCCTCTAATTGTTAAAATAAAGACTTATGTCCAGCACTGACTGAGTCCTTTTCCCTCCAGTTCCTAGGAAGAGATGGCGGTCGGGTGACTTAGGTAAGTGGAGGTAGCCCAAGTGCCCTGTTTTCCAGCCATTTTCTTAGGTTAGTAGAGGTAGCCCAATTGACCTACAAAATTTGAAATTCCCACCAGGAAGGCGTGGCACTTTCCCGCCAAAAGCCGCCATCTTGGATAACAGTACTCGCGTCATCAGATCGCGTCACAGCCGCCATCTTGGATGACGTCAACTGGGTGCAATCCTCACTGGTCCGCACTGGCCCACCGTGAATTATCAAAAGCGATGGGTGAGACATGGTCGGTCATGATCCCCCCAGTATGTGAGGAGGCCCTGTGGGGAACGTAACCTGGGTTTGAGTGTCACACCGTCTCGTTGATGTCAAACTCCACAACATAAGATCCGGCTCAAAATCCATAACATCTCTGGGCTGCATTGAGCGGTGAGGGTTGTCGTGTCAAGGAAAGACATGAAACTCCTGTCATGGTTGTTGTTGTTGTTGTGGTCTTCAGTCCCGAGACTGGTTTGATGCAGCTCTCCATGCTACTTTATGCTGTGCAAGCCTCTTCAACTCCCAGTACGTACTGCAGCCTACATCCTTCTGAATCTGCTTAGTGTATTCATCTCTTGGTCTCCCTCTACGATTTTTACCCTCCACGCTGCCCTGCAGTACTAAATTGGTGATCCCTTGATGCCTCACAACATTTCCTACCAACCGATCCCTTCTTCTAGTCAAGTTGTGCCACAAGCTCCTCTTCTCCCCAATTCTATTCAATACCTCCTCATTAGTTATGTCATCTACCCACCTAATCTTCAGCATTCTTCTGTAGCACCACATTTCTAAACCTTCTATTCTCTTCTTGTCTAAACTATTTATCGTCCATGTTTCACTTCCATACATGGCTACACTCCATACAAATACTTTCAGAAACGACTTCCTGACACTTAAATCTATACTCGATGTTAACAAATTTCTCTTCTTCAGAAACGCTTTCCTTGCCATTGCCAGTCTACATTTTGTATCGTCTCTACTTCTACCACCATCACTTATTTTGCTCCCCAAATAGCACATCTCCTTTACTACTTTAAGTGTCTCATTTCCTAATCTAATTCCCCCAGCATCACCCGACTTAATTCGACTACATTCCATTCTCCTCGTTTTGCTTTTGTTGATGTTCATCTTATATCCTCCTTTCAAGACACTATCCATTCCGTTCAACTGCTCTTCCAAGTCCTTTGCTGTCTCTGACAGAATTACAATGTCATCGGCGAACCTCAAAGTTCTTATTTCTTCTCCATGGATTTTAATACCTACTCCGAATTTTTCTTTTGTTTCCTTTACTGCTTGCTCAATATACAGATTGAATAACATTGGGGAGAAGCTACAACCCTGTCTCACTCCCTTTCCAACTACTGCTCCCCTTTCATGCCCTTCCACTCTTATAACTGCCATCTGGTTTCTGAACAAGTTGCAAATAGCCTTTCGCTCCCTGTATTTTACCCCTGCCACCTTCAGAATTTGAAAGAGAGTGTTCCTGTAATGGTAGTACGTTAAATACCCCCAACCCGAGGCGAAAGCAAAGGGTGCGTGGCACAGGGGAAGCTGCGTTACGAGAGACACAGCATCTGTCTCTCCTGAGTTGAGCGGCGGCAGTCGGGGGAGAGGTGTGGGCTCCTGTGGCCTGGTTGCTGCTGCTCCTCACGTCTGGACGACGTTGAAAGTCTCCCAACCCAAGGTGGACGCAAAGGGTGCATGGAGCAGGGGGAGCTGCGCAAAAGGGGCACAACATCTGCCCCTTCTGGGCTCTGGGTTGAGTGGTGGTGTAGGGTGGGTGCGGTGGGGTGCTGGCCTCGGCTGCGACGTGCTGCGCCTGCCCGGCGCTGCTGCTCCCTATGGAGACGCCACCATCTGTGTCTCTGCTGCCGATGGCCTGGTTTACCATCGTGGGATCTTGTCCCAATTTGGCAAGTGTGACTCGCCGCGCCTCTGGTCTTCAGAGGCATGTTCTGCCAATCCCGGAGGTGGCAACACAGCCCGGGTTAGGCTAGATGGGTCCAGACCCCCGAACGGCTGGGTGACTGGCCCGCCACCTGAGTAGCAGAGGGGTCCTTGGCCGCAAGGTGGAAGCTCAGGCTAGTAGTGGGCGAAGGGCGAGAGGTGCATCCACCTCTCCAGAGTGCGGGATGCACTTGCCAATGCGGGATGAGTGAAATCGGTGGTGACCAGTTACTGAAGGGGACCAGTGCACTGGTAACAATGTGTTCAACCTGGCAAATCTGAGGGGTCCTTGGTCTAGGGGCGAGACCAGTGGGCAAGCTGAAGTTAGTCCCCCCCCACCCCCCCCCCCACCCATGCCAGAGGAGCCAGTCCGGGGTAAGAGACATGGCTCCCAATCTTTTTTCGCTTGTCAGTAAATGATGGCCACAGAAGAGACAAACGATTCTGGTGCGCTTCAGTGCTAGCTGATCCCTTGCAACAAGATGGCCTGGGTCAGGTGATGGAGGATACAGTCATGGATAGGCAAACGAGGATAACTCAGTTCCTTGACCAAAGTATTAAAAACGGGAAAATTAGACAGGCTGCAGTCCAGGCCATAAAAACGAGCTGGAGACATGGGCATCTGCCAATGCCAAGATAGAATCGAGGAGCTAGAGATGGAAAATGAAAGAAAACAAACTGTCAAAACATGGGCTGGCGTGGTTGTACAAGCACCAACAAAGGCCCAGTCAAAGAAGAACATAGCCAACGTCTCCAAACGGCCTGACACTGCAGTTTTCTTAAGACCCATGCCCGACCAAGACGTCAAGAAAGTTCAGGAGATATTCGCCACTACAGTAAACCCGGCCACAGAAACAATTGAAATCAATAGAGTTAAGGCAACTAAAAACGTTGTCATAGTTGATGCCACAGAGGATGACAAAAATATTAGCTAATCAAAAATTGTGCAATTCAGTTACATGCAATCCACCCCGGAAACGTAACCCATCTACATATATTCTCCGCAATCCATCATACGGTGCGTGGCGGAGGATACCTCGTACCACAACTAGCATCTTCTCTCCCTGTTCCACTCCCAAACAGAATGAGGGAAAAATGACTGCGTATATGCCTCTGTACGAGCCCTAATCTCTCTTATCTTATCTGTGTGGTCTTTCCGCGAAATATAAGTTGGCGGAAACAAAATTGTACTGCAGTCAGCCTCAAATGCTGGTTCTCTAAATTTCCTCAGTAGCGATTCACGAAAAGAACGCCTCCTTTCCTCCAGAGACTCCCACCCGCGTTCCTGAAGCATTTCCATAACACTCACGTGATGATCAAACCTACCAGTAACAAATCTGGCTGTGTCAAGCTCTCAATTGCTTCTATGTCCTCCCTCAATCCGACTTGATAGGGATCTCAAACGCTCGAGCAGTACTCAAGAATAGGTCGTATTAGTGTTTTATAAGCGGTCTCCTTTACAGATGAACCACATCTTCCCAAAATTCTACCAATGAACCGAAGACGACTATCCGGCTTCCCCACAACTGCCATTACATGCTTGTCCCACTTCATATCGCTCTGCAATGTTACGCCCAAATATTTAATCGACGTGCCTGTGTCAAGCGCTACACTACTAATGGAGTATTCAATCATTACGGGATTCTTTTTCCTATTCATCCGCATTAATTTACATTTATCTATATTTAGAGTTAGCTGCCATTCTTTACACCAATCAAAAATCCTCTCCTTGTATCCACCTACAGTCACTCAACGACGACACCTTCCCGTACACCACAGCATCATCAGCAAACAGCCGCACATTGCTATCCACCCTATCTAAAAGATCATTTATGTAGATAGAAAACAACAGCGGACCTACCACACGTCCCTGGGGCACTCCAGATGATACCCCCACCTCCGATGAACACTCACCATCGAGGACAACGTACTGGGTTCTATTACTTACTCTGTACGATGTCCCCGCAACACTAATGAACGAAGATTTATGTTAAACCCTGCACCAACAAAATTTAGATGACATGGACATAAATACCTTCATGAAAGGTTTCAAGCTAAGGTTCATGACAAGATCTAGGGACCGAGATGTAGTCCATCGTGTTGCAAAGGTCTTGGGGGCACTGTGGAAGAAACTGACAGCTATGGGCAAGGTCTACATAGGTTTCCATGCCATAAACGTTAAAGATTGCTTTGTGGTACCTCATTGCCACAACTGTGCGGTCATAGATCATATACACAAATACTGTAGCAGGAAGCCGGCACGCTCCAAGTGCGCAGCTGAGGACCACTTAAAGAAAAACTGTAATAAACCAGGCATCTGTATACCATGCACGCGTAGGGGCAAAAAGATCTGTGATGCAACTGGTAGAAACTGCGCGACATATAAAATGTTGGAACAGCGTCTGATGTCTCGGACAGACTGTGGCTGATGCTGTCATTGAGACCAGGATAGCCAAAAAAGAAAGTCCCCAAGTAAGAGGAGAAGGGATGCGGAGAGGGGACGTAAATTGACAGACTTTCTAAAGTCTTTATCAGAGACAAGAGAACGCAGAACAACTATGCTTGATGTATGTATTCAAACTGAGCCTGTGCCTCAGGCTCCTCCAGGTGTCTCCTCCTCCCTCAGCCGGGGGCCCAGTCAAACAGAGGAAGCGGAAAAAATATGTTGGGCGGCCAGTGGCGGTGGGCCGACCAATCATAATCCAAGGCAGCCAAGTATTAGACAACAGCTCGCGTGCCAGTACAATAAACAGCGCCATACCCGTACAAGAAGGACTTTCACAACAAATACTACAGGACAGTACAGTTACCAGCATGGTGCAGCTACAGGTAGCACAAAGAGCTATGGGAGCAGCCCCGAGAAGGGTGTACCCAAACTTAGAGCTCGCCATGCAGCTGTCGCACTTGGAGCAGCCGGCTGTCTTGACAACTGCACTCAGACATGTCGTACGTTTAGGGCACAAATATGGTAGAAAGGTCACCTTCTCGACAATACAGGCTGTGGACAGAATACAACTAAAGTTGTTGAATCTCCCCACTGACTTCGGAGCCCTGCATGACCTTATTACAAAGGTTTTTGAAGGACGAGATGAAAGATTTGACTTGGAGGAAATTTAAATACAGTCTCTCTTAGCAAATGGACGCATTGCCTTAGATTGGAAAAAGACCTGGTCTGATTGCAACGTACATACTTATTTTCCATAATGATAAGTGAAATAATGACTGGACAGATAAACGCACACAATAGACGTTTGGTCATGCAGGAACTGCAAAAAGTAGTGGAGGAGTGGAGGCTGGATATATTCTGCCTGCAGGAGCCATACTCCAAAGCTGGGCAAATTTCCTCTATGACTACAACTTGGCAGGTAATTTACACTGGAGAGGAGCCAAAAACAGCTCTAATTGCAGCAAATAAGGCCTTACGAGTCACTACTATATCACAGTTATCAAATAGCCACTGCAACGTCGTGGAATTACCTGTAGGACTCATTTACAACATCAAAATTTACTTCCAATATGGAGGTAATTTTCAAGATTTCCCGGATCATTTCACTCGAGTCACCACGGCGTTGCGAGGGCGGAAGATTATCACAACCACGGATATGAATGCCGAATCCCCCCTATGGTATAGTGGGACTAGACATGCAAATGGGGAGAAGGCTGAAGAGCTAATCATGGCCTCCCAACTAGTTGTGGCAAATAGACCAGGGAATCCCCCCACCTAAAGAGGTGGAGGCTGATTTGGAACAAATATGTCACTTTGTCAACACCCAGTATCATCAGCAACATCAGGAATTCGAGAGTCCTAGATCAAGTCACAACAAGTGACCATAATCCGATTGTTTTCAGCCTTAGTGACGAGGAGTGCCGCAGGGACCTGGGGTGGAAGATCCTATACAACTTCAATAGGACGGATTGGGAATGCCTATCTCGGGCGTGTGTCATTCCTCCGTTGCCTGAGGGTGACGTAGACGTGGATAGGTACGCTGAAGAACTGGTGGGGTCAGCAGTTAGAGCGGCGAAAGCTGCTGTACCCACCAAGAGGAGAGAAGCTGCGGCCTCCCCATCACCATGGACTGCCTACCTCGAACGTATGCGCCAGTCTGTGAGACGGGCGAGGAAGTATTACCAGCGAAGTGTCGTCTGGCAAGAAAAACAGTTCTTGCTGTAGTGATACCGAGAAGTCAAAGACGTCTTCCAGAAAGAGCTGAAGGAGGTTAGGGTCAAAAGATGGGAAAGATATGTGCTGCACCAACTGGCCACTGACCCTTGGGGAGCCCCTATTAATTGGTCAGAGAAAAAATAAGATCTCCCTCGGTTCTTTCGACGATCAGAGATGGCGGCCGAATGGCAGAGTCCTGGCAGGAGACCGCCGAGGTCCTTCTTCAGACTCTGTTACCAGATGATGAGGAGAACGAGGACAACGAAATCCAACGGCAGATCCGTAGGGAAGATCATTAAGAGTACACCAACGACACCGTGGTGTACCCCTTTCCTGAGGAAGAGTGGAAGTACATAACAAATCTCTCAAAAGGGGGAAGGCTCCAGGGCCAGGCGGCATAATAGCGGAGGTTGTACAATTCCTCGCCCCTCAGCTAATAGCACCTCTCACAGGGTTCTTCAATGAGTGCTTGGTAAATTTCCGAAAATCTAGAAAAGGGCAAATGATACAGTAGTTTTATCTTAGGCGATTTGAGTGTGCTTAATGTACTCCAGTTATCCAACCGGGAAAGTGGACCTACAGTTTGGCCGATAGAGATTCGTTCTCGCGAGCTCTCTGTTTCCAGGCACGCGCTTTAACGCTAGGCCACCAATGCTCCCGTGAATATCAATTCTTCGTTTGTAGGGTTTGATAACTGATTTCGCGAGTTTTAAAATATGTGACATATATAGCCGTGTCTTTGAATTGTATGGATCATCATCATCTTGGACAGTTTCCAGCCACTGGCTGGGTCTGTCGGGAACACAAGCCTCTCCATCGTGTTCTGTCTTTCCACCATTCCCCCTCTTCCACCTTCGTCCAGTTCTCTCCTCTTCTCATCACACATTCCTTCACTCCCTTCACCCATCTATCGCTTGGTCTTCCTCTGGGCCTCTTCCACTCCAGTTGCAGATCAAACATCCTCTTTGGAATTCTTCCCTCGTCCATTCTCTTCATGTGTCCATACCACTGCAGTCTTGATTTTTCTATCCTATCCTGTACTGGTTCCTCCTTTAGTCTTTCCCTCACATACACATTTCGCAATCTGTCTCGTCTTGTTACACCCAACCTGCTCCTCTGGAACTTCATTTCACTAGCCTGTATTCTACTTTTGTCGCTTTCGTGCATTACCCATGTCTCACTTCCGTATGCCAATATGGGGACAAAGTAGGTTCGGTATATAATTCCCTTGGATTTCTGTGGCACCTCCTTGCTCCAAATAAGCCCCCTAATGCATTTGTAGAACTGCCCTGCTTTTCTGCACCTTTCATTTATTTCCATTGCGTTTCCCCTCTTACTTTCAATCACGCTTCCCAGGTACTTGAAGTTCTTTACCACTTGTAGTTTTTCCCCTCAACAAGTTATATCCACATTTGGCCTATTCTTCTTCCTTGTTGTGACGATTATTTCACTTTTCTTTGCAGAGAAATGCATTCCATATTGTGCTGCCGTTGCCTCCCATGCATCTAACTGCTCTTGCACCTCCTTCTCGCAATTTCTCCATAACATCAGGTCATCGGCAAAAAGCACTGCTTTCATTTTATGATCTCCAATTGCATCTGATACTTGCTGTAGGATTTCATCCATAACAATAATAAACAATAAAGGCGAAAGTGCACTTCCCTGTCGCAGCCCATTTTCCAGCTTGAACCATGCAGTACGTTCCCTCCCCACAACTCTCACTTCCCTCATAAAAGCTTAAATTTTTCACACAGCCAAGGCACCGTAGACCTTGGTATGTGACACAAATTTCAATTTGATACCTCTACCTGTTCATAAAAAAAGGCTTTTTAACAGTTATACAGATAGACATTCGGGCAATAAAACGATCCTATAAATGTTCCGTTTTCACCGATTGAGGTACGGAATCCTAAAAAAAAGACGCTTCATAGTTATTTTATATAGATGTGGACTCCCTGAACAAGCAAGCCACGGGGAGTGGCCCGCGGTTTGAGGCGCCATGTCACGGATTGTGCGGCCCCTCCCGCAGGAGGTCCGAGTCCTCCCTCGGTCGGGGGTGTGTGTGTTGTTCTTAGCATAAGTTAGTTTAAAGTAGCGTGTAAGTCTAGGGACCGATGACCTCAGCAGTTTGGTCCCTTATGAATTCACCCACACCTGAACAGTTGAACAAGCAATGAACTCAAGACGTAAGGCTAAGGTAGGTATATACACACCTGAAAATTGAAATAAGAACACCGTGAATTCATTGTCCCAAGAAGGGGAAACTTTATTGACACATTCCTGGGGTCAGATACATCACATGATCACACTGACAGAACCACAGGCACATAGACACAGGCAACAGAGCATGCACAATGTCGGCACTAGTACAGTGTATATCCACCTTTCGCAGCAATGCAGGCTGCTATTCTCCCATGGAGACGATCGTAGAGATGCTGGATGTAGTCCTGTGGAACGGCTTGCCATGCCATTTCCACCTGGCGCCTCAGTTGGACCAGCGTTCGTGCTGGACGTGCAGACCGCGTGAGACGACGCTTCATCCAGTCCCAAACATGCTCAATGGGGGACAGATCCGGAGATCTTGCTGGCCAGGGTAGTTGACTTACACCTTCTAGAGCACGTTGGGTGGCACGGGATACATGCGGACGTGCATTGTCCTGTAGGAACAGCAAGTTCCCTTGCCGGTCTAGGAATGGTAGAACGATGGGTTCGATGACTGTTTGGATGTACCGTGCACTATTCAGTGTCCCCTCGACGATCACCAGTGGTGTACGGCCAGTGTAGGAGATCGCTCCCCACACCATGATGCCGGGTGTTGGCCCTGTGTGCCTCGGTCGTATGCAGTCCTGATTGTGGCTCTCACCTGCACGGCGCCAAACATGCATACGACCATCATTGGCACCAAGGCAGAAGCGACTCTCATCGCTGAAGACGACACGTCTCCATTCGTCCCCCCATTCACGCCTGTCGCGACACCACTGGAGGCGGGCTGCACGATGTTGGGGAGTGAGCGGAAGACGGCCTAACGGTGTGCGGGACCGTAGCCCAGCTTCATGGAGACGGTTGCGAATGGTCCTCGCCGATACCCCAGGAGCAACAGTGTCCCTAATTTGCTGGGAAGTGGCGGTGCGGTCCCCTACGGCACTGCGTAGGATCCTACGGTCTTGGCGTGCATCCGTGCGTCGCTGCGGTCCGGTCCCAGGTCGACGGGCACGTGCACCTTCCGCCGACCACTGGCGACAACATCGATGTACTGTGGAGACCTCACGCCCCACGTGTTGAGCAATTCGGCGGTACGTCCACCCGGCCTCCCGCATGCCCACTATACGCCCTCGCTCAAAGTCCGTCAACTGCACATACGGTTCACGTCCACGCTGTCGCGGCATGCTACCAGTGTTAAAGACTGCGATGGAGCTCCGTATGCCACGGCAAACTGGCTGACACTGACGGCGGCGGTGCACAAATGCTGCGCAGCTAGCGCCATTCGACGGCCAACACCGCGGTTCCTGGTGTGTCCGCTGTGCCGTGCGTGTGATCATTGCTTGTACAGCCCTCTCGCAGTGTCCGGAGCAAGTATGGTGGGTCTGACACACCGGTGTCAATGTGTTCTTTTTTCCATTTCCAGGAGTGTATTTAATATCAAGGTGAAATGTTCCATCTTGGCAACTAAATGAAAGGCAGTTTGTGTTTTGTCATGTGCGTTTCACTTCTTTTATTTATGAAGCATCTTCAGTTAATGAGACCGGAGTGTGTATATATGCTGCCGAGAAATGCTTGACATGGCAGTGTAATCGTCATTTGTTTCGTGTTCCGTCGTTCCTTAGTTGCTTCAAAATGCATGGAGGCAAGTAAGGAACGTCGGAAAACGAAAAAAAGACGGTTTTTAATTTGATTCCCACTTTAAATAAGGCAATAAATGGAACGTCATCTACAGTTTGCGAATACTGAGTGGCGTGGTGCAATGGGTATCGTACTTGGACCCGCATTCCACAATAGCTCATTTCTACATCTACATCTACATCTACATCTACATTTATACTCCGCAAGCCACCCAACGGTGTGTGGCGGAGGGCACTTTACGTGCCACTGTCATTACCTCCCTTTCCTGTTCCAGTCGCGTATGGTTCTCGGGAAGAACGACTGTCTGAAAGCCTCCGTGCGCGTTCTAATCTCTCTAATTTTACATTCGTGATCTCCTCGGGAGATATAAGTAGGGGGAAGCAATATATTCGATACCTCATCCAGAAACGCACCCTCTCGAAACCTGGACAGCAAGCTACACCGCGATGCAGAGCGCCTCTCTTGCAGAGTCTGCCACTTGAGTTTGTTAAACATCTCCGTAACGCTATCACGGTTACCAAATAACCCTGTGACGAAACGCGCCGCTCTTCTTTGGATCTTCTCTATCTCCTCCGTCAATCCGATCTGGTACGGATCCCGCACTGATGAGCAATACTCAAGTATAGGTCGAACGAGTGTTTTGTAAGCCACCTCCTTTGTTGATGGACTACATTTTCAAAGGACTCTCCCAATGAATCTCAACCCGGCACCCGCCTTACCAACAATTAATTTTATATGATCATTCCACTTGAAATCGTTCCGCACGCATACTCCCAGATATTTTACAGAAGTAACTGCTACCAGTGTTTGTTCCGCTATCATATAATCATACAATAAAGGATCCTTCTTTCTATGTATTCGCAATACATTACATTTGTCTATGTTAAGGGTCAGTTGCCACTCCCTGCACCAAGTGACTATCCGCTGCAGATCTTCCTGCATTTCGCTACAATTTTCCAATGCTGCAACTTCTCTGTATACTACAGCATCCATCCGAAAGAAGCACGTTTAGGTTCTCTGTGATGTTTCTGAACTGCTGTAGGTGGATCTGGGGATGGTTCTCTTTGAAAACAGACAGGGAGAAACCTGGTGAACACCATACAGTGGATGGTACAGTGGGTTGGTGTCTGAGGAGCAGGTACAGTTCTTTTTCAAAGTATTGCCATATCGTAATTATTGTCGACGGAACGCGATCTCTGCATCAATGTAAAAAAGCTTCCAAAATAGGTTCTATTGCCCAGATCGCAGTTGATACGTATTCTGATTACCAGTTTCAGCAAAGTTGTACTGCCATCTTCCGATCGTCGGTTAATTCACGTACCCGATGACATGAAGATGGTATCATAACTTTGCTGAATTTAGTAATCAGGATATGTATCTACTGAGATCTGGGCAGTAGAACTGTTTTGGAAGCTTTTTTGGATTGTAATTTGCCAAAAGTAAGTATTCCACCCTATACATGTTTATGTAATAATTTATTACGTCAAGATCACTTACATAATTTCAGTGTTCACATTACCAGTTTCGGCAATCGATTGTCATTTTCAACGTGATTAATCCACTAACAGCGTCGTCATGATATATAACAATTCTATTTATGCACTTTGAATATCATGAAGTCATGTGAAATATATCAATGAATTATAGCGACCCCCCCCCTCCCCTGCTTCGCACAGGTGTCATTAGGCGTCAACGGGTGGACGACTTATGTCGGATAGCGTCAATTTTGTTTACGGGGTCCCTGCACAGGGTTATGATTAAAATTTAGGTAACAGCTTTAGTTAACTAAATATTAACTCCAAATTCTATAACACAAACGATTTAAAAAGCGCACTAAAGGGAAGTTCACGGGTGGCACGACTTAATCGACAAATATCGCCACAGTTCAAGCAATTTGAAGGAAATATTTATAAATCATACACACAAACTTTCCTCGTGAATCAGTCTATCTATTAGTGAAATTCTCTGAGATAAGCCTTAACATACAGACAGAAAAAGACAGTGGGGGACTTTAATTTATAATGTGTGCAGATGTCGTCACATATTATAAAAAGAGGCGTAGTGATGTGAATAGGGAGTTGTGATGTGAATACAGGGGAATGAAGTATTATCGAAATCGACACAAAATATAGATTCATTTCCACTGAACATCCCGAATTTGTAACAAGAAGTGAAAACAGTGTGGCAGACAGGGGTTAGAACCCAGAGATCGTCACAGTGGCACACCAAAGCTTCGAACTTTTATTGTATAGTTTTATTGACTAAATTATAACATTTCACACAATTACTTCAAAATAACAGAACAAAAAGTCGGTTTAGACACAACTGTGTAGATTGTAACGTATTCAGACTCCAGTCTTCAGTAAACGAACTGGGGATTATGCCTTCTATTTGTTATGCAACTTGTTTTTCTTCGAACTCAGGATGTCATGCGTGCTATGCAGACACCAGTTTCCCTTTAGTGTCGTCGGAAATACTATGACGAATATTTCTTTGCTTTCTGATTGTGTAATGTACAACAGCTGCTTTGGCCAATTTATTGTGTTATTTTTGGCGACGTGGTGACGAGTGGTGGCGTCCTCTACACGCTCTATATAAACAGAACCTCCACGGCCTAGCAGCCAGTCGTAGACTCACCTCAGATGATGCCCGCAGCTAGCAACGAAACGTCAAAATGGCTCTGAGCACTATGGGACTCAACTGCTGTGGTCATAAGCCCCCTAGAACTTAGAACTACTTAAACCTAACTAACCTAAGGACAGCACACAACACCCAGCCATCACGAGGCAGAGAAAGCCCTGACCCCGCCGGGAATCGAACCCAAACGAACCGTCAGGGAGAAGTATTTCTACTATTGGACCACGGCCTCTTAGCCCGGAAGTTTTAATTACTGAGATAGTTTGTTGTTCGATTGCACTGTTGATGACAAAACATTGCAAACGATAACAACCATAAAATAAGGTGTAAACATGCGGAGCTGCCTAAAGTGGAATGAGCACGTAAAACCAACTGTAGGAAAAGCAGCTGCCAGGCTAAAATTCACTGCACGAACCTTCGGGGACTGTAACTGATTCACGAAATATGTGGCGTACAAGACATTTTTTCGACTGATTATTGAATATTGCTTATCCGTCTGGCACCATGCTAGGTAGTTTCGATAGAAGAGATGGAGACGATTCAAACAAGAATGACGCGTTTCGTCACAGCGCCTCTAATAAGCGCGAAAGCGTTCCAGAGATGCTAAACAAATTTCGGTGACATACGCTACGAGAGAGGCGTTGTGCATCAAGGACTGGCTTATTGTTAAAGTTCCGACAGCGTTCGTTACTAGGAGGGTCAACTTCTCCCACACAAGCCTCGCCAAACTTGAGGACTGGCGTTATTCCTGCTCCTCGGGAACAGCGTGGTACAAGTGTAGACGTAAAACGTAAAGCTGTGATCAATCCGAAGGTTGATTTGAAGGCGCACGGAGTGGTCGCGTGGTTTGAGGCGCCACGTCATGGACTGCGCAGCCCCTCCCTCCGGAGGTTCGAGTCCTCTCTCGGGCACGTGTGTGTGTTTTGTTCTTAGCATAAGTTACAGGGTGTTTCAAAAATGACCGGTATATTTGAAACGGCAATAAAAACTAAACGAGCAGCGATAGAAATACACCGTTTGTTGCAATATGCTTGGGACACAGTACATTTTCAGGCAGACAAACTTTCGAAATTACAGTAGTTACAATTTTCAACAACAGATGGCGCTGCGGTCTGGGAAACTCTATAGTACGATATTTTCCACATATCCACCATGCGTAGCAATAATATGGCGTAGTCTCTGAATGAAATTACCCGAAACCTTTGACAACGTGTCTGGCGGAATGGCTTCACATGCAGATGAGATGTACTGCTTCAGCTGTTCAATTGTTTCTGGATTCTGGCGGTACACCTGGTCTTTCAAGTGTCCCCACAGAAAGAAGTCACAGGGGTTCATGTCTGGCGGATAGGGAGGCCAATCCACGCCGCCTCCTGTATGTTTCGGATAGCCCAAAGCAATCACACGATCATCGAAATATTCATTCAGGAAATTAAAGACGTCGGCCGTGCGATGTGGCCGGGCACCATCTTGCATAAACCACGAGGTGTTCGCAGTGTCGTCTAAGGCAGTTTGTACCGCCACAAATTCACGAAGAATGTCCAGATAGCGTGATGCAGTAATCGTTTCGGATCTGAAAAATGGGCCAATAATTCCTTTGGAAGAAATGGCGGCCCAGACCAGTACTTTTTGAGGATGCAGGGACGATGGGACTGCAACATAGGGCTTTTCGGTTCCCCATATGCGCCAGTTCTGTTTATTGACGAAGCCGTCCAGGTAAAAATAAGCTTCGTCAGTAAACCAAATGCTGCCCCCATGCATATCGCCGTCATCAATCCTGTGCACTATATCGTTAGCGAATGTCTCTCGTGCAGCAATGGTAGCGGCGCTGAGGAGTTGCCGCGTTTCAATTTTGTACGGGTAGAGGTGTAAACTCTGGTGCATGAGACGATACGTGGACGTTGGCGTCATTTGGACCGCAGCTGCAACACGGCGAACGGAAACCCGAGGCCGCTGTCGGATCACCTGCTGCACTAGCTGCGCGTTGCCCTCTGCGGTTGCCGTACGCGGTCGCCCTACCTTTCCAGCACGTTCATCCGTCACGTTCCCAGTCCGTTGAAATTTTTCAAACAGATCCTTTATTGTATCGCTTTTCGGTCGTTCGGTTACATTAAACCTCCGTTGAAAACTTCGTCTTGTTGCAACAACACTGTGTTCTAGGCGGTGGAATTCCAACACCAGAAAAATCCTCTGTTCTAAGGAATAAACCATGTTGTCTACAGCACACTTGCACGTTGTGAACAGCACACGCTTACAGCAGAAAGACGACGTACAGAATGGCGTACCCACAGACTTCGTTGTCTTCTATATAGTTCACATCACTTGCAGCGCCATCTGTTGTTCAAAATTGTAACTACTGTAATTTCGAAAGTTTGTCCACCTGAAAATGTACTGTTGTCCCAAGCATATTGCAACAAACGGTGTATTTCTATCGCTGCTCGTTTAGTTTTTATTGCCGTTTCAAATATACCGGTCATTTTTGAAACACCCTGTAGTTTAAATTAGGTTAAGTAGTGTGTAAATCTAGGGACCGATGACCACAGCAGTTTGGCCCCTTAGGATTTGGTGATTTGAACACCACACTGCTTTACTAGGCACGCTCGCGTTCGGGGTGATACGCCATTGTCTTCCTCCGACCTATGAACTGACTTACCCAACCAATTACACACTGTGTTAACATGCGACACTACTTCAAAAATCGAATTTCTGCAACCGTTTTTCGCTGTCATGTAGACATGTCAAGGCCTAAAGCATTTTTGCTAGAATGGTCAAATATCGGTTCCCGATCGTAAGTTGTCTGACACAAATGGCGTCTGGGAATCAGCTGTTTCGACTGCTGATCTAGTCAGCGCAATGGCTTCTTTCTCTCCTATTAAATATTAGAGGTAGACAACTCTATGTTCTGCCTTCACCGCACATAACGCATTCCCTTCAGATTAGCCGAAATTTTTAAAAATTTTAGAAACACAACACAACTTGACAACAAAGCATATTTCAAAACCTGTTGTGCGTATACGTGGAAGCGAAGATCGAATGTGGAAGTGGAAATCTGGCAACTAGGACTGCATTGCCAGAGCGTTTCATCTGACCAACCACAAGAGGTTTTGCGAAATCGGTTTACAAACCCGGTTTCGGGAGTCCAACGTGAGCACAGTAATTGGCGGACCTACAGTTTAACGTGGATTTTGATTCACGGTACAGCACGTCATTTTTCACATTAACAACCATTGCCAGAAGGGATGAATAACAGGGAAAAATCCTGGGATTAAGCGGGTATCGAACCCAAGACCTTCACAGCCAGTCTGGCACTTTAGCTCTTTTTGTTGTTTTTTTTTTTGTTTCCTTTTCCTAACTTGTAGATGAAGATGAAGATCAAATGGGAGATACGATACTGCGTGAAGAGTTTGACAGAGCACTGAAAGACCTGAGTCGAAACAAGGCCCCCGGAGTAGACAACATTCCATCGGAACTACTGACGGCCTTGGGAGAGCCAGTCCTGACAAAACTCTACCATCTGGTGAGCAAGATGTATGAAACAGGCGAAATACCCTCAGACTTCAAGAAGAATATAATAATTCCAATCCCAAAGAAAGCAGGTGTTGATAGATGTGAGAATTACCGAACAATCAGTTTAATAAGCCACAGCTGCAAAATACTAACACGAATTCTTTACAGACGAATGGAAAAACTAGTAGAAGCCGACCTCGGGGAAGATCAGTTTAGATTCCGTAGAAATACTGGAACACGTGAGGCAATACTGACCTTACGACTTATCTTAGAAGAAAGATTAAGGAAAGGCAAACCTGCGTTTCTAGCATTTGTAGACTTAGAGAAATCTTTTGACAATGTTGACTGGAATACTCTCTTTCAAATTCTAAAGGTGGCAGGGGTAAAATACAGGGAGCGAAAGTCTATTTACAATTTGTACAGAAACCAGATGGCAGTTATAAGAGTCGAGGGACATGAAAGGGAAGCAGTGGTTGGGAAGGGAGTAAGACAGGGTTGTAGCCTCTCCCCGATGTTATTCAATCTGTATATTGAGCAAGCAGTAAAGGAAACAAAAGAAGAATTCGGAGTAGGTATTAAAACCCATGGAGAAGAAATAAAAACGTTGAGGTTCGCCGATGACATTGTAATTCTGTCAGAGACAGCAAAGGACTTGGAAGAGCAGTTGAACGGAATGGATGGTGTCTTGAAGGGAGGATATAAGATGAACATCAACAAAAGCAAAACGAGAATAATGGAATGTAGTCGAATTAAGTCGGGAGATGTTGAGGGTATTAGATTAGGAAATGAGACACTTAAAGTAGTAAAGGAGGTTTGCTATTTGGGGAGCAAAATAACTGATGATGGTCAAAGTAGAGAGGATATAAAATGTAGACTGGCAATGGCAAGGAAAGCGTTTCTGAAGAAGAGAAATTTGTTAACATCGAGTATAGATTTAAGTGTCAGGAAGTCGTTTCTGAAAGTATTTGTATGGAGTGTAGCCATGTATGGAAGTGAAACATGGACGGTAAATAGTTTGGACAAGAAGAGAATAGAAGCTTTCGAAATGTGGTGCTACAGAAGAATGCTGAAGATTAGATGGGTAGATCACATAACTAATGAGGAAGTATTGAATAGGATTGGGGAGAAGAGAAGTTTGTGGCACAGCTTGACCAGAAGAAGGGATCGGTTGGTAGGACATGTTCTGAGGCATCAAGGGATCACCAATTTAGTATTGGAGGGCAGCGTGGAGGGTAAAAATCGTAGGGGGAGACCGAGAGATGAATACACTAAGCAGATTCAGAAGGATGTAGGTTGCAGTAGGTACTGGGAGATGAAGAAGCTTGCACAGGATAGAGTAGCATGGAGAGCTGCATCAAACCAGTCTCAGGACTGAAGACCACAACAACAACAACAACTTTCTTTTTTGAATCAGAGCATTCGAGGGGTGGACCTATCTCCTCATCTAATAAATCCACCACCCCCCGAAAAAAACTCCCATGTATCCCTACTTCGCACCGTCACATTAACCCTATTACAAAAAAAAAAAAAAAATCCCTCTTCAGGGGTTGCCCCTAACTATTCCCAAAGATTCTCCCAAGGCGGTAGGCTCCGCGGGTCTATGATTTGTTATTTATTTACTTATTTATTTTGATTACGTGATTATAGTTAGTAAACCTCTGTGTCACCGAGCTATTGTCGCCAGTTACTGTATACAGCTATTTAAGACTCTTCTTGCCTTTACCCCCCTCCCCCCCAACCCCCGCAATTCCCGCCACCTTATTGGAGTCCATTGTTCGTCAATGTGGTGCCGAGCTGCGCTGTATTCTTACTCGTATTTCATGCCGCAGCGACCGTAAACTGTGCGCATTATCTACACGGTCTAGTGACGCGAAGGCCGAAGTTTCAGCATTCCGTGCCAATCCAGCAGCTCCGCCAAGCAACACCGCATTGAGCGTGAAGCAGTCAGTAAGCGCCCAGCTTTTCGTTTGTTATTTGCACTGCTGTCGCATCCTACTGTCTGAGCCGGCGGAGGGGAGAGTTCACGACCAATTGGAGTCAACGAAAAGAGCGGCGCCCGCTACCCACAAGTCTTTTCGCGTTTGTTTCTCTGCACACAACAGCTGCTGCTCGGCGGGCGCTCGGAAAGGACGAACGGGCACGTTGCCGGTAAGTAAACTGATATGTGTTGCCGTTCTGTTGTTTTTCTGTGTTGCCTCCCTGAGAGATAATAGTTTCTTCCAATGGTGCGTGTTTGCTTAAAAACAACAGCATGAGATTGTGGATCCGCCTTGATGCTAAATACTTCTCTTATGTATTTATTCCCAAACTAGTTTCAGCGAAAATATCGCCATCATCCGTGGGTTCTTTAATTCTTATTTACTTAACGCCACAACATGGCTTTTACAATTGTTGCCGCTGATTTCGGTAATTGTTTTTACCGTTTTTCTCGGCATTACATGTTTTGGATTACGAACAAGTTGCGAAAGTTATGTTTTTATGTATCTAAAAGCAGTTGCAAACCGTCCAACGAACTTGCAGATGACATAATGTATGCCGAGAAAAAAATTATAACAACAGCGGCAACAATCGTAAAAACCATGCTGTGACGTAATGTAAATACGAATTAAAGAGCCCACTGAGGATGGCGATATTTTCGCTGAAACTAGTTTGGGAATAAATAAACAACAAATGTTTTGCATCAAGGTGGACCCACAATCCCATGTCTCAGAGGTATTATCGTCCACAAAGGGGATTTTGCAAGTAAATGAATGGAATACTTGCTTTTTAGCCATGTTACAATGCTTTGGAGCAGGCGTCTACTACGTGATATGATACGTCTTGGGCCTTTACTAAAGAATAATTCCTGACGTGACAGCGAAAATATAACATACCGTGTAACTGTAAATAAATCCACTTGTATGCTGACCAGATATTGGTTCTTAACTACAAAATTCTGTATGTGTAGACCAGTGTTTACACCAACTGATAGCGGTTACGTAGGGATCATTACTTAGATTAAATTCGCTGCGTAAAGTTAAACACGCACGCCTGACGAGCATGCATGTGCCAGCGTTTTGTGCAATTATGGACAAATGCCCTTCCGACTACACACTGTCGAACCTTTCTTGTACAAGCTTCAGTTCGTGCTTCGAATATGTGGAGCTCGGGCGACAACGATTTGTTTCTTTCACCGGCGTTTCCGTGCGAAGAAAAGACGTAAGAGGAAACATGAGGTATGGTGTCAAGACTGGTTAATAAAAACAAACATCTTCTCGCATCCATGTAGTCTGTGAACTGAAGGTATATACACATGATTTGTATATTTGACAATCGATGGAGAAACATATTTGAATCTCCTTTCACTAATAATATCATTGATTATGGCTCTGAGCACCATGAGACTTAACTTCTGAGGTCATCAGTCCACTAGAACGTAGAACTACTTAAACCTAGCTAACCTAAGGACATCACACACACCCAAGCCCGAGGCAGGATTTGAACCTGCGACCGTAGCGGTCGCGCGGTTCCAAACCGTAGCGCCTAGAACTGTTCGGCCACCCCGGCCGGCCTACCATTGATTAAAAAACGGGATACACTCATGTGAGAAATTCTAAACGCACATGAAAGGGTGATAGCAATGTTACGTTTTCTCCCGAACTGAAATGGCTGTGAAAGCTCAAATGCGCATCTGTTCACATATGTAATTACCGAGTTTTGACTTATACATCTTACATCTTCCTGTCCGGGATAAAATAAATACCTCCCAATTTTTTCCCCTCCTGTAACTGGTTCTGGAAGAATTTGTTTCCAGTTGCCATGTATTCTGTGCACAGTAGAGGGTGACACAGAAAAATTGGAACTTTCAAACACCCAATAAAAACACGAAAATCGAACAAAAAAGCTTGGAAATACGGAAGCGTCCGATCCCGCCCGTCTGCTTTGACCCATGACGTCACAAATATGGCGGAAACAAACACAAACACACACACTTTCCACAAGAAGCCTAATGACACTAACGGGACAAGCGCGGGAAATAGGGTGTTTTGGGTGGGGGGCAAACTAAATATAAACAAATTTAGACGCCTTGTGTAGCTACAACGTGTAAGTGAAGACAGCCATGTATGAATACCCGCCCACCTCCCCAGGGGTCGTAACCCCTGCAACCCATAGAAGATAAAGATGCTTCAGTAGCTGATCAGTGTTTTTTGTCTTTTTAAAAAAAAAATCTCACGGGATAGAACGAACAGATCAGAAAGATAAATATAATAAACTAAAACAGAAATTGGAGGAAACAGATAATTAAAATAAGTAATAAGTGAAACTTCCTGGCAGATTAAAACTGTGTGCCCGACCGAGACTCGAACTCGGGACCTTTGCCTTTCGCGGGCAAGTGCTCTACCAACTGAGCTACCGAAGCACGACTCACGCCCGGTACTCACAGCTTTACTTCTGCCAGTACCTCGTCTCCTACCTTCCAAACTTTACAGAAGCTCTCCTGCGAACCTTGCAGAACTAGCACTCCTGAAAGAAAGGATATTGCGGAGACATGGCTTAGCCACAGCCTGGGGGATGTTTCCAGAATGAGATTTTCACTCTGCAGCGGAGTGTGCGCTGATATGAAACTTCCTGGCAGATTAAAACTGTGTGCCCGACCGAGACTCGAACTCGGGACCTTTGCCTTTCGCGGGCAAGTGCTCTACCAACTGAGCTACCGAAGCACGACTCACGCCCGGTACTCACAGCTTTACTTCTGCCAGTACCTCGTCTCCTACCTTCCAAACTTTACAGAAGCCATGTCTCCGCAATATCCTTTCTTTCAGGAGTGCTAGTTCTGCAAGGTTCGCAGGAGAGCTTCTGTAAAGTTTGGAAGGTAGGAGACGAGGTACTGGCAGAAGTAAAGCTGTGAGTACCGGGCGTGAGTCGTGCTTCGGTAGCTCAGTTGGTAGAGCACTTGCCCGCGAAAGGCAAAGGTCCCGAGTTCGAGTCTCTGTCGGGCACACAGTTTTAATCTGCCAGGAAGTTTCATATCAGCGCACACTCCGCTGCAGAGTGAAAATCTCATTCTGGTAAGTAATAAGTGTTTTTAAATTTAAAAAAAATCTCACGAGATAGAACGAACAGATCAGAAAAGTAAATAAAATAAGATAAAACAGAACTGGAGACAGCCACACTCAAACCAAACTCCGCGCCGTCATGACGTCACACACGACAACACCCTTACGTCACGGGTCAAAGCCGACTCGTGGGATCGGACGCTTCTGTCGACCCAAAAGCTTTTATTGAGAGCAATTGAAACACTCCAAATTGCCTTCCAAATTATGAGTGTTTAAAAAATAAGTCATCTAGATGGCGTCTTTCTGTATGCGTGCACTCTTCCAGTCTTCTCCTGAGGTTCTCAGTCGAGTACTGCAAAAACGTTGCTGGTAAACCGCGAAATGCGTCTTGAAAGTTTCAGTTCATCCAGTGGTCCTGGCTGGGTCGTGTAGCACCGACTCTCAAACGTACAAATCCTGTGATGTTCCGTGGCCGGGGTATAACACGGTTGCCAAAACAGTTCTCGCACAACTGGTGTTGATCATCTTGGAGTGTGTGATGTCGCGGCATTGAAACTAGGTTTCGTGAAGTGGTGGAATACTGCTCAATGCAGGAAAAATCGAATAATGTGGAACATTAGTTATAATTTACGCCATATTATCAATTGGATTTATTGTGTGCAACAAAAGATTGCGCCGAGCGATGTCGCGATAGTTGGCACACTGGACTCTGGTTCGGGAGGACGACGGTCATCCTGATTTAGGTTTTCCGTGATTTACCTAAATCACTTCAGGCAAATGTCGGGATGGTTTCTTTGAAAGGGGCGCGGCCGACTTCCCGTCCTTCCCTAACCCCAGGGGCCAGTCACCTCTCTGTTTGGTCTCCCCCCCCCCCCCCCCAAATCAACCAAACAACCAACAAAAAGTTGCAACATCTCAACATATCGATCCGAAATGACAGCCACTGTTTAGATTAGGTTAGATTTACTTTCATTCCAATTGATCCGTAGTGAGGAGGTCCTCCAGGATGTGGAACATGTCAGAAAAACAACAATACATGACAAATATTTACAACTAAAACAAATAAGCTAATGTACCATTCCACAGGTCCCAAGTGGAATGATCGTCATTTTTTAATGAACACTAAGAGTCATTTTACAAATACTAATGCACTGAATTTAAAATAAAAAAGTTTTTTATTTATTTATAAAGTAATAAACATGTAATACAACTACTGTAATACTTATTTACAATGAACACATTACTGCACTGAAATGGTGCAGAAGTTAGTGTGTGTTCCTGAATAATGCACACCTTTTTGTACAAGACTAAGTGACTTTAAATCCTTGTGAAGATTATTCTTATTTCTAGTATTGATTCCATGAATTGAGCTGTTGGTTTGAAAAAGTGATATATTTTTAATGACAAATTTCATTAAGGAATAAATATATTGGGAAGCTGTAGTTAGTATCCCTAGTTCCCTAAACAGGCTTCTGCAGGATGTTCTTGAGTTCACACCACATATAATTCTTACTGCACGTTTTTGTGCCCGGAAAACTTTAGCTTGGCTTGATGAATTACCCCAAAAAATAATCCCATATGACATTATGGAATGAAAGTAAGCACAGTATGCCAGCTTTTTCATTTTTATATCCCCTATGTCTGACAAAATTCGCATTGCAAACAGAGATTTGTTAAGACGCTTCAGCAGTTTTGTGGTGTGCTCCTGCCAGTTGAATTTATTATCAAGCTGTAATCCCAAGAATTTAACACTGTCCACTTCTTCTATCTTCTTGTCATCGTATGTTAGACATATACTCTTACAAGTTCTGAACTGCATGTAGTGTGTTTTTTCAAAGTTTAGTGACAAAGAATTGGCTAGGAACCAGTGATTAATGTCCACAAATATTTTATTGGCTGATCTTTCTGAGACTACACTTGATTTGCTATTTATTGCAATGTTTGTATCTGTAAGGTACGATGATCCCTTGTGACGAAATTGCGCACCATACTGTCACCTTGTTGACCTGTAAATTTCGTTTGTGAATTTCGTTAAGGTAGCTGTCTGCCCAGAAAAGGTAGTTCTGGGAAATGGCTTCATTTGACATCCATAGCTTGTCCAGAAATCCATCGTCCTCATATACATATTCGTCATAATTTGCTGACAGGATTCAAACTACAACTGGTAATCATTCTTATTCAGTTGTCGCACGATCTACAGCTTTTACGCATGAAATTTTAAATCTAAATGGAGAACTCGGTGAACACTTCCCCGGAACACTATCCGCAGCTGCTTGCTTACGAACTGAATGCTGTGGGCTCCGTAGGACTGAAACGCGGACGGCTTGGATATTTTGTTGAAACGAGCATTTCTCGCTCCTGTTGGTTTCATTTTTAGATCAGTATCTATACCGTATTTTACGGACTGTAAGACGCTGCCGACTGTAAGACTCACCTTAATTTTAAGCAATTTTTTAAAAATAACATTTTTACAATTTTTATTACATATTGCAAAGTTACTGTAAGACCTTTAAACTCCCTGAAAATCGTCATCTGAACTTACTTTATTCTTCTTCCTCTTTCTCGTCACCGTTGTTCTCTTCCTGTAAACGACAGTTTCCACTGCCATCAAGAGCGTTACATATGCCGCACTTTTTTAAAGATGTCTTCTGTCACTGCAGACACGATTGTTTTATCCAGTGACACACTTGTTTGACTGTAGGTCATTTGGAAGCCCTCTTCGTCGTGAATTCGTGTTGGGATTCATCAGCATCCATGTGTTTCATTCCTCTCTCATATACACTTGTTTGTCTAGACATCAAGAGGTTGCAGTTGTGAAGTAAGTGCTGCCCAATAGCAGGCTCTGTATCTCCCTCTCTGTTTCTCTTTCACATAATTTTTCGAATGAATGCTGAAGTGACCTAGCACAGGAAGAGAACTGTTCTTCAATAAACCACCTTTTCTCATCACCCAAACTCCTTTAATCCATAATTTCATACCGACTCCGTCCGTCCAACCCATGTTATGTATGTGAACAACACCAGCTTGTGGTCAGTCTCTCGTTTCACACTTGTGAGTCCCGATAAGTCTGTAATTATTCGACTTAGGGCCACAGACACAGTGACAGCGGATTGATGTACCCTACGTGTTATTGCAACCTGTATTTAGGAGTAAACTGGTGAAAATAACTTGGTATTCGCGTATTTCTGCTTCGCGCGAACCCAATGCCTACGTTGCCTGAAACTAATACCTGGTATTCTCAGCTAAGGACTACTCGCTTGTAAATTCGTCATGTAACATCAATGTGAAAAACGGCGATATTGTGTGGCAAATTTTTATCGGTCACCGATGTTTAGCCGTAGATAATGAAATGGAAATCAGATTAGGAGCGAAAATCGATTGCGGTAGAGGAACCCCGGCAGTTGGAACCGAATTTCCAAAATTTGTTTTCGAATGTTTACGTGACTAACCAGAAATGGTACAGGAAAATCGGTTTGCGGAAACGGTTTTTGGGAGTTCTTTGTCCACGGTGTATATAAAAGTTCGTGATCTCGTAACTAGTACTAAAGGTTATAGTACATCACATCACTGTTTTTTGTGTCTGGTGCTTTCCTTGGTTACCATCACAACTTGGTGATCACCAGGACATCTTTTGCCTCTTCTCTCTCAAGTTATTTTCCAAGGTAAAAAAATCGAGATTGTTATACATTTACTAGAGCTGTTACAAGTATTCTCAGATGTTAACGAATGTTTAGGAATATTCCAGAACACCAGTAAACAGAACATTCTAGCCGGCCGAAGTGGCCGTGCGGTTAAAGGCGCTGCAGCCTGGAACCGCGAGACCGCTACGGTCGCAGGTTCGAATCCTGCCTCGGGCATGGATGTTTGTGATGTCCTTAGGTTAGTTAGGTTTAACTAGTTGTAAGTTCTAGGGGACTAATGACCTTAGCAGTTGAGTCCCATAGTGCTCAGAGCCATTTGAACCATTTTTGAAGAACATTCTATGATCCCTAGCTTCATGAAAATCTGTGACAGGCGTAAAAGAGCTCTGGCACCAAGACAAATTGTGCGAATCGGTTAATTCCTTTTGTAAAAGATTGTAATTAGGTTGAAATATATGTTCAGCTGATGGCCTATTTGTGCGTACATCGTTCGGATCTCGCGTGTAAAAACACTCACCCTTAAATAACTCCAGACCGGAGCAAGACTGATGGTTCAGTTGGATCCGCCGGTGTATCAAATCTTCGTCTAAAAGAAATTGTAAACTTTTGAAAAAATCTAGCTTCGTTTTGTTTTTACGTGCAGAAAAACACGCTTTTCTCGGAGTTTCTTAAAGCGCGCTGCTTCTAAACTTGTAAACTTGCGCGAATCGGTTCAAACTTTGCACGAAAATAGATAAATGGACAAAGTCAAAACTAATTTTTTTTTACCTAATGATCTTTACCATTGTCGAGGTACGACGGTTTAAAGTCGTGCTAAATATACCACTTAAAATTCGTTCTTGCGTGAATTGAAAATGCGGAAACGGTCTAAAGTGAAAAGCAAATGAAAAATATGTTCTTGCGATAAATTTGCAACTCGCTTTCAAAAATCTCCCTTCTTTGAGGTTTTACATGCAAAGTATTTTGCTCGCATCAGTTCTATGTTTCAAATTTGTGCGAAAATTCCTGTTATTCCTGAATGAACAGCTGAACGAAGCCGAGGACTCGTCGGGATTTTTTCCCATAAGCTTCTACGATTTCTTGAAACACACTGTCTACGCCTATGCAGAGTTAACAAAGTTCATTAACCACTACAACACCATCCATGATGGCTGATCTAGCTTCAGATCCAGCAGCGTTTCTTCTTAGTATTCCTCAAGATGAATTACATTTCACTTTGCGAAATTCAACAGTTATAGAAATACTGGCCTGGCTGTATTAATTTGTAAACATTTTCGTTATAGCACTGAAGTACTGTAACAAAATGCCTAGAAAGGTCGCACACAGAATCGCGGCTTGGTGGTGGTGGGGAGGGGGGGAGGTGGGTCCTTGGTGCTCGGTTCCTATATGAGCAAGGAACATGGCGTAGAAAGTTTTTGGTTTAGCACTGACTGGCGGCTTTTTGTATAGCCATTCGGACATTTGACGCACTGTAGCTATGTTACAGTATAGAAAGCAAAGTTTGAACGACGAACCAAATATGGCACCAAGACAAATTGTGCGAATCGGTTAATTCCTTTTGTAAAAGATTGTCATTAGGTTGAAATTAATGTTCAGCTGATGGCCATAGTTGTATGTACATCGTTCGGATCTCGCGTGTAAAAACACTCACCCTTAAATAACTGCCGGCCGCGGTGGCCGTGCGGTTCTAGGCGCTGCAGTCCGGAACCGTGGGACTGCTACGGTCGCAGGTTCGAATCCTGCCTCGGGCATGGATGTGTGTGATTTCCTTAGGTTAGTTAGGTTTAAGTAGTTCTAAGTTCTAGGGGACTGATGACCTAAGATGTTAAGTCCCATAGTGCTCAGAGCCATTTGAACCATTTTTAAATAACTCCAGACTGGAGCAAGAGTTATGGTTCAGTTGGATCCGCCGGTGTATCAAATCTTCGTCTAAAAGAAATTATAAACTTTTGAAAAAATCTAGCTTCGTTTTGTTTTTACGTGCAGAAAAACACGCTTTTCTCGGAGTTTCTTAAAGCGCGCTGCTTCTAAACTTGTAAACTTACGCGAATCGGTTCAAACTTTGCACGAAAGTAGATAAATGGATAAAATCAAAACTAATTGTTTTACTTAATGATCTTTACCATTGTCGAGGTACGACGGTTTAAAGTCGTGCTAAATATATAAAATTTGTTCTTACGTGAATTGAACGTGCGGAAACGGTCTAAATTGAATCAAGCAAATGAAAAATACGTTCTTGCGATAAATTTTCAAACTCGCTTTCAAAAATTTCGCTCCTTGAGGTTTTACATGCAAAGTATTTTGCTCGCATCAGTTCAATGTTTCAGACTTGTGCGAATCGCTTCAGATTTTGTAAGAAGGTAGGCAAGTAAATGTAATTAATGGTTGTCGTGAAGTTTTGTGGAAGCTTTATCCGTTACCACGATGTCAGCAACATGGTTCGAAAGATAATAAAAAAGCGTATACCGGATTAGTCGTCGTCCGAGTCAACAAAAATGTGTATCCGTTGCGAAAGTATGGCGGTGTAACGTGATTACTATGGTAGAGTAGAAGTTGGGAACCAGAATGTGTCGTGGACACAGTTAGAGATGTAAAATAAGGAAACTAGCTGGCTGACATCCGGGGTTCTCTACGAGTTTACCGCACTTCCCCAGCGCAGTGAGCCCTGTTAGACCCATCCCCTTTTGCTTGTATGGTGAGGGGTGTAGGAATACACAGTCATAAAATTTATAGGAAGTATCCCAGAGTGGGCATGTAATTATGCATCCTTGATGTTAAAGACATGTTGTGTCCTATTGTACGACGTGAGAAATGCCACGTTGTTGTTACACGATGCCGGGTGTCATGTTACTGTATATGACATGACATCATGTATCAAGCTACTTCACTTGATACAATGCATTATTATTGCATGACAAGGGTACCAAAAGTAACAAGTAAAAAGGCGCAAGTACGATTTAAACGGCCAGCCGGAGTGGCCGAGCGGTTCTAGGCGCTACAGTCTGGAACCGCGCCACCGCTACGGTCGCAGGTTCGAATCCTGCCTCGGGCATGAATGTGTGTGATGTCCTTAGGTTACGTAGGTTTAAGTGGTTCTAAGTTCTAGAGGACTGATGATCTCAGAAGCTAAGTCCCATAGTGCTCAGAGCCATTTGAACGATTTAAATGTCACCGAAGCTACCAGGTAAGTCGAAAAGCTAGTTCCATTTTTTTTTACGTTCCTAACTTTTCCCAGAACATTTCGCCTTCGTTGTGCTACGATAGGAGCCTTTTTCATTCTTGTTTATTCGTGTACCAAATTTAATGAAGTTCCGTACTAGGTGGTCTTACTACGAGTAAATTTTCATATGGACATTTTTAACGTCACTCAAACACATGCACCAACTTACCTCTCGCAGCGAGTAGCTTCTCAACAAGACAACTAGCAAGTCGAAAATTTGTGCCCTGCTTCGTCAGAGTAACTCATACCAGTTGCCCCAAAAAGTGGAAACTCTGAATTCATCCTGCTGAATTCGCGGAATTTCCGTTCGTGTTGGGGGAGGTAACGAGAAACCGCAACTTAACAATATTTGATATTCATAGCATTATACGGGTGTGCTCGGCACTTCTTTTCTTTTTCAGTTTCTTGAGCTAAATAATGATAAGCCACAAAACATTCTCTGACGATTGAAAGAGTTCACGATTACAATTGAAACTGAACCAGAAACTTGATTCGTGCTGTCTTGTTTCTTATTGTATGGCGAGTCGCATATCGTATCGTACAGGTGGGAACACGAATGTCACACCGATAGTAAGCATCACATTCCGCTACCTTAATTTAGGGGTGTTGTATCGCGTATTGTATCGTCTCAGTGTGAATCGCACCTTAAACTGGGAAACGGCACTTTTCGCATCGTCTTTGTGTATGAGTTGTGCAGAGGAACAAATCATCGAAATAATGTATCCGTTTAGTCAGTTAATTGTTCCGTACATAACATTCACGATAAAAGCTATGATATGGAACGTACTGCAGGGGAAACCGTGGCACATTGGCCATAGGGTCCCTGTGGCTAAAAAAAATAGCTGGCTGCCGCTAGAGAACACCGCCGACGAACGAGGTTGCTGGCAACAATACCATCGTCTTTCCACAAACGCGTCATTGCAGTTAGATTGTCGAGCGAGGAAGAGCATGCATTTTCACTGAGGTAACAAAAAGTCATGTGATAGCGATATGTATACATACAGGTGGCGGTAGAATCGCTTACACAATGTACACTACTGGCCATTAAAATTCATACACCACGAAGATGACGTGCTACAGACGCAAAATTTAACCGACAGGAAGACGATGCTGTTATATGCAAATAATTAGCTTTTCAGAGCATTCACAGAAGGTTGGCGCCGGTGGCGACACCTACAACGTGCTCACATGAAGAAAGTTTCCAACTGATTTCTCATACACAAACAGCAGTTGACCGGCTTTGCCTGGTGAAACGTTGTTGTGATGCCTCGTGTAAGGAGGAGAAATGCGTACCAACACGTTTCCGACTTTGATAAAGGTCGGATTGTAGCCTATCACGATTGCGGTTCATCGTATCGCGCCATTGTTGCTCGCGTTGGTCGATATCCAATGACTGTTAGCAGAATATGGAATAGATGGGTTCAGGAGGGTAATACGGAACGCCGTGCTGGATCCCAACGGCCTCGTATCACTAGCAGTCGAGATGACAGGCATCTTATCCGCATGGCTGTAACGGATCGTGCAGCCACTTTTCGATCCCTGAGTCGACGGATGGGAACGTTTCCAAGACAACGACCATCTACACGAACAGTTCAACGACGTTTGCAGCAGCATGGACTATCAGCTCGAAGACCGTGGCTGCGGTTCCCCTTGGCGCTGCATCACAGACAGGAGCGCCTGCGATGGTGTACTCGACGACGAACCTGGGTCCACGAATGGCAAAACGTCGTTTTTTCGGATGAATCCATGTTCTGTTTACAGCATCACGATGGTCGCATCGGTGTTTGGCGACATCTCGGTGAACTCACATTGGAAGCGTGTATTCGTCATCGCCATACTGGCGTATCACCCGGCGTGATGGTATGGGGTGCCATTGGTTACACGTCTCGGTCACCTCTTGTTCGCATTGACGGCACTTTGAACAGTGGACGTTACATTTCAGATGTGTTGCGACCCGTGGCTCTACCCTTCATTAGATCCCTGCGAATCCCTAAATTTCAGCAGAAAAATGCACTACCGCATGTTGCAGGTCCTGTACGGGCCTTTCTGGATACAGAAAATGTTCGACTGCTGCCCTGGCCAACATATTCTCCAGATCTCTCACCAATTGAAAGCGTCTGGTCAGTGGTGGCCGAGCAAGTGGCTCGCCACAATACGCCAGTCACTACTCTTGATGAACTGTGGTATCGTGTTGAAGCTGCATGGGCAGCTGTACCTGTACACGCCAGGCGTATCAAGGCCGTTATTACGGCCAGAGGTGGTTGTTCTGGGTACTGATTTCTCAGGATCTATGCACCCAAATTGCGTGAAAATGTAATCACATGTCAGTTCTAGTATAATATATTTGTCCAATGATACCCGTTTATCATCTGCATTTCTTCTTGGTGTAGCAATTTTAATGGCCAGTAGTGTATAAAAGGACAGTGCGTTGGCGGAGCTGTCATTTGAACTCAAGTGACTCATGTGAAAAGGTTTTCGACGCATGGGACATTCCATTTTGGAAACTGTTAGGGAATTCAACATTCTGAGGTCCACAGCGTCAAAACTGTGCTGAGAATACCAAATTTCAGGCATTACCCCTTACCACGAACTACGCAGTGACGGAAGGCAACGACCGCTATCGGCGTAGAGTTGTCAGTGCCAACAGACAAGCAACACTACTTGAAATAACCGCAGAAATCAATGGGGGACGTACGTATCCGTTAGGTCAGTGCGGCGGAAGGACAGCAGACGACTGACGCGAGTGCATTTCCTAACAGCACGACAGGACCTGCAGCGCCTCCCCTGGGTTCGTGACCATATCGGTTAGACCCTACACCAGTGGCTAACTGTGGCCTGATCAGTTGAGTCTCGATTTCAGATGGTAGGAGCTGATGATAGGGTTTGAGTGTGGCGGAGACTCAACGAAGCCATGGACCCAGGTTGTCGACAAGGCACTGTGCAAACTGGTGGTGGTTCGATAATGTTGGAGACTGTGTTTACATGGAATGGACTGAGTCCTCTGGTTCAGCTGAACCGATCACTGCGTGAAAATGGTTACGCTCGGCTACTTGGAGAACGTTTGCAACGATGGAATTTTTGTGGATGGCAATGTGCCTTATCATTGGGCCACAATTGTTCGCGATTGGTTTGAAGAGCGTTTTGGACAGTTAGAGCGAATGGTTTGGCCACCCAGATCGCCCGACATGAATCCCATCGAACGTTTATGGGACATAATCTACAGGCCACTTCGTACGCACAATCCTGTCCCGGCAACACTTTCGCAATTATGGAAGGCTGTTGGAGGCGCCATGGCTCCATATTTCAGCAGGGAACATCCAACGGCTTGTTGAGTCCATGTCACATAAAGATGCTGCACCACACTGGGCAAAAGGAGGTCTAAAAAATGGTTGAAATGGCTCTGAGCACTATGGGACTTAACATCTGAGGTCATCAGTCCCCTAGAACTTAGAACTACTTCAACCTAACCAACCTAAGGACATCACACTATAACGATATGTTTACGTAATGTGTATACATAAACATACAGTTATAAATGTCCCCCTTCGTAGTCGCTAATTATAACAATATGTTACTTTTGTGCTGTAACATATAGCTATAATCAGCGGTGGAAACATATTTGCGAACGCCGACTGTGTGCGGCTGTTTCTTGTTGGATCGTCTGATCAGTCGGAAGTTGCATTGCAGAGGAGAGTAAATGCCTATTCAAAATATAATTATTTTGGATAGCTCTACATCAATTTCCTAAGGGACCGTAGTTTATCATGCATTTACCAGTAGAATATGGCGCGGAGAAAATATTTCGCCGCATGCAACTTCGTCCGAACTCGACGGAAGAATTCGTGGCTGTGAACTCTCTATTTGGCAGAAACATATAGAAAATTAAATAATTTCATAAAGAAGTGAGACATAGATTCTATAGTAAATGAATAGTCCATACACCAGTTCCATTTAACTCTGAATTTATGGCAATTAATAGACGAACTTACACTGCAATGAAGGATTTAACATGGGTGCCGTTTTGACTGGCACTTCTCTTAATGAAAACAATTCCTTTGATGTTTTCACATACACGTCGCACAATAAATCTACTGCCAGGCACTTTTAGTATTACACATTTACTTTACACTAGAACAATATTATTTTTAACAATAATAATACGGCGGCAGGACATGCGCGTCCGACACAAGTTACAGGAGACAAGAGAAGAATGAGTAACTGTTCATCGAGAATATCACGTACCTCAAAAAAAATGTGTAAAAGTGTTCTTCTTCTGTCCGTTTTTCGCGCCGCGGTTTTCAAAGTCAATAACTCACTGCATCTCTGACGGCGCTTCGACAATAAACAAGTTACGTCACAGATCGTTCACCTTTTACATTCTCGCAATATTATTTGCTAACTGTAGCTGTTGCCGAGCGACTGCTCGATTAGCGAATGATTTAAAATGATAAGGCAATCACATAATGTTACAACACACATCAATGCCCGAGGCAGGATTCGAATCTGCGACCGTAGCAGTCGGGCAGTTCCGGACTGAAGCGCCTAGAACCGCTCGGTCACAGCGGCCGGCTCAAAACCAGGTCTTTCATGACTTTTGCCATCAGTGTTAGTGAAGGTAAATTTTTATTGCTCAAGATATTTTGTTGTATACCCCAAGCAACGTTTTTAATAAACGAGTAAGTACAACAAAGAATTATTTTGACACTGCATACGGCTTTAAATGTTTGAAAAGTTTTCGTAAAGGAACTAATACCATTATGGCGATGGGGCTCATATAGCTGAATGCTCCGCTATCTTTTTGAAAGTGAATACTCGTATTAACTTTAATAGACCAACGTACTCAAAGTGTAGACCAGGGATCCCCAAACTATTTTGGACAAGTGACCCCTTTTCCAAAATGAACTGTTACCTCAGACCCCCCATGGCCAAGTTACCTACTTTTGAGATCAACCGCCTTATTCATAATGGTCCGCCAACTTAAAACAGCTGCTACAGAGTGTTATTTTTCATTCTGACTTGTTGTTGTTGTTGTTGTTGTGGTCTTCAGTCCCGAGACTGGTTTGATGCAGCTCTCCATGCTACTCTATCCTGTGCAAGCTTCATCTCCCAGTACCCATTCTGACTTAGGTCAATAGAAAAAGACAAAGTGAGAATTAGCAATGCTTTAAGTTAGCAGACTATTATGAATAAGGGGGCCTATCTTTAGTTTTTTCCTATTGATACAAAATACCTAGGTAATTGGAAAACTTTGCACTTGGTTAAGTGAGTGAAGTTTACTTCATTTTCTCATCAAAATTTAACAAAATAAAGACATAAAATTCAGTAAATATCAAGTTTAATTTATAATGTTTATTACAAATTAAGTACTTAAAGAATCTTAAGTAGGTAGGAAATAATATTTAAAAAAGTATTAATTCGCAAAGAGAAAATAAAACATTCAGTGTGATGGATGAACCTGGCGACTATGTACCAATCTAGCTACATCCGGTTCAATATTGGTGAGTTGCAGCCTTAAATCTCCACGTTCGTTGATTTTCAAACGGTTTCTTTGTTTCGTCAAAATGTTTGTTACCTCACTGAAGCTTTTTTCAACTAGGTATGATGATGGGAAAGCGATAAGGTATTTTTCAGCAATGTTCCACAATGTAGGATACTGTGTTTCAATGTTGCATTGCAACCAGAACTTCTGATAGCCTTGGTTGAACTTCTGCTTAAGCTCTTCGTCTGTGCTCATGGTAATCAACTCTTCTTGCATTATCACATTGGCTTCTTCTGTGGCTGTGATATTGTAGGGATTTATTATCCATTGAGGAATTTGTAAATTTAAAAGATCCTCAAACCTCTCCGTAAAATCCTTGTGTAAAGTGAGTGACATACAATAAAATGGCATCATATTTAAGCATTTCTGGTAATTTTGACAGATGCGGAAACTGCGAATATTCTTTTCTGCCTAAATTTTGTTTATAAACGATTAGTTTACTCACGAAGGCCGATATTATTGATTTTGTTTTAATCAAGTTAAGATCGTCACCCTGCAGTTGAAAATTAACTTTGTTGAACATTCCAAAGATATCAGTCAAGTAATAAATATCTGTTTTACAATTGTTCAGATTTTCTTTCAAATTCGGGTCTTTTTCTTGTAAAAACTCCAGCACAGATTCAAAAATGGCTGAAAATCTTTCTAAGCCAGAGCCTCTTGATAGCCAGCGAACTTCAGTGTACAGAAGTAATCGGTAGAGACTTCGCCGTTTTCCTCACATAGCTGAGCAAATAACCAAGAGTTCAAAGAATTTCTTCGAATCTTGTTGATAGCATTTATTACATATTGTAAAGACTTATGCAATCTAGGACTCAGCTTTTTTGCTACTAAATGCTGCCTGTGAATCACGCAGTGAATGACCAGTACATCAGGCAGTTGTCGCTTTAAGTGAGCTATAAAACCACGATGACAACCAACCATAGACGGTGCACCATCAGTCGCAACAGAAACAATGTTCTTCCATGGAATAGCTTTGTCAGTAAAAAACTGTTCCACGGCCTGAAAAATCGATTCTCCTCTGGTATCAGTCTCATCTTTGATAAATCGAACATATCCTAACAACAGAGCTTCATTGACGGGTAATGTAGACTCATCCAACTGGAGAGAGAATCTGTTGGCTCTGAGCACTATGGGACTTAACTGCTGAGGTCATCAGTCCCCTAGAACTTAGAACTACTTAAACCTAACTAACCTAAGGACATCACACACATCCATGCCCGAGGCAGGATTCGAACCTGCGACCGTAGTGGTCGCGCGGTTCCAGAATGTAGCGCCTAGAACCGCTCGGCCACTACGGCCGGCGAGAATCTGTTGGTCTGTAAGAACTTGCATAAAATGTTTTCCACATCGCGTCCCATCTCGTCTATGCGTCTCTGAACGGTGTTATTGCTCAAAGGTATTCTCTTTAAAATATGATGTGCGGGTTTGTGCAATACATTGTTAAGGACCTCCGCAATGGCTGGTAAGATAAGCTGCTTTCCAATTTTGTGGGGTTTCCCCGACTTCGCTATTAGTAAAGATATATTATAGGACGCTCGTAAACCATCATCGTCTTTAATTGATGATGACGCAAACATCGATCTTATGGATGGCCTTTTGTCTAGTTTTTCTTTATGTGCTTGAAAAAATGACAAGAGCTTACTTTTTTGGTCAGCATGTACTCTTGATAAGTGGTCATCCATTTTTGAAGGTTTCATGGCATCGTTACTGAATACTTTTTCACATATGAGACACATCGGCAAGTGTTGATTTGATGGAGATGCAATAAATCCTAACTTCAAGTAATCCAAACTGTATTGTCTGCATTTTTTTCGTGTCCGCCATCATAAGACTCTCAGTAATCCTGCAAATAAAATCTACCTAAATAAAAACAAAAATAAACTGTTAAATTTGCACACTATCTTATTTGTATCACACCCAGGTAATGGATTCTTGTTAGGTATTACTGACTTACTCATTGATAAACTTGGATACCTATATTAGGTAAGTAACTATAGTAGGTAATTAGGTATAGAAAATTCGTATTAGGTAAGTAGGTACCTATCAGCATAAGAACGAAAGCCAAAGCAAACTGAACACTTCAAAGTTTAGGTACCTACCTACTTAACAACTTAAGTGTAAGCAATTTTTACAAATACTTTTATACCTACCTATTTAAAATATGTTGTATGTTGTGTTTACCACTTTTTCAGTCACTTTACTTCACTTAATTTAGCTATGTAATAACTTTGTAATCTCTTGAAATAAATGAGTACTTATATGAGTTATTATCGTTCAAGCTCCAACGGATTTCAAAACGCAAATCAACTTTCAACCTAAGTGCAAGCTCGTTAAATAGTAAAATATCAAGAACATGTTCGGACTTGATCATGAATTCGTTCGTGTCAAATCGCGTAAGCGTCAAATAGAGAGCAAGTCAAAACACGCCTGAAAGACGTACGCTCGAACTCATTATCTTGCACAAACTTGTCCACAGAGACTTGCCGAGGTTTTCATCTTGTACGAATTTGAGACTTTACATTACTACAACAATGCTATTTACTACAAAAATATTAATTATTCTTAGTACACGTAACACAACATAAACAGTACAGTACCTACCTATCTTGAAAGTTTTAAATAAGAACTTGTGTTAATTTAATAGGGGTCGATTTTTAGACCTCGTCGACCCCCAAAATCAGATTTCGTTTATGTCGGACCCCAAGGGGTCGATATCGACCACTTTGGGAATCCCTGGTGTAGACCATATGCAATGCAGAAAAACAAGCTTGAAGAGTCGTGATACATATATTTTATCATTTCAGCAAAAGACGCTATGCTATTATATACATCTATGCAGTTCCCTGTGAGCCTACCTTAATATCGGCGCACACTCCCGCAGCAGAGTGAAAATTTCATTCTGGAAACATCCCCCAGCATGTGGCTAAGCCATGACTCCGCAATATCCTTTCTTCCAGGAGTGCTAGTTCTGCAAGATTCGCAGGAGAGCTTCTGTGAAGTTTGGAAGGTAGGAGACGAGGTACTGGCGGAAAGTAAAGCTGTGAGGACGGGTCGTGAGTCGTGCTTGGGTAGTTCAGTTGGTAGAGCACTTGTCCGCAAAAGTCAAACGTCCCGAATTCGAGTTTCGGTCAGCACACATTTTATCTGCCAGGATGTTTCAATGATACACACTTTAGATTTCTAATTTGTTTCGTAAAATTGGAAGAATCTGTATTAGATGGCTCTGAGCACTATGGGACTCAACATCTTAGGTCATAAGTCCCCTAGAATTTAGAACTACTTAAACCTAACTAACCTAAGGACATCACACACACCCAAGCCCGAGGCAGGATTCGAACCTGCGACCGTAGCAGTCCCGCGGTTCCGGACTGCAGCGCCAGAACCGCACGGCCACCGCGGCCGGCGAATCTCTATTAGAAAAAAACTGTGAGTTTTGAAGTCGATATATTTTCAATTAGATAACCAATGTAACTAAATAAATGGTAAAAATGTAAGGGCCAGCAAGCCCCCACTAATGAGCCAACCCTCTCCATGCCTGGGGTAGATTCGCAGAGGTGGTACTACTGCATTAAAATTTTTTATGCATAGATAAACGATTAGAAGCCTTAATTACTTAGTTGTAACGGTGCTGAAACAATGTGCCAATATTTCACATAAAATTATCAATGGAAACATCTAAAACACAAGATGGAAAAAATCAAGGAAGGGGAGTGGGCCAACTTGCCTCGGTTTCCACTACATAGAGAGAAAATACGTAAAGAAAGGGTGTGAACAGTTTTACCAACAAAAGTGATGGACTTAAATACATCAGCGAATACGAAGTTACCAGGGATGGAAAAAATATTTGTGTCCTAAATGCACTCTTGCAGAAAAACCTCCAAACAATGTCAGAATCTGAAACACTAGCAGGAAAAAAAAAACGCACGAATTCGATTCGTTTCATCAAACTTACTCATTAACGTACAATATGACTATTAATAAAACACAAAAGTCAACATTCCAGTGCTGCGAATAGAATTTATAAAGAATTATTTTTCTCAGCCAAACAATTGTATGTAGCCTGTTGGACAACCACAAAAGTTACATATCTTTGCACCCGAAGCAATGAAACCATACAAATGAGAAGACTAATTGCACACATTTTTCCAATTTAGAAATCGAATAGATAAAAATCAAGTAATTTTCAGGCAGAACAGGATAGACATATTGTCGAATATAGCCCCTAACGTTCTACAAAACAAACGCTATTGTGGAATGTCGTATCGTCAATAATAATTACAATAAATTCATATGGCTCAAAGACCTGGTGCAAGTCTTTCAGTTGGAGCCCTTTAGGCGACTTTGTGTATCCTATATGAAAGGGGATCTACGTTTAACGTGGAATCCGAACCGCGTGTCTGTTGTTCGTCGCAAATCTTTCCATTATTGGGAGATAAAGACTAGGTTAAAGGCAGACTGAAAAAACTTCCTTGGTTCGACCGGGATTCCATCCCGCTACCTCTCGGTTCCCATGCAGGCGCCTTACTTCTAGATCGCCAGACCCGATAAGATCTCTTAAAGTACCTTCAATAATTACAATACGATATTCCCTACAGGAAAATTAAAGAGACCTTTGGAGAAAAGAGAGCCACTTGTATGGCTATCAAGAGCTTAGATGGAAACACAGTTCTAAGCAAAGAAGGGAAAGCAGAAAGATGGAAGGAGTATATAGAGGATCTATACAAGGGCGATGTACTTGAGGACAATATTATGGAAATGGAAGAGAATGTAGATGAAGATGAAATGGAAGATACGATACCGCGTGAAGAGTTTGACAGAGCACTGAAAGACCTAAGTCGAAATAAGGCCCTGGGAGTAGACAACATTCCATTAGAACTAATGACGGCGTTGGGAGAGCCAGTCCTGACAAAACTCTACCATCTGGTGAGCAAGATGTATGAGACAGGCAAAATACACTCAGACTTCAAGAAGAATATAATAATTCCAATCCCAAAGAAAGCAGGTGTTGACATATGTGAAAATTACCGAACTATCAGTTTAATAAGTCACAGCTGCAAAACAGTAACGCGAATTCTTTACAGACGAATGGAAAAACTGGTAGAAGCCGACCTTGGGGAAGATCAGTTTGGATTCCGTAGAAATGTTGGAACACGTGAGGCAATACTGACGCTACGACTTATCTTAGAAGAAAGATTAAGAAAAGGTAAACCTACATTTCTAGCATTTGTGGACAATGTTAACTGAAATACTCTCTTTCAAATTCTAAAAGTGGCAGGGGTAAAATTCAGGGAGCGAAAGGCTATTTACAATTTGTACAGAAACCAGATGGCAGTTACAAGAATCGAGGGGCATGAAAGGGAAGCAGTGGTTGGGAAGGGAGTGAGACGGGGCTGTAGCCTCTCCCCGATGCTATTCAATCTGTATATTGAGCAAGCAGTAAAGGAAACAAAAGAAAAATTCGGAGTAGGTATTAAAATCCATGGAGAAGAAATAAAAACATTGAGGTTCGCCGATGACATTGTAATTCTGTCAGAGACAGCAAAGGACTTGGAAGAGCAGTTGAACGGAATGGACAGTGTCTTGAAAGGAGAATGTAAGATTAACATCAACATAAGCAAAACGAGGATAATGGAATGTAGTCGAATGAAGTCGGGTGATGCTGAGGGAATTAGATTAGGAAATGAGACACTTAAAGTAGTAAAGAAGTTTTGCTATTTGGGGAGCAAAATAACTGATGATGGTCGAAGTAGAGAGGATATAAAATGTAGAATGGCAATGGCAAGGAACGCGTTTCTGAAGAAGAGAAATTTGTTAACATCGAGTATAGATTTAAGTGTCAGGAAGTCGTTTCTGAAAGTATTTGTATGGAGTGTAGCCATGTATGCAAGTGAAACATGGACGATAAATAGTTTGGATAAGAAGAGAATAGAAGCTTTCGAAATGTGGTGCTACAGAAGAATGCTGAAGATTAGATGGGTAGATCACATAACTAATGAGGAGGTATTGAATAGAATTGGGGAGAAGAGGAGTTTATGGCACAACTTGAAAAGAAGGGACTGGTTGGTAGGACATGTTCTGAGGCGTCGAGGGATCACAAATTTAGCATTGGAGGGCAGCGTGGAGGGTAAAAACCGTAGAAGGAGACCAAGAGATGAATACACTAAGCCGATTCTGAAGGATGTAGGTTGCAGTAAGTACTGGGAGATGAAGAAGCTTGCACAGGATAGAGTAGCATGGACAGCTGCATCAAACCAGTCTCAGGACTGAATACAACAACAACAACAACAACAACAACAACATTCTTACGAATATGATCGATTGAGATGGAATAGTGTGTAAGAAACTGAACTAGAGTTTGAGAGAAACACCATCCACATGAATGAAATCACCTCGGGTTTGCAGTGGGTGGCAGCGTCGCCTTGAATCGACGCCTCAACGAGCTTCTCTTTCGTCGTCTTAGTTGCCTGAAGATGACGAGTAGGAAACTCCTGGAAACCCCAAGACGACACTGCCAGCCGGCTTATATCACGAGAAGAACCATTTCTTGTCCTATGCCAACCACTTCCACTCAACGTGATACTTGCACCCAACATTCTCAGTTATTAGCTGTCCTCCCTTGCAGTTTTTTTAGCCTCATATGGAATCCAAATTCCCATCACGCCATTCCACAATTCGGTTCTCAGCAATTTGATCTGAACACTAATACTTCTGACGAAGAGCGGTGTACTTCCTTCTCCAACGGAGCTTTTGCTCTGTCTCTAAGGGCACCAACATCGACGGGATTTTGAACTGCGCAACTTTACTCTGTTCTTGTGAGTGGGGTAGGGAAGGAAGCGAAGACGTACGGAAGTTATAGTGATACTGACACGAGGTAGTATCGATACTTTTGTTTCGATATCTATGGTATCAGTATAAATAAGAATTAGATCAGCCCAGGCCAGCATTCGCGTTCCCGGAGCTGTCCTATTAAAGGCAAGCTGCGGGAGAGACGGCCATATGCCGAAGGCTGTATACACGGGAAACTTAAGAAGACGTGTTTGCAATACAGTGTAATTACTTCTAAGAGGCGAATATTGCAGGATACTTTTATAGGCAGCATCTTATCCAGTGTGTTTATTTTCAACTTTTAATTTCTCTGCCAAAGCAATAATTTTTATAAGTTGATTAAATAAATATATTAGATAGTGCTAACACGATGGGCAAAACTACATAAAGACTTACATATAGACATTTAACCTAAAGTTTTGATGTTTTTATACATTTCGATTTTAGAAAATGTAATGTATCTTGAACTATAGTTCGTAATACAATCAAACACAAGGAGCTATGCGCCTGCCGCGGAGGTCTCGCGGTTCTAGGCGCGCAGTCCGGAACCGCGTGACTGCTACGGTCGCAGGTTCGAATCCTGCCTCGGGCATGGATGTGCGTGATTTCCTTAGGTTAGTTAGGTTTAAGTAGCTCTAAGTTCTAGGGGACTGATGACCACAGCTGTTAAAGTCCCATAGTGCTCAGAGCCATTTTGAACCAAGGAGCTATGCAGCGTAAAATTTGTTAAACCAAACAAAAAAACTTCACATGTGTTAAACCAAACGTTGAAAGAACTGTAGCGACTTGTCTGTGCAAGCTAGGATATTGCATTTGGGATAACATTTTATATCGATCTTTTAGATTCCTAGATTGGACACACAGGTCATTGAACTTGGTGCTATCCTGTAAGTCCATCAGTTAAAGTTGGAATTAATGTAGTACGTTAGCAGCCAAAAGCGAAAGGGATCTGCCAAATAAATCGAAATCCGTCTGTAGTCGTGCAATGTCTTGCAATCTCTTTGAGTACTCATCATGAAACATTCCAGTTACTGTAATATAGTCAGCCACATCTGGTCCACAAAAGACTGCCTTGACTTACGGGAAATGTTCCATGTCACGAACCTGACGCTGATTTTTCCATGGGATTACTTTACGATTTTTATTTAATAGCAGCAGTCTTGTTCGCCATATCTGTTAGCTAATTATTCTCCTCTTACGTCAAGACACTTAATGAATTCAAATAGTTGGTGGTGTCGACCAGAAAACATTTTGTTAGCCATATATTAACTGTTAACTCGGTTTTTCCCTTATGGCCACCGTCAGTTCATCCAGCATTCCTTGTCTTTCGTCAGAGGACATCATATAGTCTTCGTGGCTGGTGTTCAAATGACGTCCCAATATGTGCTTTTTCAGCTCATAATAGTGCAGAGGCGTATTAATCACTTTGCATGGCCTGTAACCGATACGAAAAATAAGGCAATTCCCATTCGGCATTGAACGATATGGCTTCTCCACTTTTCCTCTTTTGGAGAAGTATATAGACGTCATACACTGAAGCGCCAAAGAAATTGGTATAGGCATGCGTATTCAAATACAGAGGTATGTAAACAGGCAGAATAAGCCACTGCGATCGGCAACGCCTATATAAGACAAGTGATAGAATAGTTGTTAGATCGGTTACTGCTGCTACAATGGCAGGTTAGCAAGATTTAAGTAAGTTTGAGCGTGGTGTGTTACAGTCGGCGCCAAGGGCGTACCCTGGATCTGATCTAGGGGGGGGGGGGGGGGGGGCAGGTCATACTAGTCTCAGGAAACAAGGACTCGAGACAACATACAGCACTTTTTATTAAATAAAACAGTAAATGTCCGCAGCTCGTGGTCGTGCGGTAGCGTTCTCGCTTCCCACGCCCGGGTTCCCGGGTTCGATTCCCGGCGGGTCAGGGATTTTCTCTGCCTCGTGGTGACTGGGTGTTGTGTGATGTCCTTAGGTTAGTTAGGTTTAAGTATTTCTAAGTTCTAGGGGACTGATGACCATAGATGTTAAGTCCCATAGTGCTCAGAGCCAGTTGAACCAAAACAGTAAACCAGTGAAAAACTGCTTTTAATAAACATTTTAAATACAAGAATGCACTTGTACAATCCGAGAAAACATGCAGCATTTCTTATTAATTAAAACAGTAAACTAGTGGAAAATTGCGAATATCTTCTAGGAGGGGGCAGCTGCCGCCCCCCCACCCCCCTGCCCCTCGCTGGGTACGCCCATGGTCGGCGCACGAGCAGTGTGACCAGTATCTCCGAGGTAGAGATGAAGTGGGGGCTTTCCCGCACGAACATTTCATGAGTGTATCGTATAGTCTGATTTAAAGTACGTAGTTGTCACTTGACGTTTGCGCTGCAAAGTTGCGGCGTTGCCACATCAAGCACTGGCTGGAGGCAGCCGCCTAAGCGCATCGCTACCCCCGGCGATAGAAAATCGTTTTAAAGCCTGTATCTTCTACAAAAAGTAAGTAAAAAATTCCAAACCCACATGTGATATATATCTCTACAACGTCTCTCAATCTGTCAAATATCTGTTCTTAATTTTAGTTAGGACAAGAGTTACGTTAATTTGTTTGAAACCATTTAAATTCTCGATTTCGCAAACAGCTTCTAACTTATCACGTCATTACTGAAAAACTATTGGTGTCACACAAAAATATTTTTTACCATCTAATCAGACAATGTGAAAACACCAATTAATTCAGAGTCAGTGGAACTATCCGTGTCGCTGCTCGTATTGACAGATATAATCAAGTCTTCGACACTTTGTTGTAAGATACCTTCATTGTTCCATGCGTCTGTATCACTCCTTTCACGTGATGTACTATCTTCTGCCAGTCTTCCGATGTCACAATTTCAACTGCCTCTTTCAAAAGGCGTTCCACTTCGGTTAATGCGAATTTCTTATTTTCTGCAGCAATATACCGTTTAACCTGGGCCCAAATCAGCTCTGTTGCTTTGAAATAGCAATGGTAAGGAGGCAATTTGAGCACTTAACGCCCGTATTTTTTTGCTACTTCATCCACAATGCAAATCGGGTTCTTTGGCTTGTGTTGCGATACAAGTTCTAATAATTCTGCCCTTGTCAAATTACTGTCGAACTGTACCTTATGCTTGAGTAACCAGCTAACAATGTCGTTTTCCCTCGTTGCCTTTGTGGATGCTTTATCTTGTATTACTGAGTTTTTTTTCCACAAGGATCGTTATCCATAAAAATGATAGTTTTTTTGTTAAGTTCTGCAGCGCACAATCTTCAAACCATTTCACAAAAGTATTATGGCTCATCTCTTCGTGGTAGTCGGAGGTCTTCTCTGAACTGAATAGCAGCAGACAATTTGGAATGAAACCTTTTGAATTTCCGGCATGTGCTACAATTATCCTTTTTCCTCTGCCGATCGGAGCTGCCATACTACCGCTGATGGTACCGTCTGTCCAACCTTTTTTTAAACTGTGTCCTGCATTCACCCACGTTTCATCAAGCCAAACGATATCATCAAAATTTGTCCCCATTAATTCTCTAAGAAAGCGGCATCGCCAGGCTGCAATATTTTGGCGTTCCATTAGTAACTTTCTGCCAGAGATGGATTTATAGCGGAATCCTGTCATTTTCACGACTCGTAACAAAGACGATTTACTATCCTGAAACAGGTCAGCCGCTGTGATAGTAGCATTGGATATTCCTTCCTCGAATAAAATGAGTATATTTGACGACGAATGGCATCTTCCTGAAAAGAGTCAAGTTTTGTAACCCTCTTCTCTAGTCGCCTCTTTTTCCCAGGTGTCTCCAATTTAGATGATTCACTTGAGCCTTCTTTCGTGAATTTCTCCTTGCACATTCTTATTACCGATCGTTCGCTAACTTGCAGAGCAACTGCAGTTCGCTCCACCACCTTCTCCAAAGGAACGATAGGCCCTCCTGCATCCCTCCCTCTCTCAAAATACTCCCTTAAGGAACACACCCACGCGCCTGACTGCGTATAACGACGCCATGTCCGCCACTTTTTGGAGGTTTCCGAGGAGTGTGCAGCCTCGGCCTCCCTCTCTTGCGAATGCTTTCATCAGACATCGTAAACACGTGAAACAACAAGTCACTCAAATCTCTCACCCGCACGTCTACAACGGCTCGCTGAGGACTGGCTGGCACAATGCCTTAGTCAGCTCAGCAGAGCGAAGTGGCAACGCAGTGGCAGCCGACAATGCCGGCTGCCATTGGTTGTTTATTGGTGGCGGGAGCCCTGCAGCCCGTTGCCTGTCAAGTGACAACTACCTGGCAGATTAAAACTGTGGCCGGCCGCGGTGGTCTCGCGGTTCTAGGCGCGCAGTCCGGAACCGCGCGACTCCTACGGTCGCAGATTCGAATCCTGCCTCGGGCATGGATGTGTGTGATGTCCTTAGGTTAGTTAGGTTTACGTAGTTCTAAGTTCTAGGGGACTGATGACCACAGCTGTTAAGTCCCATAGTGCTCAGAGCCATTTGAACCATTTGAGCCAGCCATTTAAAACTGTGTGCCCGACTGAGACTCGAACTCGGGACCTTTGCCTTTCACGGGCAAGTGCTCTACCATCTGAGCTACCGACGCACTACTCACGCCCGGTCCTCACAGCTTTACTTCTGCCAGTATCTCGTCTCCTACCTTCCAAACTTCACAGAAGCTCTCCTGCGAACCTTGCAGAACTAGCACTCCTGAAAGAAAGGATACTGCGGAGACATGGCTTAGCCATGTAACATTTGGTAGGTAGGAGACGAGATACTGGCAGAATTAAAGCTGTGAGGACCGGGCGTGAGTCGTGTTTCGGTAGCTCAGATGATAGAGCACTTGCCTGCAAAAGGCAAAGGTCCCGAGTTCAAGTCTCGGTCGGGCACACAGTTTTAATCTGCCAGGAAGTTTCATATCAGCGCACACTCCGCTGCAGAGTGAAAATCTCATTCAAGTGACTACTAGTTTAAATAATAGTATAAGTATCATTAATCCAGTAAAACATCAAATCTCCGACGTAGCTACGGCCACTTATCAGAAGCCTGAATAACCACCTTTTACAGTGCTGACCGTTTCGAGACGTGCAGAAAGAGTGTCAGTGAGGTTCTGGGCGGTATCGACAGGGATGTGAAGCCATGCCTATTCCAGTGCCATTTCTCAGTTGAGGTTCCATGGCGCCAATAATCCGATCGAGGGGGTCCCACAGATTCTCGATTCGGTTCAAATCTGGAGAGTTTTGTGGCTGGGGGAGTAAGTTAAACTCATACTGGTACTCTTTGAACCACGCACGTACACTGTGAATTGTATAACACACTGCATTGTCCTACTCGTAGATACCATTTTGCTGAGGAAGACGTAGGGGAGGACATGGTCCCTAAGGGTAGATGCATAGTTTTGTCGATCCATTGTGCAAATGACGACACCACCCAGGGAATGCCACCAAAACACACCACTGACCGTAGTGCTCTCTCCTCCAGCCTGGACCCTTCCGACAATTGTTGCATGATGTTTGCCCGCAGACGTTTCACGCCAATGGCCATGTGTCTGATGGAGCGTAAAAGGTAATTCATCTGAAAAGGCCACCTGTCGTCACGCAGTGCACTTTCAGTCGCGATGATGATGTGATGATGTTTGGATTGTGGGGCGCTCAACTGCGTGGTTATCAGCGCCCGTACAATTACCCAATCTTTGCTCAGTCCAATTTCGCCACTTTCCTGGATGATGATGAAATGATGAGGACAACACAAACACCCAGTCATCTCGAGGCAGGTGAAAACCCCTGACCCCGCCGCGAATCGAACCCGGGACCCCGTGCTCGGGAAGCGAGAACGCTACCGCGAGACTACGAGCGGCGGACGTTCAGTCGCATTCGTTGTAGCAAACAGTCCGCAAGGGTGCATGAGCCAACTACCTGCAACGTTCACTGAGCGTTCGATGAGGAGACATGTAGTGCGTCTAAAATTAGTTGCGATTTTTGACGTTTGGCTGACAAGAGGGGGACGTGACGCTGTTGCCCAGGTAACACCAATGGCCGAGCCGACTTTCCCCACCGCGCCGCCAGCGGTTCGGCTGGTAAAGCGCCCCTGTTGCCACACCATGAGTAAACAAACAGTACCACGTAGTTTCACGCATCAGATGCATCAACTTTCGTGAACTCTCGTTGTAAAGTTATATTTTCTGGCGTTGAGGTGTCCTGTAATCCTCAGGTATAGTGAACAAATGTTTTGTGTTGGCGTTGCGTCAATAACAACAGTGCGCTACCTGAATGTGAGATTTGCAAGAAAAGTGTCGTTACAGAACATGTTCACCGGCTGGGAAGACAACATTCTGCTGCAAAACATTCCTCGGAATTCGACAATAGTAACGGAGGAAACGCCATATCATTCTGTTGTTAAGCATAAAGCTCCAAAAATGTTGTGGAGGAAAGCGGATATTTTGCTCTGGATACAAGGAAATCTAAAGTAAAACCTAGCATGTATAAGGCTAATTTAATGGAACTTGTAATGTTGCACAGGCCAAAACATAAGGCTACCAGGTCGACGAACTGGCTGACGGTAAAGGGCATAGTTTAATCAGACTTTCTCCGTACTATGCTCATTTAAATCCTACTGACAGTAAATGGGTCTAGGTGAAAAGTAATGTGGCTAAAAACAACACGAAGTTTACGCTCTCCGAGGTTGAAATCCTGTCAAAAGAAGCCACTGTAAATGTTACACTACAGGACGGGTCTTTGTTTGTCAGCCATACCAATAAGGTAGTTCAGAAGACATTGATTCATGAAGAACTGTGACGAGTTTTGAGGAATACGTAACATCTCTTGTTGCCATCCTAAAATCTTCTTCTTATGTCAAAACACAGCAGAGTTTAGAAATATTCATATCTCTGACTAATGCAGCTGAAATTGCGACAGAATCCTGAAAGAGTATATTATTAAATCAACAACTCAGTTCAAGTCAGGTCAGTATAAAAATAAACGTGTAACTTCCTCACTTATATTGTTACAAAACCCACAGCACTTCTCGTTTCAGCTCTGTAGTCGCCATATTAATCTTACGGAAAAATATTTTCGCTATCATTTGCCAAAATCTTGTTTCGATATCTCAAACCATTTATGAGATACGAGGAACTTATTAATGTTTCATTGTAGTTCTTTTTTGCTAACGCTCGAATTCGTGACAGAGTGGCGCACGAAATGTGTTACCATTTTGTTTTTTAATATAAACTTTGTCAATACAATCTGAAACGAACATATACTACAATGAAGAGCCGTCCATGGAGATTTGTTCTAACTCAGCACATGCTCAATATGTCCACCATTTCGCTTCCAAACTTCCTTCAAACGAACACTGAAGTTAGTGATTACCCTACGGCACATGTCTTCCGTAATTTCATTGCAAGCTTGAAGAATAAGTCTTCTGAGCTCCATTAAATCACGTGGACGTTTCGGGAAAATTTTTTCCTTTAGGTACCCCCAAAGAAAAAAGTCACAAGGATTGAGGTCTGGACTATCGGGGGGCCAATTTTGTCCGTCATTGAATCGACCTGGAAACCTGAGTGAAATGATCCGCATGTCGAAATGCTCGCGTAAAAACTCCAACACAGTGTTTGCAGTATGTGGCCTTGCTCCATCTTGCATGAACCACTGCGTGTAGAGGGGCAAGGCAGTAGCAAGAAGCTGTGGAACGAAGCTATTGCGAAGCATGCTCAAATAACGCTCGCTGTTCACAGTTTCTTCAAAGACAAGGGGTCCAATAAGTCCGTGACTGGAAATTGCTGCCCACGCTGTAATCCTCGGAGCATAATGTTGTCGTTCATGAAGTACTTGTGGGTTTTCAGTGGCCCAAAAGCGTACATTTTGTTTGTTAACCACACCGTCTAAATGGAAATGCGCCTCGTCTGAAAACCAAACTTTGTTGAGAGTTTCTTCCCTATCCTCCGCCCACTGAGCAAACAGTAGTCTCTGCTGCTTATGTTCTTCAGTGAGCTTCTGTGCAGAGGTCATCTTGTATGGGTACATATGGAGGTCACTTTTAAGAATGCGTTGAACTGAGCGTATGGATATTCCCAGATGCACTGCTGCCTTTCTACACGATTTCCTGGGACTTCTCTGTACAGCAACTCGTATCGCTTCAATATTCTCCGGCGAACAAACAGGCTTAGGCCGAGGTCGCTTCGCTTCCAATACTGTTCCTTCCTGTACAAATTTATCGTACAACCTGTGGATGGTCTTCTTGCAAGGGACCCATTGTTTGTTAAACTGTTGTCGAAAACGCCTTTGAGTCACAGCAAGGCTTTTCGTTTCATGAAAAAGTAACACAATTGCCGATCGTTGCTGTGTCGTCAGTCTTGCATTGTCAGCCAATGCTGCTTACTAGTCTCCTAGCAGCAGTATCGTGAATTACACGTCATTTCGTAACTCATTTGTTTTTCCAAGCTCTGCTGGTACTGCTGTAGAGATCCCAGTGGGATATCTAATGTGCGTCGTAAATTGTGAAAGAAACAATTAGATTAGATTAGATTAGATTTACTTTCATTCCAATTGATCCGTAGTGAGGAGGTCCTCCAGGATGTGGAACATGTCAGAAAAACAACAATACATGACAAATATTTACAACTAAAACAAATAAGCTAATGTACCATTCCACAGGTCCCAAGTGGAATGATCGTCATTTTTTAATGAACACTAAGAGTCATTTTACAAATACTAATGCACTGAATTTAAAATAAAAAAGTTTTTTATTTATTTGTAAGGTAATAAACATGTAATAAAACTACTGTAATACTTATTTACAATGAACACATTACTGCACTGAAATGGTGCAGAAGTTAGATTATACTTACACACACACACACACACACACACACACACACACACACACACACACATTTTCAGTGAACACATTACTGCACTGAAATTGTGCAGAAGTTATGTTGTACTTATATACAAATCAGTTGGTTTTACTAAGAAATTCATCAATGGAGTAGGAGTTGGCCACCAATAAATCCTTTAGGCTTCTCTTAAACTGAATTTCATTGGTTGTTAAGCTTTTTATGGCTCCTGGCAAGTTATTGAAAATGTGTGTTCCTGAATAATGCACACCCTTTTGTACAAGACTAAGTGACTTTAAATCCTTGTGAAGATTATTCTTATTTCTAGTATTGATTTCATGAATTGAGCTGTTGGTTTGAAAAAGTGATATATTTTTAATGACAAATTTCATTAAGGAATAAATATATTGGGAAGCTGTAGTTAGTATCCCTAGTTCCCTAAACAGGCTTCTGCAGGATGTTCTTGAGTTCACACCACATATAATTCTTACTGCACATTTTTGTGCCCGGAAAACTTTAGCTTGGCTTGATGAATTACCCCAAAAAATAATCCCATATGACATTATGGAATGAAAGTAAGCATAGTATGCCAGTTTTTTCATTTTTGTATCCCCTATGTCTGACAAAATTCGCATTGCAAACAGAGATTTGTTAAGATGCGTCAGCAGTTCTGTGGTGTGCTCCTCCCAGTTGAATTTATTATCAAGCTGTAATCCCAAGAATTTAACACTGTCCACTTCTTCTATCTTCTTGTCATCGTATGTTAGACGTATACTCTTGGGACACCCCTTACAAGTTCTGAACTGCATGTAGTGTGTTTTTTCAAAGTTTAGTGACAAAGAATTGGCTAGGAACCAGTGATTAATGTCCACAACTATTTTATTGGCTGATCTTTCTAAGACTACACTTGATTTGCTATTTATTGCAATGTTTGTATCATCGGCAAACAAAACAAACTTGGCATCTGGTAATGTTACTGATGAAAGGTCATTGATATACACAAGAAAAAGTAAGGGCCCCAAAAAGGAACCTTGTGGGACCCCACATGTAATTAGTTCCCAGTTGGATGATGTCTGATAGCTTGATACATGTCTCTTTCCTAATAACACCCTTTGTTTCCTGCCAGAGATATAAGATTTGAACCATTTTGCAGCATTTCGTGCGCCACCCTGTATATTCCATTTTCTCGAGATTGGAAACAAACAGCGATGTCGTTCCAAGTTTAAGGAATAATTCAGGCCGGCCGTTGTAGCCGAGCGGTTCTAGGCGCTTCAATCTGGAACCGCGCTGCTTCTACAGTTGCAGGTTCGAACCCTGCCTCGGGCATGAACGTGTGTGTGATGTCTTTAGGTTAGTTAGGTTTAAGTAGTTCTAAGTCTAAGGAACTGATGACCTCAGATGTTAAGTCCCATAGTGCTCAGAGCAATTTGAACCATTTTTGAATAATTCAGTATACCATCTACATTTAATACGCGGCAATATGTAACCTCACACACATCGAACACAAATTCATAGCGACACACGGTTTTCATTTGCAAGCTAAGAATTTCTTGCAGTAGTGTGCCTACTGTTGAAATATCACAATTATTTTGATCATTGACGAAATGATAAGCTGTTCATCATGAAGCTGATGAATTAAACTATAATATGGGCGAGAACGAGGATTTATTACGAAATGGTTTCTTCAAAAGCGTTTGAGAAAGTTCGCAGATCGGCCGGCTTGCTTTTCACGCAGCCGAGCGAGCCTTCCAGGTCCTTTGTCGAGTAGGCCTGGTATTATACTGCGGTCACCTGGTGATAAACGCCCAGCCTATGCTGGCAACTACGTTTCCCTCCACTCGACCCGTACTGAACTGCCAAGAATCTCAACTTATTTTAAATGCACTATAGTTGATACCCCCTTGGTTCGTCTGGCAGTACGCATCTCTGCAGCCGTCATTCTCCCCTGTCATCGATAGCCCGAAATGCACCACAGCTACCTCGGCGCCTGTTTTGGATAACGCCATTTTGCCACGCGCGGTGTACTTCAACCGTGGCAGCATGCGAACAGTTTACATACTTAGCCGTTTCGGAAACGCTTCCACGTCTGACCCAAAAGCCAGTGATGATGCCGTTTTGGACGTCAGATAAATGTCTCAGTTCCCACATTACGACAAAACCGCACTGTTCATCCGCAGTGTCAGCAAAGAAGCATCGTTTCTAGAGGAAGCTGTCCTGTACAGACAGTGCAGCGTTTACCGGGTGGGTATTCCGTGCTATTTAGTGTGATAGTGTTTGGTTACGGCTGCTCGTGTTTGAATGTATTTGTGTGTTGTCAGTATTTAGATTGGACTGGGAGATCAGCTTCTCGTGGTTCTACTGCTTGTCAAGCGGGGCACAGGCCACTTGTAACAGTCGGTAACGGCTCCATGGCCATTGTTCGGTCTTCATAGCTGAGCTCTTTGCCCTCTACCAGGCTGTTCTTTACATCTGCCGCCACCGACATTCTGCTTATGTCATCTGCTCCGATTCCCTGAGCGCCATCCAGAGCCTCAGTGATCCGTATCCGGTTCACCCTTTCGTGCACCGGATCCGACACTCTCTTCAGCAGCTGGTGGACGTCGGTTCTCCGGTTAGCTTTATGTGGGTTCCTGGCCACGTCGGTATCCCTGGGAACGAAGCTGCAGATGCAGCGGCCAAGGCTGCGGTCCTCCAGCCTCGGACAGCTTCTTGTTGTGTCCCTTCGTCAGATTGTAGCAGGGTCATTTGTCGGCGCATTTTATCGCTGTGGCATGCCGATTGGGCTGCTCTTACAGACAACAAGCTTCGGGCCTTGAAACCTCTTCCCGTGGCTTGGACGTCCTCCTCCCACCCTTCTCGGCGGTCGTTTTGGCCCGGTTACGAATTGGACACTGCCGGTTCAGCCATCGCCATCTGCTAACGGCTGCGCCGGCGCCGTTCTGCCCATGTGGGCAATTGCTGACGGTCCGCCACATTTTAACGTCGTGCCCGGATTTTAACACACTGCGTCTTGATCTTGGCCTGCCCTGTACTCTAGATGCCATTTTAGCGGATGACCCACGAGCAGCTGCTCGCGTTCTTCATTTTATCAACTTGACCAACCTTTCTAAGGACCTTTGATTATGCTGTTTTTTTTTTAATCTTATGCCTGTCAGTCTGTCTTTTATCGGGTTTTCCCTTTTCGTTGCTGTTTAAAACTTGTTCCTGGCGGTGCATTCCTAACGTAGTCTGGGCGCTAATGACCATTGAAGTTTTGCGCCCTAAAACCACAAAAAAAACGAGTCGGTAACGTCGTTGCGCATTCCAAGACAACGGACCAGAGGGCTTTGGGAAGTTCTCACTTTGTAGTAGAACTTCAGTGCGTGCTCTCTGTTAGTCTGCGACCCCCAGAACATTTTATATACCCTCCACTGCTAGTGTTGCCACCTGCTGTATGTGACTGGTTATTGCACGCTGAAAATCGAACATGGCCGCGGTCACATTAGTGTGACTGGGCCATGTGTTATGTAAGTACACCACACAAAAATTAATCATCCCCAGGCGTCGCACTAGTGCAGTGTAGCACTGCCTCTGACCGTTACAGTGGGCTCAGTTTTGCGAGGAGGAGAATTTCATCGGGTATGCCATATCTAGCTGAAGCCACTCACTGACGATTAAATACCGCGGAGCTACCAAATTGCATGGATATCTGCTGTTCCAAATAGTCCCAGACATTTTTTGTTGTCAGTAAACCAAATGATGCCCACATGCATATCGCCGTCATCAATCCTGTACACTATATCGTTAGCGAATGTCTCTCGTGCAGCAATGGTAGCGGCGCTGAGGGGTTGCCGCATTTGAATTTTGTACGGATAGAGGTGTAAACTCTGGCGCATGAGACGATACGTGGACGTTGGCGTCATTTGGAACGCAGCTGCAACACTGCGAACGGAAACCCGAGGCCGCTGTCGGATCACCTGCTGCACTAGCTGCGCGTTGCCCTCTGTGGTTGCCGTACGCGGTCGTCCTACCTTTCCAGCACGTTCGTCCGTCACGTTCCCAGTCCGTTGAAATTTTTCAAACAGATCCTTTATTGTATCGCTTTTCGGTCCTTTAGTTACATTAAACCTCCGTCGAAAACTTCGTCTTGTTGCAACAACACTGTGTTCTAGGCGGTGGAATTCCAACACCAGAAAAATCCTCTGTTATAAACCATGTTGTCTACAGCACACTTGCACGTTGTGAACAGCACACGCTTACAGCAGAAAGACGACGTACAGAATGGCGCACCCACAGACTGCGTTGTCTTCTATATCTTTCACATCACTTGCAGCGCCATCTGTTGTTGAAAATTGTAACTACTGTAATTTCGAAAGTTTGTCCGCCTGAAAATGTACTGTTGTCCCAAGCATATTGCAATAAACGGTGTATTTCTATCGCTGCTCGTTTAGTTTTTATTGCCGTTTCAAATATACCGGTCATTTTTGAAACACCCTGTACATACATACATTAATACTTGTTCCATAGATCATGAATACGACATTTCGTAATGATGTGGAACGTGTCACTTTGACATAAGTTTTCTTTACACAAAATAATTACAGTTACTACTTCATATCTAAGAATTCATCTATTGAGTAGAAGGAGATGTTATTCAGAAATTCTTTTAATTTGCTTTTAAATGTTGGTTGGCTATCTGTTGACAAATGACCAAAGATTTTTGTGGCAGCATAATTCACCCCTTTCTGTGCCAAAATGAGATTTAATCCAGAATAGTGAAGTGTCACTGTAGAATGCTTGACTTTGTTGATGGAGCCACAACCTCAGCTTGCACCCATTTATCACTATCAAAATGAAATCCACGAAGGTGTTCTTTAAGTTTTGGAAACAGATGAAAATTGTATGGGGCCAGGTCAGCACTGCATCAAGGATGATCGATGACAGTGAATTCAAGGCGTCGGATTGTTGCAGATGTCGCAGCGTACGTATGGTGTGGTATTGTCATGCTGAGATAGACGGTGCTCTATGTGTGGATTAACTCAATTTTCTGAAATCTCGCAGTACGTTTTAGAGTTTATGGTGGTGCCTAAAGGCATTAATTCCAAATGAACCTTCACACAGTGATGGATGCACGAAGGTCACAGGGTATGTGATACTTGTTGACTCGCTTTTTGTCTGTGGTATTACCAAAGAGTTTACAAGCTTCTTCAGAAATTAAAGCGCTTCACCTAAGTATTGTCTTTGTAGGAATTGTGGAAGGACAAACGCACTTATGTCCAGCATGCGGAAAAATAATGCCGTTGGCCACCATTACAAGGGGCTTCGACGGCCAGTGCTGTTTGTTTCGACTTAATGTATTTAGAGCAGAACCCTTGCTAAAGATTCAGTCTGTACACTTATGTCTTCATCACGTTGATCACTTGTTTAACTCAAGAAATTGACAGGTGGCAAAACAAATTCGTCTTCACTTTCGCACTGTCGCTGTACGGTACTATGTTCACTTTCAGTTTCGTTGTCACTACCTTAAACTGTCCTCAAGCCATTTTTAAACAGTATCCTCAAGGTCAGAGTCGATAACATGAACAACAGACGTAGACCTGGATACTGAATCCATAGCGCAAAGTCCCTGCTAGCAGTCACACTCAGTGGCTACTGACATGGGAAACCACGGCAGCTTCGGGAAAGAACAACTAGACAACGCAGTAATCTCCTACCCCACCGTTGTGCTTAAGCAACAGAGTAACAATAAACGCTAGCGGTCTGTGAGACCACACCTGGGATGATGATGATGATGATGATGATGATGATGATGATGATGATGATGATGATGATGATGATGAAGTCCCATACTCCATTACAGAGCGTAGGAGAACGATGCTGGAGACCCGCAAGGTCCTAGTGGAGGTGGTTTGCCATTGCCTTCCTCTGACGTAATGGGGATGATGATGAAGATGACACAACAACACCCAGTCATCTCGAGGCAGGTGAAAATCCCCCGCTGGGAATCGAACCCAGGACCCCGTGCACGGGAAGCGAGAACGCTACCGCGAGACCACGAGCTGCGGACCACACCTGGGATGTTGAGGGCTAATTCGACCTGGCGCAGATCCCAAACACTCGAACAATACTCAGCAATGGATCGCACTAGTGTCATATATGCGGTCTCCTTTACAGATGAACCACACCTTCCCTAAAGTTCTCCCAATAAACGGATGTCGACTATTCGCCTTCCCTACTACGGTCCTTACTTGCTCATTCCGTTTCACATTCGTTTCCAATGTTACGTCTTGATACACCACTGGCCATTAAAATTCCTACACCACGAAGATGGCGTGCTACAGACGCGAAATTTAACCGACAAGAAGAACATGCTGTGATATGCAAATGATTAGCTTTTCAGAGCATTCACACAAGGTTGGCGCCGGTGGCGACACCTACAACGTGCTGACATGAGGCAAGTTTCCAACCGATTTCTCATACACAAACAGCTGTTGACCGGCGTTGCCTGGTGAAACGTTGTTGTGATGCCTCGTGTAAGGAGGGGAAATGCGTACCATCACGTTTCCGACTTTGATAAAGGTCAGATTGCAGCCTATCGCGATTGCGGTTTATCGTATCGCGACATTGCTGCTCGCGTTGGTCGAGATCCAATGACTGTTAGTAGAATATGGAATCGGTGGGTTCAGGAGGGTAATACGGAACGCCGTGCTGGATCCCATCGGCCTCGTATCACTATCAGTCGAGATGACAGGCATCTTATCCGCATGGCTGTAACGGGTCGTGCAGCCACGTCTCGATCCCTGAGTCAACATATGGGGACGTTTGCAAGGCAACAACCATCTGCACGAACAGTTCGACGACGTTTGCAGCAACATGGACTATCTGCTCGGAGACCATGGCTGCGTTTACCCTTGACGCTGCATCACAAACAGGAGCGCCTGCGATGGTGTACTCAACGACGAACCTGGGTGCACGAATGGCGAAACGTCATTTTTTCGGATGAACCTAGGTTCTGTTTACAGCATCATGATGGTCGCATACGTGTTTAGCGACATCGCGGTGGGCGCACATTGGAAGCGTGTATTCGCCATCGCCATACTGGCGTATCACCCGGCGTGGTGGTATAGGGTGCCATTGGTTACCCGTCTCGGTCGCCTCTTGTTCGCATTGACGGCACTTCGAACAGTGGACGTTACATTTCAGATGTGTTGCGACCCGTGGCTCTATTCTTCATTCGATCCCTGCGAATCCCTAAATTTCAGAAGGATAATGCACTACCGCATGTTGCAGGTCCTGTACAGGCCTTTCTGGATACAGAAAATGTTCGACTGCTGCCCTGGCCAGCACATTCTCCAGATCTCTCACCAATTGAAAGCGTCTGGTCAGTGGTGGCCGAGCAAGTGGCTCGTCACAATACGTCAGTCACTACTCTTGATGAACTGTGATATCGTGTTGAAGCTGCATGGGCAGCTGTACCTGTACACGCGATCCAAGCTCTGGCTCAATGCCCAGGCGTATCACGCCCGTTATTACGGCCAGAGGTGATTGTTCTGCGTAGTGATTTCTCAGGATCTATGCAGCCAAATTGCGTGAAAATGTAATCACATGTCAGTTCTAGTATAATATATTTGTCCAATGAATACCCGTTAATCATCTGCATTTCTTCTTGGTGTAGCAATTTTAATGGCCAGTAGTGTAGTTAACCGACACGACTGTTTCAAGCAGCACACTGCTAATGCTGTACTCGAACATATGGGTTTGTTTTTCCTATTCACCTGCATTAACTTACGTTTTGCTACGTTTAGAGATGGCTGCCATTCACCACACCAAATAGAATTTTTTTCTAAGTCATCTTGTATCTAGTCCAAATGATACGTAGAGGTACAATGGACTGAATCGACTGTTTTAATTCGGTTGCTCCCGTAGGCTGGTTTCACTCAAAAGAGTGAATGAATAATTCAGCCAATGTGTAAAACTACAATCAAATGAATAATTTACTGTCCAACAACCGACTATTTTCATTCGGTTGTTCCTCTCACTAGCTGTGTAATATCAGGACAAGGTCCTCTAACCTACTGTCCAGCCCTATAGTCAACACTTCGGTCATGGTTTTGACTTTCAAGAGGATAATGCACGAGTCATCCACGCCATCCTGGTTACCCACGCCAACCCCCCCTGCGGGTCCGGGGATTAGAATAGGCCCAAGGTATTCCTGCCTGTCGTAAGAGGCGACTAAAAGGAGTCCATCCCCCTCACGGGGGTAGTTAGCGCCTGCGTCCGGAGACGGACGGTTCCACGACCTATAATTGTGGTCTTTTTGGTTTTTCACTTCTCGTTTCTTCCTTCCTTTGGTTGGTTCCTTTCTTTGTTCTTCTCCACCTCACTGTCTTCCTTACTCTTTCCCTTGACTTCTTCTCCTTACCTTCTCATTGCCTTCTTCTCCTTGCCTTCTCATTGCCTTCTTCTCCTTGCCTTCTCATTGCCTTCTTCTCCTTGCCTTCTCTGGTCTCCGCCTCGGCGTTTGAGACAGTCTGTCCTCTCTCTCTTCTTTTTCCTCTTCTTCCTTCCTCCCTGTGCGTGCCTGAAGGCCGACCCACGCGTTCGCACGCGTAGCCGGTGACAGGGTAACGCGTAATTCCCCGCCCTGGGTAGACATGTAAGGCACGCGCGTACCCCCTGGTAAAGGCCAGGCCCGGGGAGGGGTGATTGCCTGAGCTGATACCTTCTGACCATGCCGATTGGTCCCTCCGTCTGTTTCTCTGGAGGTGTGACCTGAGGTGTAAACATTCACCTAAGGCGGGAGTGCCCTCTGAGAGGGTCCCCACAAGGAAGGAGCGCGCCATCGGAGACGCTGGCAATCATGGGGGATTCCTCCGCAATGGATTTCACTCCATCTCTCTCGACTCTGCCCAAAAACGGAAACGTGACCAGCCACCAGTGACAAAAGTACTACCGCCTGCCGCACAGTTCCTCGTCGTTTCTCGATCTGAGGACGGAAAGGATTTTTCCTCTGTCAACCCTTTCGTTATCCAGAAGGGCGTAGATGCCATAGCCGGATCTGTCAAATCTTGTACCAGGTTGCGTAATGGTACCTTATCACTAGAAACTGAGAGCGCCTTTCAGGCACAAAAACTGCTTCGGGCCACACTCCTGTACACGTTCCCTGTCCGGGTGGAGGCCCACCGAACTTTGAATTCGTCTCGTGGTGTAGTCTATACTAGCTCCCTCGACGGATTGACTGACGAGGAGATTCAATCTTTCCTCGCTGAGCAGGGCGTGACGGCTGTCCATAGGGTCATGAAAAAGGTCAACAATGACCTTGTACCGACCCGGACACTTTTCTTGACCTTCGATAGTGTTAAGCTGCCATCGCGCATCAAGGCGAGCTACGAGGTTATTTCTGTTCGCCCCTATGTCCCGACACCTACGCGCTGCTACCAGTGTCAGCGTTTCAATCACACTCGACAGTCTTGTTCCAATGCGGCTAAATGTGTCACTTGTGGCAGGGATGCCCATGAGGGTGACTGTCCACCTCCGTCTCCTCGTTGTGTGAACTGTCAGGGTGACCATGCCGCATCCTCCTGCGACTGTCCTGTCTATAAGGAAGAACGCTGTATCCAAGAAATTCGGGTCAAAGAGAAAGTGTCCACCTCGGCTGCTCGCAAGCTATTGGCTAGTAGGAAGCCCACGCTGCTCCCAGCGGGGAAATACAGTACTGTCCTCGCCTCTCCTCGGACTACCCGGGAGGTGGCAACCCAGACATGCGATCTGACCTTCAGCACCACGGTCGTCCGTTCGGCCAGTGCTAAGATCGCGCAGTCGACGTCTCCTCTTCCTCCCATCACCCCACAGACACCAGCCCCTTCATCAGCTTCTGCTAAGACGAAGACCCAGAAGTCCGATGCACGGGCCTTCAAGAAGGAACCATCCCGTGCAGACTTCATGCGTACCTCGACCTCCCAGCCTTCGACCGGTGCTTCCACCAAACGTCCTTCCAAGAAGGCTCATAGGAAGCACAGTTCTCCTTCTCCGCCACGGCGCATTTCTTCTCCTGCGCCACCCAGCGGTTGCCGCCCCAGGCCGTCATCCGTTTCGCCTGGCCGCACCGCTGGTAGCCGAACATCTGGCCGTTCACCGGCGGAGGAAGCTCCCCCTCCCGGCCATCCTCCCAAGATGGCTGATGAACCTATAGACCCAATGGACGATGACTGTCCGCCTACTGATAGCGGCGGCAGTGCTCGCTCAAAGCCAGGCCCTCAGCGGCCTTCGAGGTGACCCCTTCTTTCATCTTCCTTTTCTTACGATGGCACTTATTCACTGGAATATTCGCAGCATTCGCTCCAACCGAGAGGACTTGCAGTTGCTGCTCCGCTTGCACCGTCCGCTCGTCGTAGCCCTCCAGGAAACGAAGCTACGCCCATGCGATCAAATTGCCTTGGCACACTACACCTCTGTGCGTTTTGACCTACCCCCTGTGGTAGGTATCCCAGCTCATGGAGGGGTTATGTTGCTGGTCCGGGATGATATTTACTACGATCCCATCACGTTGCACACCGGCCTGCAGGCAGTTGCCATCCGCATTACTCTCCCCACTTTTACGTTTTCCATTTGTACCGTTTACACTCCATCGTCATCTGCCGTTACCAGGGCAGACATGATGCAACTTATTGCTCAGCTACCTGCACCATTTTTGTTAACTGGAGACTTCAATGCCCACCATCCCCTTTGGGGCTCTCCAGCATCCTGCCCGAGGGGCTCCCTTTTAGCAGACCTTTTCAACCAGCTCAATCTTGTCTGCCTCAATACTGGCGCCCCTACTTTTCTTTCGGACACATCTCACACCTATTCCCATTTAGACCTCTTTATATGTACTCCCCAACTTGCACGCCGGTTTGAGTGGTATGTCCTTTCTGATACATATTTGAGCGACCACTTCCCGTGTGTTATCCATCTCCTGCAGCATACCCCCTCTCCGTGCTCCTCTAGTTGGACCATCTCCAAGGCAGACTGGGGGCTCTTCTCTTCCAGGGCGACCTTTCAGGATCAAACCTTCACAAGCTGCGATCGTCAGGTCGCACACCTCACGGAAGTCATTCTCGCTGCTGCTGAATATTCCATCCCTCACCCTCCTTCTTCTCCACGTCGCGTACCGGTCCCCTGGTGGACCGCAGCATGTAGAGACGCTTTACGTGCTCGTCGACGTGCTTTACGCACCTTTAAACGCCACCCTACAGTGGCGAATTGTATCAATTACAAACGATTACGTGCTCAGTGTCGTCGTATTATTAAAGAAAGCAAGAAAGCCAGCTGGGCTGCTTTCACAAGCACCTTCAACAGTTTTACACCTTCTTCTGTTGTCTGGGGTGGCCTGCGCCGGCTATCTGGCACTAAGGTCCACTCACCAGTTTCTGGCTTGACGGTCGCGAATGACGTCCTTGTGGCCCCTGAGGATGTCTCCAATGCCTTCGGCCGCTTTTTCGCAGAGGTTTCGAGCTCCGCTCATTACCACCCTGCCTTCCTCCCCCGCAAACAGGCAGAGGAGGCTAGGCCACCTAACTTCCGCTCCTCGAATCGTGAAAGTTATAATGCCCCATTCACCATGCGGGAACTCGAAAACGCACTTGGCCGATCACGGTCCTCCGCTCCAGGGCCCGATTCTATTCATATTCAGATGCTGAAGAACCTTTCTCCTGCGGGTAAAGGTTTTCTTCTTCGTACTTACAATCGCATTTGGATTGAGGGACATGTTCCCGCATGCTGGCGCGAGTCTATTGTTGTCCCGATTCCTAAGCCGGGGAAGGACAAGCACTTGCCTTCCAGTTATCGACCTATCTCGCTTACCAGCTGTGTCTGTAAAGTGATGGAGCGAATGGTTAACTCTCGATTGGTTTGGCTGCTCGAGTCTCGACGCCTACTTACCAATGTACAATGTGGATTTCGTAGGCGTCGCTCTGCTGTTGACCATCTGGTTACCTTGTCGACCTTCATTATGAATAACTTCTTGCGGAAGCGCCCGACCGCTGCTGTGTTCTTTGATTTGGAGAAGGCTTACGACACCTGTTGGAGGGCGGGCATTCTCCACACCATGCATACATGGGGCCTTCGCGGTCGCCTCCCTCTTTTTATTCGTTCCTTTTTAATGGATCGACAGTTCAGGGTACGTGTGGGTTCTGTCCTGTCAGACACCTTTCGCCAGGAGAATGGGGTGCCACAGGGCTTAGTTTTGAGCGTCGCTCTCTTCGCCATCGCGATCAATCCAATAATGGATTGCCTCCTAGCTGATGTATCAGGCCCCCTTTTCGTGGACGATTTTACCATCTATTGCAGCGCGCAGCGTACATGTTTCCTGGAGCACTGTCTTCAGCGTTCTCTTGACCGTCTTTACACCTGGAGTGTCGCCGATGGCTTCCGTTTTTCTGCCGAGAAGACGGAATGTATTAACTTCTGGCGCTACAAAGAGTTTCTCCCACCGTCCTTACGACTCGGTCCCGTTGCTCTCCCAATCGTGGAGACAACCAAATTTTTAGGCCTTACATTTGACAGGAAACTTAGCTGGTCTCCACATGTGTCATATTTGGCCGCCCGTTGTACCCGTTCCTTAAATGTCCTCCGTGTTCTCAGTGGTATGTCGTGGGGAGCGGATCGAACCGTCCTACTTCGTCTATATCGGTCGATCGTCCGCTCTAAGCTGGATTATGGGAGCTTCGTATACTCCTCTGCACGGCCATCCATCTTACGCCGCCTCAACTCCATACAACATCGGGGTTTACGACTTGCGATCGGAGCATTTTATACTAGTCCCGTAGAGAGTCTTTATGCTGACGCTGGCGAATTGCCACTCACCTACCGGCGCGATATACTGCTTTGTCGGCATGCCTGTCGGCTACTGTCAATGCCCGACCATCCGTCTTATCGTTCCTTTTTTGACGACTCTCTCGACCGTCAATATGGGTTGTATGTCTCTGCCCTGCTACCCCCTGGAGTTCGCTTTCGTCGCCTCCTTCAACACCTTAATTTTTCACTCCCTGCAACCTTTCGAGTGGGCGAGAGCCACACGCCACCTTGGCTCCAGGCTCAGGTCCGCGTTCATCTTGACCTCAGCTCGCTCCCAAAAGAGGTTACCCCCGGTTCGGTCTACCACTCCCGTTTTGTGGAACTTCGTTCGAAGTTCATCCATATGACTTTCATTTATACAGATGGCTCTAAGACCAATGACGGGGTCGGGTGTTCTTTTATTGTTGGGGCAAAAAGTTTCAAATACCGGCTCCATGGCCGTTGTTCGGTCTTCACAGCTGAGCTCTTTGCCCTCTACCAGGCTGTTCTTTACATCTGCCGCCACCGACATTCTGCTTATGTCATCTGCTCCGATTCCCTGAGCGCCATCCAGAGCCTCAGTGATCCGTATCCGGTTCACCCTTTCGTGCACCGGATCCAACGCTCTCTTCGGCAGCTGGTGGACGTCGGTTCTCCGGTTAGCTTTATGTGGGTCCCTGGCCATGTCGGTATCCCTGGGAACGAAGCCGCAGATGCCGCGGCCAAGGCTGCGGTCCTCCAGCCTCGGACAGCTTCTTGTTGTGTCCCTTCGTCAGATTTTAGCAGGGTCATTTGTCGGCGCATTTTATCGCTGTGGCATGCCGATTGGGCTGCACTTACAGACAACAAGCTTCGGGCCTTGAAACCTCTTCCCGTGGCTTGGACGTCCTCCTCACGCCCTTCTCGGCGGGAGGAGGTAGTTTTGGCCTGGTTACGAATTGGACACTGCCGGTTCAGCCATCGCCATCTGCTGACGGCTGCGCCGGCACCATTCTGTCCATGTGGGCAATTGGTGACGGTCCGCCACATTTTAACGTCTTGTCCGGATTTTAACACACTGCGTCTTGATCTTGGCCTGCCATGTACTCTAGAAGCCCTTTTAGCGGATGACCCACGAGCAGCTGCTCGCGTTCTTCATTTTATCAATTTGACAACCCTCTCTAAGGACATTTGATTATGCTGTTTTCCTTTTTTTTTTAATCCTATGCCTCAGTCTGTCTTTTATCGTGTTTTCCGTTTCGTTGCTGTTTTAAACTTGTGACTCGCTGTGCATTCCTAACATAGTCTGGGCGCTAATGACCGTTGAAGTTGTGCGCCTTAAAACGACAAAAAAAAAGAATAAATTACTGTGCAACAACCGACTATTTTCATTCGGTTGTTCCTCTCACTAGCTGTGCAATATCAGGACATGGTCCTCTAACCTACTGTCCAGCCCCATAGTCAACACTTCGGTCATGGTTTTGACTTTCAAGAGGATAATGTACGAGTCATCCACACCATCCTGGTTATCCACGCCAACTTGGTGAACATCATCCCCTAGGAGGCAGGATTCAGCCGAATTAAATGACCTGCGCTATCCGCTGACATGAACCTGACTGAGAATGCTTACTGCCAGGTGTAATCTGCACTAACGTCACTCACTCAGTCACTCACTAACTGGGTGACCCTCGAAGGTGTCAGAGGCCTGAGAAACAGCTTCTTGACCGCCCTGGCAACTGCATGCCAAGAGGGATCCAAGCATGGAACAAAGCATAAGGTGGAGCACCGCAGTATTGAATGTTACCCAGCAGCAGATTTTGGTTTCACAGACAGTTATTTTCGATCAGACGTCTTTTATATGGTAATTCGTTAGTTTTTAGTTCAGTAAAATTATTTTTTTCCATAAGAATTTTTCTGTAGCTCACTTCTCCCCTTGAATCTAAGCCCACACAAGTCCACAGATACTCCTAATGGTTCAAAACGTTTTGAGCAGCTTAACTCATCCAGGTCTTTGATAGTTGGCAATGTAGAATAGTAGGAACACGTCTGTCTCACAGTGCAGGTCAAAGTGCCAACTTGCCACTGTCACCCACAGTTCCAGATTCCGTGGAGGAAGGGGGGGGGAGGAGGAGGGGAGCAAGGTGGAGTACTGGCCCATCCCCCCTGGAATCTGGGGTACAGAGTTTTTCCTCATTTCCGATTTCTCATACGCTTCTATAGTCTATTCACCGAGAGCTGGGACGAAACATAAACAGTGTGACGTGAGCGACTACGCTCGTTTCCAGAGAAAGCATTCGGTGTTCACGTGATACGTAGGGGTGTGGAAAATCCTTGGCGCACGCTTTGCGGCTGGCGGCGTTCAGCTGGCTGCCGAGCTGGCACAGCGGACCGTGAGAAACCTGGGCAACAATGTACGAAATAAATTTAACAATAATGTTAAAATAATGTTAAACTGAGTCCACTCTGTCGAAGCAGATTTATTTTCATTCAGGTTGCTAACAAAACGCTCCATTAAAACACAATCAATTGTTAATTTTAATAACAATACCAGTAATAATAATGAGAAAGGACGAAACAAGGTTCACTCTGTCGAACTTGAACTGTTTTCATTGAGATTTATAACAAACCACTCCTCTCTCTCCTCTACAATGCAGTCTAATTTCCACATTTGAGTTTCCACTTTTTCTATGACATGGACGATGCACTTGTTCCAATCCTCTGCAGTCACTGTTCTTACTGCTTCTTCTACCAGTACTTCAACTTCCGGCATTTTGTGTGTTTTCCTTTTCGCTGCAACATAGCCTTTGATTCTGGCCCACATTAACTCGATGGTGTTTAATTCATAGTGGTACGGAGGAATTATGAGAACTGTTTTCCCTGCATTATTCGCCATTTCATCTATTGCGTATTCGTTGTGCGCTGTTCTGTGATTTTTAACTATATTTAAAAGTTCTTTCTTCAACATACCGTCTTCGAAATCGATGTTTTTAGATTTTAGCCACTCTGATATTTCGTGCTTATTGGAATTAGCCACTCTGATATTTCGTGCTTATTGGAATTCGCATTGGGAACTTTTTCTTTTCTCCGAGAATGGTACGGCGCGTTATCAAGAACAATAACTGCATTTTCCTGAAGCCGAGGAAGAACATCTTGAAACCACTTCTCCAAGGTTTCGGCGCACATCTCCTCATGATAATCTCCACTTTTCTTGGATTCGAAAGTCCACAAACATCCTTCAACGAACCCTGCTTCGCTGCGAATGTGTGCGATAATCAGACGTTTCCCTTTACCTGATGGGCCCTTGCTTCCGGTGGATAACCCGGACAGAAACGCTTTTTTTGAGGAATTTCTAGTGTCATCTACCCAGACGTAATTTCGGGTATGTCCTGCGTTCACCCACATCTCGTCCAAATTGTAAATGGGTCTGCCTCCATCTCTCAACCGTTTAATGGTTCGAAGATAACGCCGCCTCCGTAAAAAGATGTCATCCCTGTCTATAAGCATGCTATCGCGCGCACGCCGGACATATATGAAATTCGTTTCTCTCAATAACTTATAAAATGTAGTTATCCGAAAATTGGCCAAATCTGCATCTTTGTTCACGACTGTAACCACTTTGTCAATTGATGGCAATTCGTTACGAAAAAAAATTCGTGCACTTTCCTTCGTATCGCATTTCTATCGAAGTCATCAACATTTTCAGAAAGTATGTCGTAATTTTCCTTTCTTGGTAGACTTCAAAGAGTGTGTGGCCTTGTACTCACTTATCACACGATACACTGAAGAACGTCCAACACCTGTAGCTACAGCTGTTTTCGAAACAATACCACTCATCGACTGCTCTGGATGTAAAAGTTCCGTTTTATACACATTAAGCACCATGTGCTTCTCAGAAGAACTTAATGATTTCTTTTTTGTTCGCTTCTTTGGTGGACTCAAAACTGACACGTCGACCTCGCTCGCTGAATCCGTGGATGACATAATAAGGACAGCCGTATGTGATGCTAATGAAATAAGTGAATATATAAAATAAGAAACCATGTGATGCTATTGGATGCGCACATAAACAGTGAATGCTCAGCGTGACTACAAACACAAATACTTACTCTAATAATCAACAATTAGTCTTTCAAGCGTCTTTATAAACGAACTTAAGATATCCTGAAATCGCCGCTGTACAGCACCCACTAACGAGCTCACACCTGCAACTGAGGCGGCCACACTGACTGAGCGCCGCGCCTGCGAACCGCACAATGCATCGCTCATAAAGAACAAACGGTTGCACCCATCGCATTCGAACAAACTACAAAATTAAATTCATACCTTTCTGAAACTTTTCTCGCTTACACCCCCACAAAAGAATTTAAAGGGAAAAAGTTTGTCGCTTACTATATTTCGGATGATGATTTGGTAAAAGTTCTATATCAGACGTGAGATTTTCATTCATTGCTTCACTATTACTGACTCTATTGGGCAGAAAATTTGCAGACGTCATCAACATATAGCACTGAAGGCAATTATAAAATTATTTTGCTGTGCGACACACAGTTTAGGAGATATGGCGTGATAAATATAGAGTAACGCGAAAAAACAACTTTTCCTGAAAGCTTAAATATTTCTCTTTTTGAGTGACAATAAATTTTAATGTAATGTAAATAAAGGTGTCGGAAGGTAGTTCTCGGATCACTTTATCATGTTCAAGTGCCAAATTATAAAAACACGACTTTCATTTTTTAATTTCTGACGCCCCTGCCTTGTACACCCCTCGACGGCAGCGCTGTGGTCACGCGCCTTGCCGTGTTTACAGTACGTCTCTCGTTTCGGTGAATGGAGTATAGAACTAAGTTCCGTGATTCCGAAAAGTCTCTCGTTTAGCCAGTTGCAGCATTATTGTTGTTGACTGCAGAGAGATAATACTGTGTGTCACCAATTTTTCTTTGGAAAATGTGATACCAGATATTCTATTATTCAGCGCGAGCTTCATTGCTTGGTAAGTCGCTCTGCCTTCCGTAGCTAAGAGTACACTGTTGTATCGCGAATCAAAAAAAGCTTCTTTAGTGTGCCGTGCCGACTTCCTTTATTGCCTTCTTAGAGGTATTGTTGTCAAGTTGACTACGGGGTGTCTCAAACTGTTGTGCAGCTACATTCTCCCGGCCACAGTCTTCTTAACGTAATCAACAATAGCTAAACTCAGCGCTCCGTGGAACATTGTTTGGTTTCACAGAATGCCACGTGCGGTCTTCGTACACACCACTATGCCTTAATCCCGTAACGATTTTTTTTCAAACGGTGCTCCAAAAAATAATATTCTTTATTAACGAAATACATCTGATAATGAATGACGTTAAATATAAACATATAAAGACGGCTTTTAAAGGTCAAATTAATGAATTACAAAGTTCTGAAAATCATCAATGATAAAATCCGGAATATACTGATGCAGTGGACCTCGAATGAAATATTGTGAAACTTTAAGTCATTTTTTAGTTTCTTTGTGTCTACCGTATATACTGTCTAACCATGTATTTCACAACAGTTTCCCGTGAACATAAATCTAGATAGCTTTTAAAGTTCGAAATAATGAGCTACAAAATTTTCAAGAACACCAATAACAAAATCCCGAGTATACTCGTGCACAGAACTTCGACTAAAATATCCTGGAACTTGAAGTCATTTTTCAGTTTCTGTGTAGCTCAAGTGTTAACCATGTATTTCACAAATGTTTCCTGGAACATATCGTAAACCTTGGAGAAGCTGGCTGGAGCACAGTGGATGTATTTATCTCGTACCATTGGTGAGCACTTGACCTCATCTGAAGAACTGTTGTCATTTTCAGTTCTTATTGAAGTAACAGCGCATTCTTCTCCACTTTCTGGGCTACTAAATTCAATGTCAAACTCATGATTACTATAGTAATCCTTTTTTTGAAGCACGGCCTAAACAGTAATATAGGAGAGACTGAACGCGCGCATTTTGTTGACGTATATCCAAAGCTGTGCACAGTAACGACAGAATCTAGTAGCAACCTTCTGAAGCAAAACCCGACAGCCAGGCTACAAATTAGTACCAGATGCTCTGTAGGGGCTGAACACTTAACTAGCAGCGTTGAAAAGGAGAAAAGCGAGGTTTTATTTTCTCGTAAGTCTCTTCTAAGTTGCTCGTCTATACTCGGGATTCTGAGTTTCTGTCATAATAATAAAAAAGAGATAACTCGGGGTGTTATGTTAAGGCGCTTAGGCCGCGTCCTACGTAAGCGACAGAAGCCACCGACAGGGCGCAACAGCTTCAGGCAACATAACACAACCGCAGGTGTAGTTACGGAAGTTTCCTATGTGAGCGACATCTGTGTCACTGCCTGTCTCACGCTGCAACTGGCGACGTTTGAATTCAAACGTGTTTGAATCTTGCTGCAGCACGCGCGACAGAGAGCGACAGCCACGTGTCTTCTCGGCAAAGCGTGGAGCAGAGGCGACGGCAGCTATGAAATACTTACATCCGATTTTCAGAAAACTATTTGGTGAAAAAATTTGGTTCTTCCGCATCTTATAGCTTGATATAAGGTCTGAATTTATTTTCTTTATTCGTCATAGTTACTGTGCTGCGTGAAATTGAGTATATGGCTGCACGAAATTTTTAAGAATTTGCAGAGGTAAAATCACATCCATATAGTTTTCCGCCCCCGGTAGCTGAGTGGTCAGCGCGACAAGATGTCAATGCTAAAGGCCAGGCTTCGATTCCCGGCTGGGTCGGAAATTTTCTTCGCTCAGGGACTGGGTGTTGTGTTGCCCTAACCATCATCATTTCATCCCCATCGACGCGCAAGTCGCCGAAGTGGCGTCAAATCGAAAGACTTGCACCCGGCGAACGGTCTACCCGACGGGAGGCCCTAGTCACACGACATTTTTTCCGTATAGTTTATTTAAGGCCATACATTATTGCGTATGAAATACAACCAATATATCTAAATTGCATTTAAAGTTGACACAGGAATGATACCTCTTTTCATTCTTGTGATATTGGTTGTTATGTCCACGGACTGGTCGCTCGCGACGCGTACGAACCTTTTCTGCGCTTCGGGAATCAAGTGGTCGTAAAAATCGCCGTATCTCATAAACGGTTTAAAGATATCTAATGGTAAATTTTTGGAAATGACAGCACGCAGAAAGGACTATTTTATCGTATGATTAACACTGGACACGTTTTTGTAAACGCGTGAGCAGAGCGAAAACAGACTCCCTGTAAATTACACCATGAGGTTTTGTCCGAATTTTCATAGGCAAATAAAGGGAGAGAAACAGTAAACAGGGTATCAAGGTGACCAGCGTGAGGTCCAGTTTTGCACGAAAATATTTAACTGCTTGAAAGTAATGGGGATAATTAACGAAAACTTAGTTAATGAGTTGAGTAAAAATTGAAATATTTTATGAAAATCTGCTACGAAGCTATGTAAATGAAGTGTCAAAAATTTCATCTGTTTAAGGGCTAGCTATTTTGCACATAAAAAGATACATTGGTGTGGTATTTAAATGTCAAAAAGGCTTTCTTCGAATCAAATACGTTAGGAAGGCAAACGAGGAGTCAGTAAGGTCATGCTTTCTGAGTAAAACTTGAAAATAAAAAAAAATGAAAGAAATCAGTCAATTATTTTATGAAATGATTTGTGTAAAAACAATAAGTAGATCAAGAAACCATTCTACGTGCCTTTGAATGATGCTCGAAACCATGAACAGAAAATGAGGTGCACCAAACGATTCCCTAATATTTTTTATTTTACAGGGTGATTCAAAAAGAATACCACAACTTTAGGAATTTAAAACTCTGCAACGACAAAAGGCAGAGCTAAGCACTATCTGTCGGCGAATTAAGGGAGCTATAAAGTTTCATTTAGTTGTACATTTTTGTTCGCTTGAGGCGCTGTTGACTAGGCGTCAGCGTCTGTTGATGCTAAGATGGCTACTGTAACTGGACTACAGTATCTGGAGATGTTAGAGAATTGGCTGTTCCCTCAGCTCGAACAAGAAGCACAACATCTCATATTTCAGCAGGATGGAGCGCCACCACATTGGCACTTATCTGTCCGTAACTACCTGAACGTCAACTACCCGAGGCGATGGATCGGCCGCCAGGCAGTCCGTGACAGAGCACTTCATCACTGGCCTCCAAGAAGCCCTGATCTTACCCCCTGCGATTTTTTCTTATGGGGGTATGTTAAGGATGTGGTGTTTCGGCCACCTCTCCCAGCCGCCATTGATGATTTGAAACGAGAAATAACAGCAGCTATCCAAACTGTTACGCCTGATATGCTACAGAGAGTGTGGAACGAGTTGGAGAATCGGGTTGATATTGCTCGAGTGTCTGGAGGGGGCCATATTGAACATCTCTGAACTTGTTTTTGAGTGAAAAAAACCTTTTTATATACTCTTTGTAATGATGTATAACAGAAGGTTATATTATGTTTCTTTCACTAAATACACATTTTTAAAGTTGTGGTATTTTTTTGAATCACCCTGTATACTTTTAGAGAAATCGTTACACAAAACGTTTGACTTTCTTTTCAGAAATTTTGTATGCTTTACTTTTACAGACTAGTTAGATTAATTGAAACGCTTAGCCTTAACACTGACTGCTGATGAATTATGTTCGCAACGTCAAAAATCTGTAAAATTTCATGGTTCATTGTAATTTATTAGGAATTTAATGTGTGTGATATACTGGAATAGGTGTTATACACTTAAAGATGAAGTTCTTTGGCAAGACCTTAAGAATATACTTAGCGATGCAGTGTAAACAGTATACATTGTAACTGAGTCAGTTAAAGTATAAAACAAAGCTTGAATCGAACCTAGAACCTTCTGACGCAAGTAATCACGATTAATAACGCTACCGCTACACAACAGCTGCGTAATTTATTCTGCTGTCAATCTGCTTACTTATACAGTTATTTAGGGTAGTTAGTCATGTAGTCAGTCAAATGGCTCTAAGCACTATGGGACTTAACTTCTGAGGTCATCAGTCCCCCTAGAACTTAGAACTACTTAAACCTAACTAACCTAAGGACATCACACACATCCATGCCTGAGGCAGGATTCGAACCTGCGACCGTAGCAGTCGCGCGGTTCCAGACTGTAGCGCCTAGAAGCGCTCGGTCACTCCGGCTGGCCTGTAGTCAGTCATTCTTCCACATTTATTGGCTGTTAAAAGTTCTTGATCATGTATAAAACATTCGTATTTAATTTATTGATGAGATAGTCGAATGCTCCTCTGCTCATTCACGTGTATCTGAAGAATTTGTAAGGTGATCTTCATAGTTGATGATATTTATGAAATTCTCCATGGAGATTCCTCCCTTTATAAATTTCATGCACAGCATTCCTTTTTGCTTTAGTTTCTTAAGTAAACCTAATATTGTAGCCTAACTCTTCAGCTAGAGTATTCTACAGTTTAGGGGCACAGTTTTATAGAAACAGCTGGTTGGCTCTAAGCAACCGTCTTGCAGCGCGACATGGTCGCTCGCTCGCAGGACACCCAAGCTTTTCACCCGATGCTGCAGTTTGTCGGGGGAGTGTCGCGTATCCAGAAGTCGCTCGCTGTCGGTCGCTTCTGTCGCTCACGTAGGACACGGCCTTATATATACTCCTCGAGCGGCTACGTTAGTTGACTGAGTCGACCAGAGTACATTGTTTTGCCCGGAATTCTAATTGCGTTTTGTTGGACTTCTGGCGGTTCAATTTATCTTCAGGCTGAACCTCTGTGAGTCACCTGTACTGTTGTTGAATTTGTAGCGACAAGGAGTTGGCAATTGATTTTTTTTTCCTTTTTGTCCGCGCTCTGTTTGGTGTACGTAGTCAACCATGCGGTGGTATAAGTAAAATTTTTTGTAATAATTATTTATACCATCGTTTTTATGAATTAAAATCTTTGTCAGTTGAGCTTCATTTTTATTTTTACGACCCGTTTCAAGTAAGAGTTGTCAGAGAGGGAAACTGAAGGGCTTTTAAAGCCGGCCGGTGTGGCCGTGCGGTTCTAGGCGCTTCAGTCTGGAACCGCGTGACCGCTATGGTCGCAGGTTCGAATCCTGCCTCGGGCATGGATGTGTGTGATGTCCTTAGGTTACTTAGTCCCCTGTTCTAGGGGACTGATGACCATAGATGTTAAGTCCCATAGTGCTCAGAGCCATTTGAACCATTTGACGGGCTTTTAAATGAAGGTTCCATCATCTGCGAGAATTCTGTATTTCATTAGTCTGGAACAAGTACTAGTTAGTTATCACAACGGTGGGTCAAAACAGTTTCAGATTCCTTAGAGGTAAATACAACTTAAAGAGGAAGAAATGCAACGTCGTGACGAAGAAGACGACGACGTTAGTGGCGACAATTTTGATCGTTTGTTTTTTTGGTGGTACCCATGGGAAAAATAAGATGTCTGTGGAAAGTCCAACAGCAAAAAACTTTCAAAAAATATAATAAAAATTCTTCCTGCCCCAAAGAGGTCTGCTAAGGGAATTAGACAAGAAGTGACAGTGTTCAACAAGATTATTAGCGAGGACATGATTGATTCACTTACGGAATACACCCAGTTGCATATTAGAAACCTGATGTAACAAAAAAAAAAGTGTTGAAGAGAGAGGAGCGTAAAGGAGACTTCCAGCAAGGAGACCTGTACTCTTACTAGAACCCTTATTTTGATTGGCTTGAAGATTGGAAGTAAAACTAATGTTTAATTACTTTGGAGTAAAGATGCTACTGACATACGATTACCATAACCAGCTGGGATCTCGTCAGGACACGCTGATTTGAGGTGTAGAAATGAAGTAAAAAATTTATTTAATATAATTACTTTTTACTTAGAACACAATTACATGGAACTTATTGCGGCAGAAGTAGTTGGTACACCATATTTTTCGGAATATTTTACCGTTTTCAGCAAGTCTTTTCTCTCTTCTGCGTATTTATAAAACGCCAGGAAAGTCAGCTTGTAGTTAAACTGGCACTGTAAGATTGATTTCAAAGTCGTGGCAGCAGTCCAGTGGGCCATCAGCGTTGTGTGCGGAAATAGAAAACAAATACTCGCATAAATTTAGGAGTTGGCATTTGCGTTCAGGATTTACTGTTTCCCTAAGAAAGTAAATCCACGTTTGTTCCACAGAGTGTTTAGACTTCCATTCTTCGGAGTCAGGCTCAGTTTCTATAAAGCACTTCAGATTCGTATATTCCTGAAAACAATTGTCACATGTAAACTTAACACCGTTGTTAGACAGGTATAGAGTAGTGTTTTCAATTACCAACCTATCTGGGGCTTCAGACAGTGTCATCCAGTTAAATACTTGATATTTATTGAACGAAGCAGCCCATTTTTGTATCTAATCAAATACTATGGTATAGAAAACCATTGCCGGCCGGAGTGGCCGTGCGTTTCTAGGCGCTACAGTCTGGAACCGCGCAGGTTCGAATCCTGCTTCGGGCATGGATGTGTGTGATGTCCTTAGGTTGGGTAGGTTTAATTAGTTCTAAGTTCCAGGCGACTGATGACCTCAGAAGTTAAGTCGCATAGTGCTCAGAGCCATTTGAACTATAGAAAACCATTGTCACTTCCCTAGATTTCAAAATGAAATTAATTATTTCCTCGTTAGGGTTCTCGTCCTTTAATCTGTTCAGGTTCATTTGTGTTTTCATGCCAATAAAATTGGCAGCCTTCCTTTCATTCATACGTCTTTTAGAGTCTATTAATTTTTTTCTTATTCCTGTTATCGAGACTTTATTCCTCTCCACGCTTTTTTATATTTTTTCAAACAGAACCTTATTTGCTCGTCTTCGGCGTCAAAAAATTGCTTTGATGGAATCCAAAGCTTAAGACTTCTCACAACTGCGGACGTCACCGACAGCCATCTTGTTTCTGAATGAGACAGAAGAGAGTGATTATTGGCATCAAGGTATAAGCAGAACTCTTTCAGCTTTTCTGTCTTTACCGTGTATACTGAAAAATAATTAACTATTTTCATGACAACCACTCCTTAATTGTTGAGAATATACGATGAGGTTGCTTGTATACCCTCACCAAGTTCGAATGAGTGACCGTTGGCTATTATTCGTCGAAAGCCGAATTTTATAAGACCACAGCATTTCTGTTCACCCGGTGAATAAGACAAAACACGAATACTTTAAACCCCGCATTAATGGAACTATCACGCAGATGAAGTAGACACGCAGCAACAACTTTTTGTTTTGAGTGGGTGGTCGCGTGGCCATCCTATAGTCTTCAACCTCGGAGGTCGTAGGTAACGCTTAACTCGGACTGGCAAAGAATAATAAAATTTACACTCTGAGAACTGTTTTGAACCAAAGTGAACTCTATTACAAATGTTAAACCGTGTGCAAACCTGTCTGCATATTAATTAGTCTATCCCATTACTTCTCGAGCGTTTAGTGAAACTTAAGATGTCATTCTGTACAGAAACAATGTTAAACACTTCACTCTTTACCTTTAGTTATCGTTTTGATAATTAATGTTCCCCTCTAAAATACAGTCTCAGTATATACCAATGAGTTACGAATCAGTACTAAGTTATCTTGAGGACTTTCCTCCTGAAAATAATGCTGCCTTCAAATACCGATCTCCAGTTTTGAAGGGACGGATATTGAACATAATTCTGTTCATCAGACTTGGAACAGTAAGTGATTTGGTCTTTGAATAAAAGCAGTTTTTGATATTTGTAAGAGAATGAAACTCGCCTGATCTTTGATAAGTCCTTAATTTACGAAACTGTTCAAATAAAAATGAAATTATGTGTTGTCCTCAGACAGAATTTTCTTGAATCGTGAGAAATTAAGCAAATGAATTTAATCAAGTACCCTTACAATACGACCCATGCAAGTTGTTTCCATGTGCTTACATAATTGAAAAACAGGAACACAGCATTAACTACAATTACTTTTCCACTAAACAAATGATAATTTTAAGATAGGGTTTAAGCAAAGTCAATATAAGGTGCTTGAAATAAGTAGACACCACATTTGAGGAATTAATGTTACTGTATGAATCTAAAAGGATAATCATCAAAGATCTGACTCTCCTGTTACATGAATAATTACGAAACAAGACTGTTGGAAGCTGCGCTGTCTATAAAGTGATGCAAAAATTGCTTACCAGTTTCTTCACGTCTCATGTTATTTAGATAGATCAAACATGTCATAATGTCGACTTTTTGGGGCCATTGTTGAAGTAAGATGGTTCAATTCTTGCAACACCACAATTGTTCTTGGAAATATCTTGCATCCACGGGCACAATTTATATGAGACCGACTTTTCAGTGCAAAAGTACTGATGATTGCCTTTCTCCATAAACTGCACAAATCTTAGCAAAAAATACTAGGATCTTGAAGAGCACATCATTACACGACCTCACTCAACCTCTGTTAGCTGGTACTACTTCCACTTCGGTCTCTCTGCCGTACACCTCGTTCCAAAGAAAAGGCATTCCAAAAACTGAAGCAACAAGGCCCACCTGCCACCCTAAACCAACACTGTCCACTGGGTTAACCTACTGAGCATTTTTTTCTGTAGAAAAGGAATTCCAGTAACAGAAATGACCAGGAAAAAGCTTGTCAGTTAACAGGCTTGACCCTTTCAGGGTTTCGTGTGCTTAATACCATTCTTTTCATTAAAATAAATTATTGCTTTTTCAAGAAGAGGCCAGACTTGACACACATGAGTGTTAAAGTGCTAATCACAATATACAGGGTGATTCAAAAAGAATACCACAACTTTAAAAATGTGTATTTAATGAAAGAAACATAATATAACCTTCTGTTATACATCATTACAAAGAGTATTTAAAAAGGTTTTTTTTTTCACTCAAAAACAAGTTCAGAGATGTTCAATGTGGCCCCCTCCAGACACTCGAGCAATATCAACCCGATACTCCAACTCATTCCACACTCTCTGTAGCATATCAGGCGTAACAGTTTGGATAGCTGCTGTTATTTCTCGTTTCAAATCATCAATGGTGGCTGGGAGAGGTGGCCGAAACACCATATCCTTAACATACCCCCATAAGAAAAAATCGCAGGGGGTAAGATCAGGGCTTCTTGGAGGCCAGTGATGAAGTGCTCTGTCACGGGCTGCCTGGCGGCCGATCCATCGCCTCGGGTAGTTGACGTTCAGGTAGTTACGGACAGATAAGTGCCAATGTGGTGGCGCTCCATCCTGCTGAAATATGAATTGTTGTGCTTCTTGTTCGAGCTGAGGGAACAGCCAATTCTCTAACATCTCCAGATACTGTAGTCCAGTTACAGTAGCACATTCGAAGAACAAGGTTCCACAAACTTTATTGGCTGAAATGGCACAGAAAACGTTCACCTTAGGCGAGTCACGTTCATACTGAGTTGTTTCCCGCGGATTCTCAGTGCCCCATATACAGACATTGTGACGGTTGACTTTCCCGTTAGTGTGGAAAGTTGCTTCATCACTAAACACAATCTTTGAAACGAAAGATTCATCTGTTTCCATTTGAGCAAGTATAAAATCACAGAAATAGATTCTTTTAATCTTATCAGCTGCAGACAGTGCTTGAACCAATTTCAGACGATAAGGTTTCATAACTAACCTTTTTCGTAGGACTCTCCATACAGTTGATTGTGGAATTTGCAGCTCTCTGCTAGCTCTGCGAGTCGATTTTCCTGGGCTGCGAACAAATGCTTGCTGGATGCGTGCTACATTTTCATCACTCGTTCTCGGCCGTCCAGAACTTTTCCCTTTGCACAAACACCCATTCTCTGTAAACTGTTTATACCAACGTTTAATACACCACCTATCAGGAGGTTTAAAACCATACTTCGTTCGAAATGCACGCTGAACAACTGTCGTCGATTCACTTCTGCCGTACTCAATAACACAAAAAGCTTTCTGTTGAGCGGTCGCCATCTTAGCATCAACTGACGCTGACGCCTAGTCAACAGCGCCTCAAGCGAACAAATGTACAACTAAATGAAACTTTATAGCTCCCTTAATTCGCCGACAGATAGTGCTTAGCTCTGCCTTTTGTCGTTGCAGAGTTTTAAATTCCTAAAGTTGTGGTATTCTTTTTGAATCACCCTGTATTTTTACAATCATTTACAACACCTCCCTCCCCAAATTCATATAGAAATAATCAGTTATTAATTATATCAGACAATAACACACTACGAAAATGTAAATGTAACTTAGTTACAGTGCAGCGTGACTTAACGCTATAGCACGAAGTCTACCAACATAGCGAAAATATTATCTGGAGCGGAGATTGGGAACCAGCCCATTACTTGCCAAACGAGCGTGGGAAGCCATCTAAAAACCACGCTCATAACGTCCAATGTATCACGTCAACAGTTGCTAATCCTCCACGCAGATTCGATCTGGGTCTGACTGCCCTCTGTATTTATTACGTCAGCACCGTGCGTGTTAGGCTATACGAGGAGCTCGTAAAGTACACAGAAGCTTAGCTCTGAGTTAAGTCTCTCCAAAGGAAACAGTGTCAAGTAAGAGGCGCGGAGAAGACGTCACTAGCAGCAAACAGCAACACAGAAAACAAGGTCAGGGTCTGCATTATTAAACAGAGCATATGCCAAGTGGAAGACGCCAGTTTCAATAAACCACTGTTGTGATCGCGTGTGAATACGTCACTAGCTAGCTAAGTATGAAATTTATTCTAGTCTGCCTCTGATTCCTAAACGAATCTGAATGATGTTTGTGAGCTTGGATTCTTCGACTAGGCGACAACACGACAGAAAATTCTTCCTGAGACAGTTTCACTTGCTGCATTTCGCATTGAGCATCACTGCCGTATTTCAAATTCTGTGAACTAGGTTATGAGGACAAGTAGTATTTACGAATAGTTGCACATTGTTTGGCAAGCAGTAGCCTTCACTACTGCATTACATTCCGGTAATTTATCATGGGAACACTTAGAGTAACTTTCTTTCTCGATAGTTTCTTGTAATTGCACCGTCATTAACATGCATATTTTTGCGAATTCAAGCTGTTTGCTGAAAAACTACGAAATAATAGTGGAGTAATGTAATTCTGTGACTGTGCTGCTGTGGAAATAGGTAATGCAGTGCACTTAACGCATTTTCTAGCTGACTGGCTCATAGATTTTTAGTCCAGTCGTCAGCCATGCACAAGACGACGGGTTTGCTATCTTACCAGAGCATACAATGATTCGGAGATTTATGAAGATTCAGAACTGTCCCAACAGAGCGAAACCCAGCTGACACTGCGCCCCTGGCAGCACTTGGGACATTTAGCAAATTTTACAATTTTTTATGTGAGTTAATAAAGGTGACTCACAGCCCAGCGATTATGAAACAAAACCAGCAACAAAAAATCAAGGTTAAATGTTTTGTGAAAATACTTATCTAAAATTAAGAAAAGTGGATTAGAGGAACATGTGCAGCAAATAAGGTGCTAATTGAGAGTTTATAGTTCTATCAACCACGTATCCTCTAGCAGTCTTAAAATTCTCAGTTGGTATCTCATTTGTTGTGCATAATTTCGAGCACCAATCGAAGGCATGTCATATGTTTCCTTATTTTGGACAAATCTTTTCGCAAACATTTCACAGTCTTTCTTCAAATTTTTTTTATTTTCAAGTTGTGTTCAGAAATCATGAAATATAATATTTAAATATAGATTTGCCCTTGTTTCACTTAAGTGCATGGCTGCACCCCAGACAGCTTCAGAAAAGATGTCCCAACACACAAATTTATATCAGATTCGCAAATCCAGCAATGCTTCGCAACTGCTTATATGTAAGCAAGTTGGATATAGGTCTTGAACTCCTTGCCGCCTCTCTCTGTTCATCTCCTCCTCCTCTGCATCTCCCAGTCCTCCCTTTCTCTGTCCATCTCATCCTGCTGCCTCTCTCTGTCAGTCTCCTCCTCTCTATGTCCATTATCCCCCCCCCCCCCCCGCCCGCCCCACGCCGTTACTTCTTATCTTATTGGAAATTTAGTTTCCATAATAGTATTGTAATCATAAACCAATAAGACACAAATTCAACTTCCCTGTATTCTGTGAAAATGAACTGCGAGGAAGAAGACAAAACCAGACATTTCACATAGTTTTATTTCTCACAGCTAGTTTTCACTGAAGACCTGTATATCGTTGTTTAAAAATATATATACCTGTGTTTGTCCAAATGTTCATTAGAGAATCATGTAACAATTCGGAAGTAAATGGGTCGACAACTTTACGAGATTTTTCAAAACAACGTTTCCCCTTCATGTATTACATATATATGTTCATATTTTGTACACATTAAAAAAATATAGCCTATGTTTGTACAAATGTTCACTGCAGTATTGTGTAAAAATGTGAAGTAAATCAGACAAATAGTTTGCAAGATTTATGCTAACAACTTTAAGCAAGTACTTCTATTTATACAGTGGTATAGATTATGGATGTGACGTATTTTTCAAGCTATCTAAAATTATATCCTTTTACCATTAAATATGACATGTCTCCAACAAAATGATAAAAAAGTTGGCAAATAAAGCAGTAAATTATTTAGAAAAGATACTTTTACTCATCTACCAATAATGTTAAATTGATACTGAATGTGAAAAGACTGAAGTGGGAAATAATCAGACCTTAGAATATACCATTTTACTTTTGTTTATAGCCAACGGTAAAGAGCCTTTGACTAATCCTCTTAATTCTCGAGCAGTCGTGTTATTTTTTGTAAGGAGTGGTTGACTCTGACAACCAGCCATTGTGTTCTTTACAGGCACGGAAAATAGTTCCTTAATATGCTTGGTATTGAAATAAAATTAACTTTACTTTGCTTTTTATATACATGAACATATATTTTAATATTTGAACTTTATTTCTTCAAATAGGTAGTTTCAAAGTCTAATAAAAGTATACTGCTCTTTCATTTAACAATGAACATTTCCTAACATATATAATAATCTCACACCACTCTTGGCGTGCATTTATTTCGCTGTACATAATATTTGTACAGCGCTTATTGCATTATATAGGAGTTATTTATTAGATGTAATGATACTGTTATGTACAAACAGATTTTGTTCATCCTGTTTGTCCAGCTCGTCCACAGTTATACACGCACACTTCTCACAAACAATGGAAGAACGCTTTTTGCACTAAACACGTTACACTAACGACAACGAATTGTAGTAGCAACATTGTTTTTCTGCCACACATAATACAGTGACTCTTCATTTTTTTGGAGGGTCTTCCATTTCTCGAGGTTCTTCCAATTTATATTGTCCTAAAATTTTTGAGATCATTTGGAAGCGTCGGAATGTGGAGTCTGTAACTAACTGAGATTTCATAAGTCGTAAAGACAACTGTATGAAAAATATCCTCCTCGGTTTTCTTGGCTTTTCTGCATTGTGCAGAAACAATATTTGGGCATTAATGCCAGCGATATTTAGAGAAGCGAGCCATACAACCTCTGTCCAGTTTATCGTTACACCAGAGAGAGTGTATTTCTTGCACATCTTGTCAACTGCGTCAACCCTTTCCTTTTTCATGTTTTACTTCATAATAATGTGTGTTTCTTGTTCCTTCGTTAATTGTGCCTTCGCTGTCCATGGAGCTAAGGTGAACACATTTATTTATTTACTTTTTTCGTGGTGTGGGGGGGGGGGGGGGAGGTCACGTGTGACAATATAGTGATATCTTTCTGGACTCCAAATAGTGAAGACTCAATATTCCAGGATTTCAGTGACAGGAATCCTGGAGGGATTTCTATTTCAATTTTCTTCAGAGTCCCAATGCTAGTTACGTGTTTCTGCAAAAGTGACATTACCAATAGATAACTAGTATACCAATTATCAAAAGTAAGATTCCATTCAGTTTTTGCTAGTCGATGCACAATATCATATTTGACGCCTTGTAAGGCCATGTGGTTGTGTTCAACAAATAGCTCAGCTGATGGTGTATAGAATGTATTGCCATCGCAAACAGCAAGGGATTTCAAGCTGTACTCCGCTGGTTTCTTTGGCCATATACTGAACGAACGAATATCTGCCTCTAGAAGGTGTCAACATCTCATCTATTTTTACAGACTTTCCCAAACTATAGCTTCCTTTACAATTCGTCACAAATTTACCTAAATATGACATAATCGCTGCTAATTTGTCTTACCCTCGCCTTTGCGTTGTTATCACCTTACCATCAACTCTTACACTTCTAAGGAGAAATAAGAAACGTCTGTATGTCATAAAACATTCATCATATCAGTGTAGTCTTGTAGGGTTGTCATCTGTCCCGATACTCTGGGACCGTCACTGATACGGGCCTTCTCGTCCCTACAAGACCCAATTTTATGCCGATTTTGCAAAATACTGTTACGAGCTTGGCTCATGTATTGAAGTAACGTCGTCTGTTAGCGCAATATGCAAATGCAGCCTCACAAGCCGGTATTACTTACGTCAGTACTTGTAAGTTGACCAGATCGTCTCACAGATGGCGTTTCATGTTGCGTATCCTGTATCGACGATGCAAGCACCTTCTACAGGGTGTTTCAAAAATGACCGGTATATTTGAAACGGCAATAAAAACTAAACGAGCAGCGATAGAAATACACCGTTTGTTGCAATATGCTTGGGACAACAGTACATTTTCAGGCAGACAAACTTTCGAAATTACAGTAGTTACAATTGTCAACAACAGATGCCGCTGCGGTCTGGGAAACTCTATAGTACGATATTTTCCACATATCCACCATGCGTAGCAATAATATGGCGTAGTCTCTGAATGAAATTACCCGAAACCTTTGACAACTTGTCTGGCGGAATGGCTTCACATGCAGATGAGATGTACTGCTTCAGCTGTTCAATTGTTTCTGGATTCTGGCGGTACACCTGGTCTTTCAAGTGTCCCCACAGAAAGAAGTCACAGGGGTTCATGTCTGGCGAATAGGGAGGCCAATCCACGCCGCCTCCTGTATGTTTCGGATAGCCCAAAGCAATCACACGATCATCGAAATATTAATTCAGGAAAGTAAAGACGTCGGCCGTGCGATGTGGCCGGGCACCATCTTGCATAAACCACGAGGTGTTCGCAGTGTCGTCTAAGGCTGTTTGTACCGCCACAAATTCACGAAGAATGTCCAGATAGCGTGATGCAGTAATCATTTCGGATCTGAAAAATGGGCCAATGATTCCTGTGGAAGAAATCGCGGCCCAGACCAGTACTTTTTCAGGATGCAGGGACGATGGGACTGCAACATGGGGCTTTTCGGTTCCCCATATGCGCCAGTTCTGTTTATTGACGAAGCCGTCCAGGTAAAAATAAGCTTCGTCAGTAAACCAAATGATGCCCACATGCATATCGCCGTCATCAGTCCTGTGCACTATATCGTTAGCGAATGTCTCTCGTGCAGCAATGGTAGCAGCGCTGAGGGGTTGCCGCGTTTGAATTTTGTATGGATAGAGGTGTAAACTCTGGCGCATGAGACGATACGTGGACGTTGGCGTCATTTGGACCGCAGCTGCAACACGGCGATCGGAAACCCGAGGCCGCTGTCGGATCACCTGCTGCACTAGCTGCGTGTTGCCCTCTGTGGTTGCCGTACGCGGTCGCCCTACCTTTCCAGCACGTTCATCCGTCACATTCCCAGTCCGTTGAAATTTTTCAAACAGATCCTTTATTGTATCGCTTTTCCGTCCTTTGGTTACATTAAACCTCCGTTGAAAACTTCGTCTTGTTGCAACAACACTGTGTTCTAGGCGGTGGAATTCCAACACCAGAAAAATCCTCTGTTCTAAGTAATAAACCATGTTGTCTACAGCACACTTGCACGTTGTGAACAGCACACGCTTACAGCAGAAAGACGACGTACAGAATGGCGCACCCACAGACTGCGTTGTCTTCTATATTTTTCACATCACTTGCAGCGCCATCTGTTGTTGAAAATTGTAACTACTGTAATTTCGAAAGTTTGTCCGCCTGAAAATGTACTGTTGTCCCAAGCATATTGCAACAAACGGTGTATTTCTATCGCTGCTCGTTTAGTTTTTATTGCCGTTTCAAATATACCGGTCATTTTTGAAACACCCATCATTCAAGAAAATACCAGACACCTCCAATAGTATGGGGCTGGAACTATTAAGCGGCACCACGCATAGGAATCTGGCAATTCGCATTTGAAAAGCGACATGATAGGACGATTCTTTCTAAACGTAATAAGAACGACGAGTGCAAGTTAGTAATGTTGAAGTGTTGACTGCGGGTGTATAGGGCGTGAAGCGTATCGTGACGTGTATCTCGATGTCAAAATGTTACTTCCACAGATAAAAAAATGCCTGAGGTTGGAAAGAGAAAGTGTCACACAAAATAGTGGTGTATGGATCAGAAAGCGTTGTGTGAGATTTTTAGCTGATTATCTCATTAACTCCCGGATATAAGGCTAATGTGAGGCACCACATCTCTGCGCTGAGTCATATTATTCGCGGTAGCATAGACATCAAAGCCTATTTCTATATTCATTATTAAAGAAGATACCCAGGAAGGATTGCTCATTGCTGTTGCAGAGCTAACTGTGGTGTCACCGCCAGACACCACACTTGCTAGGTGGTAGCTTTTAACTCGGCCGCGGTCCGCTAGTATACGTCGGACCCGCGTGTCGCCACTGTCAGTAATTGCAGACCGAGCGCCACCACACGGCAGGTCTAGAGACATACTAGCACTCACCCCAGTTGTACAGCCGACTTTGCAAGGAACGGTTCACTGACAACTACGCTCTCATTTGCCGAGACGATAGTTAGCATAGCCTTCAGCTACATTTGCTACGACCTAGCAAGGCGCCGTATTCAATTGATATTGAGATTCTATCAATGTATCAAAAGCGATGTTCTACAAATGTGGATTAAAGTTAAGTATTCCAGAAGCTACGTACTTTTCTTTATAGCATTCATTACGTATCTTGTTTCAGACCTCACGCCAGCCTGCGTGAGTTTAAGCGCGTGCCTTTCGGCTTCCTCTCATTGTGTCTAGGCTGTCTTGTCTAGACACAACACTAACAATAGTTATCAAGCGTCATCAGTCCTTCAGTTGCCTTGACTATACCGTAAAACTGTCTGCAGCAATGTATCCTGACTCCACAGTCGCCGCAAAGCAGTGTATAGCCAGGGCCAAATCTACAGCGATTGTTAAAAATATTATCGCACCACGCGCCGTGTCCGAATACATAAAGCAATTGCAAAAAGCTTCATTTTACGGCATAGGCACAGACGCAGTCGAATCACAAGGCTGAAAAGATGTTTGATGTTTCCATTCGTTGCTTTTTTTCTGAAACTGACGGGGTCCAACAGAAGCTGTTGAAGTTTGATTCGCTGAATAACGAAGCATCTGAGACAACTGCAAAGTTTTGTCTAGACACTAAGAGAACTGCAAATTCCATTAGATAAATTAATCGCTTTTTTGTGGAGACAATACCGATACCAACTTCGAAGGGCTTCATCGACGCTGCCAGCGAATTGTGTTTCACCAAATTAAAGAAGAATACGGAAAAAATGTGGAAGGAATTGGATGCCCTGCCCATATTCTCCACAATACTTCATCAATCGCTGCTGGAGCATTAACTGCCGAATTTCAAATGGTTGTCTTCTTCTTTGTTTTCAACAGTAAATAAATGAGCGGAACAATTCAATTGTGTCATCCTTCTCTTGAAGATGATCCACGTGAAGGAAGACCCAAAACTGCAATCACGGATGAAAACATCGAGAAAGAAAAAAAATGGCTCTGAGCACTATGCGACTTAACTTCTGAGGTCATCAGTCGCCTAGAACTTAGAACTAATTAAACCTAACTAACCTAAGGACATCACACACATCCATGCCCGAGGCAGGAGTCGAACCTGCGACCGTAGCAGTCACGCGGTTCCAGACTGAAGCGCCTTTAACCGCACGGCCACATCGGCCGGCCAACATCGAGAAAGAGCAAAATGTGATGTTAATTAGCAATGTATTAAGGAGGTAGCTCAAAAGGCAGTTACAAGAGTAACTTAGTGAGAGCCTTTTACATAGAAAGAACAGAATTTCCTAGCTATTTACCAAAAGCAATCGAGAAAACTAAGTTCCCAGCAACGTATGGACTTAAAATTTTTTGGAAAATTATAGTTTATTTAGTAAACACAGTCGTGGTCGCGAATAAATTGTTACTTTTTATTCGTGGATGACCGGTTTCGATCTACTGCAGAGCTCATCATGAGATCTACATTCCTTGGTGATAGCAGGAATCCCTGGCGTTGAGCAGGCCCGTCCCTGCTCGCTTTGAGAACAGTGTTCTCAGACCACGACTGTGTTTACTAAATAAATTATAACGTATGGACCATTCCTAGAAAAAAACAGTCGGCTGCTCCTGTGGTCCGACTTCTTATGTGAAAGAGGCCTAGGGAAACCATTTCATACCAAAGACGAAACGGTATGAGATTGTGCTGTGGTGATGCTTCACGGCTTTAACGACTTCTCGTGAAGTCTCTAGCAACTTCCTTGCAAGGATCCTTGAAGACTGCATAGTGGATGGGCGAAAGATGGCAGGGCGTGCCAAGCAAAATGATTGCCACACAGACACTTGAGATTTGTGAGCTCTCTGGATGTTTTCATTAAAGTACCGGCAAATTTTTGGGCTCCATACACACCGCTTTTTCGGATATCACTCACAACCAGTCGCAGCTTTCATTTCAGTAGTCTGCACTTTCACCCTGAACTAGTGTAAGATTATCGCCTATTGTAGTAGTCTCTTTCTGAGGAGTGGTTGGTTCCCGGAGAGTGACTGTCCACTTATGATTGCTATAGGGAACTGAGAGTCAAAAAGTTTCTTCTGATATGCTATACCCAACTGAAGTCACTCATTAATGATTAGATCCTACAGAGCTGTCAAACTGCAGGTATCTTGAATGCTACATTTCACCTGCTTTACCAGACAGTCTCAGACATTTTCTGAGGGATTAAAATGGGTGATGTGGCCAGTCAACATGCAATAGGATGCCCACGTTTTCGTCAAACCATCTACTCCTGTGGACATCGCTATTGCCATACCGGAAAATGAGAGCATGGAGACATAGACGAAAGGGCAAAATTGGGTCTCTGAGAATGTTGAAATATATATCCTGCTTCTTGTTCACCATAACTTGAATGAGTGAGCCTAATTCATGGTGTTGTGTCCGACTTATTGGACACTGAGATGGATAGTAATAATACAATCAATTAGAACACTCTGAATAAGTAATACTTTATTAATTACAAGGAAATGTATCTCTGCTCTCCAGGCCCTGCTGTAGCTGTGCAGCGGCACACGTGGACTTGTGGTTCAGAACACACTAGATGAGCCACAATTGCTGAGTGGCGAATTTATAAAAGTTCACAATTGCCATACTGTGGCTACACTGCAGTCACTAGAAAACACAAGTTCAGAGACACTTGTTGATACAATTCAGATAGCGTTGGTACGTAGGCACAGTTCACAGTTGACAGGTGACACACGTCGTGGCGAGTAACCGCACAATGATATTTCTTCGGCAGGAACTTCCTGGAAATGGGCAGGATTCTACCTGAAACAGAACTGTCCTCCTTACCTCTGGCGAGGCTATTTCAGGGCAGGGGCGTGATGGTGCCGCTTCAGAACTATGAGAGGCAAGGCTTATTCCTAGCATCTCATTGGCGCCCACTTTGCTATGCAGTATCTCTGCAGTGATTGATACTTCGCGCACCGCTCTTGAAACTCGATGACGCTGCATTCCCCCCCACCAAACATTGGCCACTGTGTCAGGTATGGTGACGGAACACGACGGCGGGGGGAGGGAGGTAGGACGGAGCGCCTACCCACCTGCACCCCGGTATCTACCCTGCGTGGGGCTGGGAACGCTGACTCCCAGTCAGGCGGGACGCAAGTTGTAAGCCATCCTGAAATATCCAATAAATAATACAAACGTGACAACAACTGCCATCTAAAATGTAAACAAAATTCATTGTGAAATTTACAATGCCAATGCATCTTCTCCTTAGATAACTTGTGAACAAGTCTACATTTATTTTTACCCTGCTCAGGAGACCTCACTAAAAGTGAGGCCATTTTCTAGGATGGCCTTCGGCTGTGCGTCTGAGGTATGACTTGTGAGGTTTACTCACTGAGGCTCTAATAATTATACCATAAATGCCTATAACGACCTTGTCCAAAATCGTAATATCTATGCGCACATCTTATTCCATTCGGCATAAAAACAGCAGACGGAAAATACGCAGACGGATGGTGTTAGGTTTGAGTATGGTAAAATGGGGGTTGCCGAGAAACATGATGAATCTGCCAAGAACTTTGGAAAACTAGAGCATTATTATATTACGGACGAATTTAAGTTTTTTTCTAATAAATGTGCTTCAGTAATAATTAGTTACATACGTATATAGGATTAATGTTAGGATTGAACGTCTTACGTTGGATGAAAGAGCTAACAAAAAAATATTTGAGGATCAAGGTGCTATGGAAAAAGTTCGTATAGCGTGTACTAACAGGGTGCGCGTCTGTTGCTGTAGGCGCAGAGGTAGACGAAGTGAGAGGCAGGCTGCTGGGGACGACGTGTGGGCCCTCTCGGGCGTGTGACCGTGTGACTGGGCGCAGCTCTGTTGCTGACATTATCATGGGCTGCCAGCACAACCGCGACACTGACGGCAGCGGCGCCACGTCGACATCCATGTCTTCCACTGTGGAGACGACCTCGCTGTCAAAGGCGACTTCTGCGACTGTGACAACGGCTGCTGCATGCGCTGCCTGCTTGTTGGATCTGTAAACAAAACTGGGGTGGTAGAATCTCGGGGGTGGAATGACCGAAGCTGGTTCTGATGCTGCCTGTGCAAACCTGTCGGACTGTGGAAAATGTATGTGAAATGGGACAACACCTCAGACGCCACACCCCATTCCCATCTGCGACCAGTGCCATAACCACAAAAGAACACTGGTTGCTGAGGCTGAAACTGGGGCTCGGAAGGAAGGACGTAAGGTTTCTTTGATGAAAATAGCAAATGGAGCAGTCCTGTGGCGTCGACAATGGAGGAACTCTACTGGCTACTTTCCATCTTTGGGGAGGGAGCGATATGCTGATAGAAAAACTGTAGGAACCTGGTCTCGTGAGTGAGTGGCTCGCAACTTGTCCATCTGTGATTTGGACGTCCTTACGAAGCGTTCAGATTCATCCTTTGACTGTGGATGAAAGGGCGGTGTAATGATATGCTGAACACCATTGTCTTCACAAAACTGTTCAAACTCCCAAGACGTGAACTGTGGCTCATTATCCTACACTTAAACCTTCATTGCGTAAGATCGACGTAAGAGCTGATACTGTTCCTACTGATGTGGACTTCATTAGATCAAGGAAGGGAAACTTGCTGTATGCATTGACAACCACCAGCCACAGTATGTTACATCGTGGCCCAGCAAAATCTATGTGCAGGCATTGCCAAGGTCCGTCACGATGTGGCCAGTCAAAGTACATCTGTGGGGAGCGGACTGGTGCTCTGTACACACTGCGCACTGTGAACATGGCTTCTGTTCGTGCATCCATTCCTGACCACGTACGCTGGCACTTTGCCAACCACTTGGTGTGGACAATACCCCAATGTCCTTAGTGCAGCAACCAAACAACCAAAGAACTGCACGGTGGAGGGACTGAGGAACAATGACTCTTGCATCACCACTTTTGGTGTATCTCAGAAGTACGCCCATCTGTACAGAATGGCATACTGATGAGAAAAGTAGCTACAAACCACAAGGTGGTGAATCTCCTTCAGACTCTGCGACTACCCACGATGAACAAATTCAAGCACCATCTGCAATGCCTAGTCTAATGCTATCTCCAGCACCTCATGGTGTAAAGGTGAGCACAAAATCTTCCAAAAGCCAGATTTCTTCTGAATCAATGTGCTGACAGGTGTCCTCGGAGGAATGAAACACAGCAGTATCAGAGCCAATAGCGAGCCTCAACAGGAGGTTGGCGTGGGAATATTCGGTAGTGAGCTGATGTGACAGCTCAGACTGATAATTCGACAAGAGAAGAGCCCACCGTTGCAACTTCTGCACTGTACGCTCTGAGAAAGGCCAGGAGGACCCGGATGAAGCCATCAGTAGTTTGTGGTCCATAGCTAGAGAAAAGCAGTTGTTGGTTGGTTGATTCAGGGGAGGCGACCAACCAGTGAGAATATTGGTCCCATCAAATTAGGGGCGAATGGGGAAGGAAGTCGGCCGTGACTTTTCAAAGGAGCCATCCCAGCATTTGCCTGAAGTGATTTAGGGAAATCACAGAGAACCTAAATCAGAATGGCCAGACACAAGTTTGAACCGTCATCCTCCCGAATGTGAGTCCAGAGTGCTGACCACTGCGCCACCTCGCTCTGTGAAAAGCAGTGGCTGTACAGGTACTGGTGGAAGTGTGTGACCCCGTAAATGATAGCCAATGCCTGCTTTTCAAGTTGGCTGTAGTTGCATTTGGCCTTGGTCAATGTCTTTGATAGTAACGCAATTGGCCTCTCATTGGAGCCCACTCGGAGTGACAATACCACACCAATGCTATAAAATGAGGCATCTACTGCAAGAATGGCAGGCTTGTTGTGGACCAAACACCGATCACGTCGTAGTGCGTCTTTCAGCTGTTGGAAAGTGGTCTGACATTCAGCCGACCATATGAATGGAACGCCTTGCAGCGCAACAGATTTAGAGGCACGCGATCTGGGCAATATTCAGGATTAAATGGACATAATAGCTTAGCTTGCAATTCTGATACATTGTTTGGTGCAGGCAAGTCACAAATGGCCACTATGTGCGACTTTGATGGATGGATGGATGCTGTGCACACTAATCACAAGGTCAAGATACTCAATTCCAGTGAGAAAGGTAGAACACTTAGAATGGTTGTATGTTAGTACCACTTTGAACAACACTTTAAACAATGCGTCTAAATTTTGTAAGTGTTCTGCTAGCATACGACCAGAGACAACTATACCATCTAAATAGTTAGAACAAAAAGGTACTTGTGGCTTCAGCTGCTCAAGGTACCTTTGGAAAATAGCTGGTGTGGAAGCGCTACCGAATAGTTACTGATGAAGCTGGAATAATCCCTTCTGTGTGTTTGTCACAAAAAATCTTCAACTTTTCTTCTAAAGGCAGCTGCAGGTAGGCCTCCTGGACAGGGGCAGGGGGGGCAGCTGCCCCGCCCCCCCACCCCAGAAGATATTCGCAGTTTTTTACTAGTTTACTGTTTGATTTAATAAAAAATGCTGCATGTTTTCTCGGATTGTACAAGTGCATTCTTGTATTTAAAATGTTTATTAAAAGCAGTTTTTCACTGGTTTACTGTTTTATTTAATAAGAAGTGCTGTATGTTGTCTCGAGTCCTTGTTTCCTGAGACTAGTATGACCTGACCTACCCCCCCCCCCCCCCTCCCAGTTCAGATCCTGGGTACGCCCTTGCTCCTGGAGATCAGTTTTTGAAAAGAAACGACCCTGACCTAATTGGTCCATCAAATCCTCAGGGCTGGGCAATGGAAAAGAATCAACAACAATCTGTGGGTTGACGGTCGATTTAGAGTTTGCACAGAGGCTCAGCCCGCCCAACGGTTTGATAAGGACCACCAGGCGTGATGTTCATTGGCTGGCCGACACTGATTTGATGTCGTCGCTGTCCTGCAACTCTGCAGCACCGTGGTCCCGTAAAGCATAAGGGATCACGAAAAAACTTGGGCTGTGCGTTGTCTTTCAGTGTGCCACGTGGGCCTTGAACCCTTGGGTCTTGCCTGAACTACCACGAAACAGAGAAGTTTACTTGTCAAATAATGCACTAATATTGCTCAGAAACCCAGATCCCCCCTGCGGGTCCGGGGATTAGAATAGGCCCGAGGTATTCCTGCCTGTCGTAAGAGGCGACTAAAAGGAGCCCATCCCCCTCACGGGGGTAGTTAGCGCCTGCGTCCGGAGACGGACGATCTTCACGACCTATAATCGTGGTCTTTTTGGTTTTAAACTTTTCGTTTCTTCCTTCCTTTTGTTGGTCCCTTTCTTTGCTCTTCTCCACCTCACTGTCTTCCTTACTCTTTCCCTTGACTTCTCCTTGCCTTCTCATTGCCTTTTTCTCCTCGCCTTCTCATTGCCTTTTTCTCCTTGCCTTCTCATTGCCTTTTTCTCCTTGCCTTCTCATTGCCTTTTTCTCCTTGCCTTCTCCTTGCCTTCTCATTGCCTTTTTCTCCTTGCCTTCTCATTGCCTTTTTCTCCTTGCCTTCTCATTGCCTTCTTCTCCTTGCCTTCTCTGGTCTCCGCCTCGGCGTTTGAGACAGTCTGTCCTCTTTCTCCCTCTCTCTCTCTTCTTTTTCCTCTTCTTCCTTCCTCCCTGTGCGTGTCTGAAGGCCGACCCACGCGTTCGCACGCGTAGCCGGTGACGGGGTAACGCGTAAGTCCCCGCCCTGGGTAGACATGTAAGGCACGCGCGTACCCCCTGGTAAAGGCCAGGCCCGGGGAGGGGTGATTGCCTGAGCTGATACCTTCTGACCATGCCGATTGGTCCCTCCGTCTGTTTCTCGGGAGGTGTGACCTGAGGTGTAAACATTCACCTAAGGCGGGAGTGCCCTCTGAGAGGGTCCCCACAAGGAAGGAGCGCGCCATCGGAGACGCTGGCAATCATGGGGGATTCCTCCGCAATGGATTCTACTCCATCGCTTTCGACTTCGACCCAAAAACGGAAACGTGACCAGCCAACAGTGACAAAAGTACTACCGCCTGCCCCACAGTTCCTCGTAGTTTCTCGCACTGAGGACGGAAAGGATTTTTCCTCTGTCAACCCTTTTGTTATTCAGAAGGGCGTTGATGCCATAGCCGGATCTGTCAAATCTTGTACCAGGTTGCGTAACGGCACCTTATTACTAGAAACTGAGAATGCCTTTCAGGCACAAAAACTGCTTCGGGCCACCCTCCTGTACACGTTCCCTGTCCGGGTGGAGGCCCACCGAACTTTGAATTCGTCTCGTGGTGTAGTGTATACTAGCTCCCTCGACGGATTGACTGACGAGGAGCTTCAATCTTTCCTCGCTGAGCAGGGCGTGACGGCTGTCCATCGGGTCATGAAAAAGGTCAACAACGACCTTGTACCGACCCGGACACTCTTCTTGACCTTCGATAGTGTTAAGCTGCCATCGCGCATCAAGGCGGGCTACGAGGTTATTTCTGTTCGCCCCTATGTCCCGACACCTACGCGCTGCTACCAGTGTCAGCGTTTCAATCACACTCGACAGTCTTGTTCCAATGCGGCTAAATGTGTCACTTGTGGCAGGGATGCCCATGAGGGTGACTGTCCACCTCCGTCTCCTCATTGTGTGAACTGTCAGGGTGACCATGCCGCATCCTCCCGCGACTGTCCTGTCTATAAGGACGAACGTTGCATCCAAGAAATTCGTGTCAAAGAGAAAGTGTCAACCTCGGCTGCTCGCAAGCTATTGGCTAGTAGGAAGCCCACGCTGCTCCCAGCGGGGAAATATAGTACTGTCCTCGCCTCTCCTCGGACTACCCGGGAGGTCGCAACCCAGACATGCGATCTGACCTTCAGCACCACGGTCGTCCGTTCGGCCAGTGCTAAGATCGCGCGGTCGACGTCTCCTCTTCCTCCCATCACACCACAGACACCAGCCACTTCCTCAGCTTCTGCTAAGTCGAAGACACCGAAGTCAGATGCACGGTCCTTCAAGAAGGAACCATCCCGTGCAGACTTCCTCCGTCCCTCGACCTCCCAGCCTTCGACCGATACTTCCACCAAACGTCCTTCCAAAAAGGCGCATAGGAAGCACAGTTCTCCTTCCCCGCCACGGCGCATCTCTTCTCCTGCGCCACCCAGCGGTTGCCGCCCCAGGCCGTCATCCGTTTCGCCTGGCCGCACCGCCGGTAGCCGTACATCTGGCCGTTCACCGGCGGAGGAAGCTCCCCCTCCCGGCCATCCTCCCGAGATGGCCGATGACCCTATAGACCCCATGGACGATGACTGTCCGCCTACTGATAGCGGCGGCAGTGCTCGCTCGAAGCCAGGCCCTAAGCGGCCTTCGAGGTGACCCCTTCTCTCATCTTCCTTTTCTTACGATGGCACTTATTCACTGGAATATTCGCAGCATTCGCTCCCACCGAGAGGACTTGAAGTTGCTGCTCCGCTTGCATCGTCCGCTCGTCGTAGCCCTCCAGGAAACGAAGCTACGCCCATGCGATCACATTGCCTTGGCACACTACACCTCTGTGCGTTTTGACCTACCCCCTATGGTAGGTATCCCAGCTCATGGAGGGGTTATGTTGCTGGTCCGGGATGATATTTACTACGATCCCATCACGTTGCACACCGGCCTGCAGGCAGTTGCCATCCGCATTACTCTCCCCACTTTTACGTTTTCCTTTTGTACCGTTTACACTCCATCGTCATCTGCCGTTACCAGGGCAGACATGATGCAACTTATTGCTCAGCTACCTGCACCGTTTTTGTTAACTGGAGACTTCAATGCCCACCATCCCCTTTGGGGTTCTCCAGCCTCCTGCCCGAGGGGCTCCTTGTTAGCAGACCTTTTCAACCAGCTCAATCTTGTCTGCCTTAATACTGGCGCCCCTACTTTTCTTTCGGACACATCTCATACCTATTCCCATTTAGACCTCGCTATATGTACTCCCCAACTTGCACGCCGGTTTGAGTGGTATGCACTTGCTGATACATATTCGAGCGACCACTTCCCGTGTGTTATCCATCTCCTGCAGCATACTCCCTCTCCGTGCTCCTCTAGTTGGACCATCTCCAAGGCAGACTGGGGGCTCTTTTCTTCCAGGGCGACCTTTCAGGATCAAACCTTCACAAGCTGCGATCGTCAGGTCGCACACCTCACGGAAGTCATTCTCGCTGCTGCTGAATATTCCATCCCTCACCCTACTTCTTCTCCACGTCGTGTACCGGTCCCCTGGTGGACTGCAGCATGTAGAGACGCTTTACGTGCTCGTCGACGTGCTTTACGCACCTTTAAACGCCACCCTACAGTGGCGAATTGTATTAATTATAAACGATTACGTGCTCAGTGTCGTCGTATTATTAACGAAAGCAAGAAAGCCAGCTGGGCTGCTTTCACAAGCACCTTCAACAGTTTTACTCCTTCTTCTGTTGTCTGGGGTAGCCTGCGCCGGCTATCTGGCACTAAGGTCCACTCCCCAGTTTCTGGCTTGAAGGTCGCGAATGACGTCCTTGTGGCCCCTGAGGCTGTCTCCAATGCCTTCGGCCGCTTTTTCGCCGAGGTTTCGAGCTCCGCTCATTACCACCCTGCCTTCCTCCCCCGCAAACAGGCAGAGGAGGCTAGGCCACCTGACTTTTGCTCCTCGAATTGTGAAAGTTATAATGCCCCATTCACCATGCGGGAACTCGAAACCGCACTTGGCCGATCACGGTCCTCCGCTCCAGGGCCTGATTCTATTCATATTCAGATGCTGAAGAACCTTTCTCCTGCGGGTAAAGGTTTTCTTCTTCGTACATACAATCGCATCTGGATTGAGGGACATGTTCCCGCATGCTGGCGCGAGTCTATTGTTGTCCCGATTCCTAAGCCGGGGAAGGACAAGCACTTGCCTTCCAGTTATCGACCTATCTCACTTACCAGCTGTGTCTGTAAAGTGATGGAGCGAATGGTTAACTCTCGATTGGTTTGGCTGCTTGAGTCTCGACGCCTACTTACAAATGTACAATGTGGATTTCGTAGGCGCCGCTCTGCTGTTGACCATCTGGTTACCTTGTCGACCTTCATTATGAATAACTTCTTGCGGAAGCGCCCGACCGCGGCTGTGTTCTTTGATTTGGAGAAGGCTTACGACACCTGTTGGAGGGCGGGCATTCTCCGCACCATGCATACATGGGGCCTTCGCGGTCGCCTCCCTCTTTTTATTCGTTCCTTTTTAATGGATCGACAGTTCAGGGTACGTGTGGGTTCTGTCCTGTCCGACACCTTTCGCCAGGAGAATGGGGTGCCACAGGGCTCAGTTTTGAGCGTCGCTCTGTTCGCCATCGCGATCAATCCAATAATGGATTGCCTCCCAGCTGATGTATCAGGCTCCCTTTTTGTGGACGATTTTACCATCTATTGCAGCGCGCAGCGTACACGTGTCCTGGAGCGCTGTCTTCAGCGTTCTCTTGACCGTCTTTACTCCTGGAGTGTCGCCAATGGCTTCCGTTTTTCTGCCGAGAAGACGGTCTGTATTAACTTCTGGCGCTACAAAGAGTTTCTCCCACCGTCCTTACGACTTGGTCCCGTTGCTCTCCCAATCGTGGAGACAACCAAATTTTTAGGCCTTACCTTTGACAGGAAACTTAGCTGGTCTCCACATGTGTCATATTTGGCCGCCCGTTGTGCCCGTTCTTTAAATGTCCTCCGTGTTCTCAGTGGTATGTCGTGGGGAGCGGATCGAACCGTCCTACTTCGTCTATATCGGTCGATCGTCCGCTCCAAGCTGGATTATGGGAGCTTTGTATACTCCTCTGCACGGCCATCCATCTTACGCCGCCTCAACTCCATACAACATCGGGGTTTACGACTTGCGATCGGAGCATTTTATACCAGTCCCGTAGAGAGTCTTCATGCTGACGCTGGCGAATTGCCGCTCACTTACCGGCGCGATATACTGCTTTGTCGGTATGCCTGTCGGCTACTGTCAATGCCCGACCATCCGTCTTATCGTTCCTTTTTTGACGACTCTCTCGACCGTCAATACGGGTTGTATGTCTCTGCCCTGCTACCCCCTGGAGTTCGCTTTCGTCGCCTCCTTCAACACCTTCATTTTTCACTCCCTGCAACCTTTAGAGTGGGCGAGAGCCACACGCCACCTTGGCTCCAGGCTCAGGTCCGCGTTCACCTTGACCTCAGCTCGCTCCCAAAAGAGGTCACCCCCAGTTCGGTCTACCACTCCCGTTTTTTGGAACTTCGTTCGAAGTTCATCTACATGACTTTCATTTATACAGATGGCTCTAAGACCAATGAGGGGATTGGGTGTTCCTTTATAGTCGGGGCACAAAGTTTCCAATACCGGCTCCATGACCATTGTTCGGTCTTCACAGCTGAGCTCTTTGCCCTCTACCAGGCTGTTCTTTACATCTGCCGCCACCGACATTCTGCTTATGTCATCTGCTCAGATTCCCTGAGCGCCATCCAGAGCCTTAGTGATCCGTACCCGGTTCACCCTTTCGTACACCGGATCCAACGCTCTCTTCAGCGGCTGGCGGACGTCGGTCCGCCGGTTAGCTTTATGTGGGTTCCCGGCCATGTCGGTATCCCTGGAAACGAAGCTGCAGATGCCGCGGCCAAGGCTGCGGTCCTCCAGCCTCGGACAGCTTCTTGTTGTGTCCCTTCATCCGATCTTAGCAGGGTCATTTGTCGGCGCGTTGTGTCGCTGTGGCATGCCGATTGGGCTGCACTTACCGACAACAAGCTTCGGGCCTTAAAACCTCTTCCCGTGGCTTGGACGTCCTCCTCACGCCCTTCTCGGCGGGAGGAGGTCGTTTTAGCAAGGTTAAGGATTGGACACTGCCGGTTCAGCCATCGCCATCTGCTGACGGCTGCGCCGGCGCCGTTCTGCCCATGTGGGCACTTGCTGACGGTTAGACACATTTTAATGTCCTGTCCCGATTTTAACCAACTGCGCCTCGATCTTAACCTGCCTATTACTTTCGATGCCGTTTTAGCGGATGACCCACGAGCAGCTGCTCGTGTTCTTTGTTTTATCAATTTGACACCCCTTGCTAAGGACATTTGATGAAGTTTTTTAATCCTATGCCTGTCAGTCTGTCTTTTATTGTGTTTTTCATTTTAGTTGTTGTTGTCAACTTGTGGCTCGCGGTGCATTTTTAGAGTAGTCAGGGCGCTAATGACCATTGAAGTTGTGCGCCCTAAAACCACAAAAAAAAAAAAAAAAAAAAAAAAGAAACCCAGATGAAATAATTTGTAACACTTTCCCGTGAAATGACAGTCTGAAAAGATTAAAGCTGTTTATGCCAAAAATGTTAGTAGGCTCGCGAGTGTCTAACACATGAAATAACACTGTTTTAGTAATACCACAGAAAGTGTCTGGTGAACTGCACACTCCAAGCACTGGAGTAGGTTGTCCATTCTATGCTGACAGTGAGGTACGTGGTTGCTGAAGCTGTGGGGTACCTAACCATTCATACATAACACTGCTCTGCAGCATAACAGTACACCAATATCTAACAGGAAATTATCACTCATGTTGAACACACGCAAATGATCATACAACATAATAGATTGCCCAATCCTATTCAATACTTCCTCATTAGTTATGTGATCTACCCATCTAATCTTCAGCATTCTTCTGTAGCACCGCATTTCGAAAGCTTCTATTATCTTCTTGTCCAAACTATTTATTGTCCATGTTTCACTTCCATACATGGCTACACTCCATACAAATACTTTCAGAAATGACTTCCTGACACTTAAATCTGTACTCGATGTTAACAAATTTCTCTTCTTCAGAAACGCTTTCCTTGCCATTGCCAGTCTACATTTTATATCCTCTCTACTTCGACCATCATCAGTTATTTTGCTCCCCAAATAGCAAAACTCCTTTACTACTTTAAGTGTCTCATTTCCTAATCTAATACCCTCAACATCACCCGACTTAATTCGACTACATTCCATTATCCTCGTTTTGTTTTTGTTGATGTTCATCTTATATCCTCCCTTCAAGACACCATCCATTCCGTTCAACTGCTCTTCCAAGTCCTTTGCTGTCTCTGACAGAATTACAATGTCATCGGCGAACCTCAACGTTTTTATTTCTTCTCCATGGATTTTAATACCTACTCCGAATTTTTCTTTTGTTTCCTTTACTGCTTGCTCAATATACAGATTGAATAACATCGGGGAGAGGCTACAACCCTGTCTTACTCCCTTCTTAACCACTGCTTCCCTTTCATGTCCCTCGACTCTTATAACTGCCATCTGGTTTCTGTACAAATTGTAAATAGCCTTTCGCTGCCTGTACTTTACCCCTGCCACCTTTAGAATTTGAAAGAGAGTATTCCAGTCAACATTGTCAAAAGCTTTCTCTAAGTCTACAAATGCTAGAAACGTAGGTTTGCCTTTCCTTAATCTTTCTTCTAAGATAAGTCGTAAGGTCAGTATTGCCTCACGTGTTCCAGTATTTCTACGGAATCCAAACTGATCTTCCCCGAGGTCGGCTTCTACTAGTTTTTCCATTCGTCTGTAAAGAATTCGCGTTAGTATTTTGCAGCTGTGGCAAAAACATACCTTTTCATATTAGGTGCATAGTGCTGCCATCTACTGCCAGGTACTCCATATCAGCGACCTCAGTACTCATTAGACATCGTGAGAGAGCAGAATGAGGTGCTCCGCGGAACCTCGTCTGTTGACTGACAGAGACCGCCGACATTTGGAGAGGGTGGTAATGTGTAATAGGCCGACATCTATCCAGACCGTCACACAGGAATTCCAAACTTCATCAGGATCGACTGCAAGTACTATGACAGTTAGGTGGGAGGTGAGAAAACTTGGATTCCGTGGTCGAGCAGCTGCTCATAAGCCACACATCATGCCGGTAAATGCCAAACGACACCTCGCTTGGTGTAAGGAGCGTAAACATTGGACGATTGAGCAGTGGAAATACAGGTTTATTACAAATGATTGAAGCGATTCACAGCTCTACAATAACTTTATTATTTGAGGTATTTTCACAATGCTTTGCACACACATACAAAAACTCAAAAAGTTTTTTTAGACATTCACAAATGTTCGATATGTGCCCTTTTAGTGATTCGGCAGACATCAAGCCGATAATAAAGTTCCTCCCACACTCGGCGCAGCATGTCCCCATCAATGAGTTCGAAAGCATCGTTGATGCGAGCTCGCAGATCTCGCACGTTTCTTGGTAGAGGAGGTTTAAACACTGAATCTTTCACATAACCCCACAGAAAGAAATCGCATGGGGTTAAGTCGGGAGAGCGTGGAGGCCATGACATGAATTCCTGATCATGATCTCCACCGCGACCGATCCATCGGTTTTCCAATCTCCTGTTTAAGAAATGCCGAACATCATGATGGAAGTGCGGTGGAGCACCATCCTGTTGAAAGATGAACTCGGCGCTGTCGGTCTCCAGTTCTGGCATGAGCCAATTTTCCGCGGGCTACGCGTGAAACTTGCCCGCACGCGTTCAACCGTTTCTTCGCTCACTGCAGGCCGACCCGTTGATTTCCCCTTACAGAGGCATCCACAAGCTTTAAACTGCGCATACCATCGCCGAATGGAGTTAGCAGTTGGTGGATCTTTGTTGAACTTCGTCCTGAAGTGTCGTTGCACTGTTATGACTGACTGATGTGAGTGCATTTCAAGCACGACATACGCTTTCTCGGCTCCTGTCGCCGTTTTGTCTCACTGCGCTCTCGAGCGCTCTGACGGCAGAAACCTGAAGTGCGGCTTCAGCCGAACAAAACTTTGAGTTTTTCTACGTATCTGTAGTGTGTCGTGACCATATGTCAATGAATGGAGCTACAGTGAATTTATGAAATCGCTTCAATCATTTGTAATAGCCCTGTACTTTGTGTGAGGTGACGAATCACAGTATACAATGTGGCGATCTGATGGCAGGGTGTGGGAATGGCGAATGCCCGGTGAACGTCATCTGCCAGCGTGTGTAGTGCCAACAGTAGAATTCGGAGGCGGTGGTGTTATGGTATGGTCGCGTTTTTCATGGAGGGTCTTGCGCCCCTTGTTGTTTCGCGTGGCACTATCACAGCGCAGGCCTACATTGATGTTTTAAGCACCTTCTTGCTTCACACTGTTGAAGAGCAATTTCGAGGATGGCGATTGCATCTTTCAACACAATCGATCATCTGTTCACAATGCACGGCCTGTGGCAGAGTGGTTACACGACGACAACATTCCTGTAATGGACTGGCCCGCACAGAGTCCTGACCTAAATCCTATATAGCACTTTTGGGATGTTTTGGAACGCCGACTTCGTGCTAGGCCTCCCCGACCGACATCGATACCTCTCCTCAGTGCAGCACTCTGTGAAGAATGGGCTACCATTCCCAAAGAAACCTTCCAGCACCTGACTGAACGTGTGCCTGCGAGAGTGTAAGTTGGCCTCAAGGCTAACACCATATTGATTCCAGTACTACCGATGGAGGGCGCCACGAACTTTTAAGTCATTTTCAGCCAGGTGTCCGGATAATTTTGAGTGTGTAAATTTGACGACCACCGATCTGTAGCGTACCAAACCGGCCAGAGTACTCTTTTAAGGGGGACAGTCCCGGATCTAAGGGGGGAGGGGACAAACCGGGGCATTTGCCCCGCGCGGCAATTTCAGGGAGCGCCAAATTCATATTGTTGAAGAAGCGCCTAGTATCCAGCGCACGTTGGTATATCGACTATTCATACGGCTTTGAAATGCATGTCAGTTAGTTTTTGAACACATTCTAAGCTAATTTCTGAACGAATCGTACATTGATTTTTGAATGCGTGCGAAGTGTACGTGATGTCTCTGCCAGGGAAATCCCCGTCGCATCTGGAAATAAAATGACCTTCCCGCAGACAAAAGGGGACGGGGCTATACGACCTGAATCGAATAAACCCGAACGGGTGAATACCAGTCGCTGTCTGTGTGGTTAAATGGGTGCGCGAATGATCAGCGCTCCCCCTGCGGGTTCGGGGGTTAGAATAGGCCCGCGGTATTCCTGCCTGTCGTAAGAGGCGACTAAAAGGAGTCTCACATGTTTTGGCCTTATGTGATGGTCCCCTCTCGGGTTTGACCTCCATCTTTCTAAATTATTCCGAAGAGCGAGCCAATTGGGGAAGGGCGCCTTACGTGGTGCACTGTGTATCCGTCGTGCAATTAGACCTTTAGCCGGCTTTCACGTCGTTGCCATGGTGTCCCGCTCGTTTTCGATCTTTAGGGCGGGGATACGTCCCTGGGTGCGATTACCACGCTGCCCTCTGCAGTGTTTCTTTTAACTGCGGCGACGACCTTGGACAGTTTTGCACCTAAGATCCAGCACGGTAGCCAGTCCGTTGTGGTGGGGCCGCCATGTACCCTCTTGGTTGTAGCCCCCTGACAACACAGGGATCGCTCTACTGATGCCTGCGCCGTTAACTCCCCACGTATGCCAAGGAGTAGATGCCTATCCTCCTGGGGTATCAGGACTCCCGGCAACGGCCATCCTGCCAGGTGGCCTTTGCTGTGGCTGGGTGGCGCCCGTGGGGAGGGCCCTTGGTCGGAGTAGGTGGCATCAGGGCGGATGACCCGCAATGAAGCGTGGTACATCATCTCTCGCTGGCGGCCAGCCGCCAGCAGTCTCTAAGCGTTCTCGGGCTCAATTTAATGCTCAGAAGTACGATCCGAAAACGTTCCCCTCCCTGGCCACGCCGTGGGAAGAGCGTAAGTCCCAGGATGGAGGTAACAGTTATTCGCCCCGATTCTTAGTTTGCACGAGAGCTGATGGGGAGTCTTTTCTCTCCACAAAGCCTCAGTTCTTCGTCGAGCATTTAGAGGACAAGTTTGGGGAGGTGGAGGGCTTGTCTAAAATGCGCTCTGGCTCAGTACTGATACAAACGGCATCCTCCGCCCAGTCACGCAGGTTACTTGCTTGTGACAAGTTGGGGGATGTTAACGTTACTATTACTCCACATAAGAGTTTAAATATGGTCCAGGGTGTTATTTTCCATAGGGACCTCCTTTTGCAGTCTGATGACGAGCTGCGCGCCAACTTAGAACGTAGAGGTGTTCATTTCGTCCGGCGCGTTCATCGGGGTCCGAGGGACAATCAGGTTGCTACCGGTGCCTTCATCTTGGCCTTCGAGGGTGATACGTTACCGGAAAAGGTCAAGGTGATGGTCTACCGATGTGACGTCAAGCCCTATATCCCTCCCCCGATGCGGTGCTTCAAGTGCTGGAAGTTCGGCCATATGTCTTCCCGCTGCACTTCCAGCCTCACATGTCGAGATTGCGGACGCCCATCTCATCCCGATACTCCATGTGCCCCGCCTCCCATCTGCGTCAACTGCGGGGAGCACCATTCACCTTGCTCGCCAGACTGCAGAATATTCCAGAAAGAGCGCAAAATCATGGAATATAAGACCCTGGACCGACTGACTTATACAGAGGCCAAACGGAAATACGACCGATTACATCCAGTGAGAATGACAACTTCCTACGCCGCTGTTACAACACCTGTGCTAGCCCCATCAGTTTCGCGCCTTTCGGCCGGATCGACGAGTGGTACAACTCCTGCCCCCTTGCCAGTGGGGGGCTCTACCCACCCGATTGCTCCTGTGCCACCTACCTCAGGAGCAACACCATCCCCCCCATCGGGGACGTCGGTCCCCGCTTCTACGCCGGAGAAGTGTCCAACTTCTTCGGCTTCTCACGCTCGCAAGGGGTCCCTTGGGTCCCTCCCTTCCCAGGTTTCCACCGGCGGGAAGGCTGACGATAGACAGTGGCGTAAGTGCCCACAATCTGCAGGTCGAAGGGCTTCCCGATCCTCCTCAGTCCCGGAGACTGAATCGGTGAAGCCCTCCCAGCCAGTTAAACCCAAGGAGCAGCGTGAGAAATCAAAGAAGAGCAGCTCTAAGCCCAAGGAACGCGCGGTGGTAGCCACCCCATCGCAACCTTCTAGCTCTGCGTCTGAGGACGCGGTGGAGATTCTGGCGTCCGCTGAGGACCTCGATCTCGCCGGTCCCTCAGACGCCGTGAATAGCAATAGCACTAGCACGGGTGCTCAATCGGAGGCAGCAGGTGACCCAGCGGCGTAATCTGCCGTCCCAGTCCCGGCACGCCTTTCTCAGCCATGGACAAAACCATCCTCCAGTGGAACTGCAGCGGTTTCTTCCACCATCTAGCTGAGCTCCGCCAACTTATCAGCCTTCACCCTTTCCTCTGCATTGCTCTGCAGGAAACTTGGTTTCCAGCAATGCGCACCCCCGCCCTCCGTGGCTATCGGGGTTATTATAAGAACCGAGCAGCTTATGAAAGGGTGTCTGGTGGCGTCTGCATCTATGTCCTTAACTCACTTCACAGCGAGTCTGTCCCTCTCCAAACAGCTTTAGAGGCTGTCGCTGTTAGGGTGTGGACGCCGCAGGCTCTTACCATCTGCAGTCTTTACCTTCCACCGGAGGGTGATGTCACGCAGCATGTCCTGGCTGCGCTGATAGCCCAATTGCCGCCACCTTTTTTATTACTGGGCGACTTTAACGCCCATAACCCTCTGTGGGGTGGGTCAGTGGCAACAGGTCGAGGCGCCACCGTTGAGCATTTATTGTCGCAGCTCGATCTCTCGATTTTGAATGATGGTGCCTCCACACACTTCAGTGTGGCGCATGGCACCTACTCCGCCATTGACCTTTCAATCTGTAGCCCTAGCCTCTTACCATCTGTCCACTGGAGTGTGCATGACGACCTGTGTGGTAGTGACCACTTTCCGATTTTTCTGTCACTACCACAGCGTCACTCTTCTGGGCGCCCTAGCAGATGGGCTATGAATAAGGCTGACTGGGACTTGTTCTCCTCCACTGCCGCTATTGAGCCTCTCTCAACTGATGCCATTGATGTGGTGGTTACATCGGTCACCGCCGGCATCGTCACTGCCGCCGAGTCTGCCATTCCCCGTTCTTCTGGGTCCCCTCGGCGGAGGGCTGTGCCTTGGTGGTCGCCTGAGATCGCTGAAGCGATTAAGGATCGCCGGCGGGCACTCCAGCGTCACAAGCGACATCCCTCCATGGACCACCTTATCGCCTTTAAACGGCTGCGTGCGCGGGCCCGCCTCCTTATCCGCCAAGGCAAGAAGGAGTGCTGGGAGCGGTATGTGTCCACCATTGGACTCCATGTCACTCCATCGCAGGTCTGGGCCAAGATTCGACGGGTCTTCGGCTATCGGACCCCTGCCAGCGTCCCTGCGCTCTCACTGAATGGAGCAGTTTGTACTGACTCCGACGTCATTGCAAACCGCTTAGCAGAGCATTTTGCTATGAGTTCCGCTTCTGCGAATTACCCCCAGGCCTTCCGCTCCATTAAAGAGCGGATGGAACGTCGGAGCCTTTCTTTTCGCACCAACGCTTCTGAACCCTACAACGCTCCATTCAGTGAGTGGGAATTTCAGAGTGCCCTTGCCGCTTGCCCTGATACCGCTCCCGGGCCAGATCGCATCCACTGTCAGATGCTGAAACACCTTTCAGTGGACTGCAAGCGACGCCTCCTCGACCTTTACAACCGTCTCTGGGTCGAGGGTGAGTTTCCATCGCAATGGCGGGAAAGTATTGTCATCCCCATTTTGAAACCTGGAAAGAACCCTCTGGAGGTGGACAGCTACCGCCCCATTAGCCTCACCAACGTTCTTTGTAAGCTTCTCGAACAGATGGTGAGCCGGCGCTTAAATTGGGTACTGGAGTCTCGGGGCCTTCTGGCTCCGTCTCAGGGTGGGTTCCGGAAAGGCCGCTCCGCCGCCGACAATCTGGTGAGCCTGGAGTCGGCCATCCGTACTGCCTTTGCCCGCCGTCAGCACCTGGTCGCTGTCTTTTTCGACATGCGGAAGGCGTACGATACGACATGGCGTCATCACATCCTTTCTACGCTTCATGGATAGGGTCTTCGGGGCCCTCTGCCGATCTTTATCCGCAATTTCCTGTCGTATCGTACCTTCCGCGTGCAAGTCGCAGCCTCCTATAGTTCCACCCACGTCCAGGAGAACGGTGTGCCACAGGGTTCTGTTTTAAGTGTCTGTCTGTTTTTAATAGCCATTAACGGGCTCGCTGCGGCCGTGGGAAATTCTGTCTCTGCTTCCCTGTATGCTGACGACTTCTGCCTTTATTACAGCTCTACTGGCATTGCAGCTGTTGAACGTCAGCTACAGGGCGCTATCCGTACGGCGCAGTCTTGGGCTGTAGCGCATGGGTTTCAGTTTTCGGCAGCCAAGACCCGCGTTATGCATTTCTGCCGGCGCCGAACAGTCCATCCTGAGCCGCGGCTTTATCTTGGCGACGAACTCCTTGCTGTGGTGGAAACCCACAGGTTTTTGGGGGTGGTTTTCGATGCCCGGTTGACTTGGCTGCCTCATATCCGGCGGCTTAAACAGACGTGTTGGCGGCATCTCAACGCTGTGAGATGCTTGAGCCACACCCGCTGGGGCGCCGACCGCTCTACTCTGTTGCGGCTCTACCAGGCGTTAATCCAGTCCCGTCTGGATTATGGGAGCCTGGCTTATGGCTCAGCATCCCCATCTGCGTTACGGGTGCTGGACCCAATTCTCCACAGCGGGATACGCCTTGCCACTGGTGCTTTCCGCACCAGCCCTGTGGACAGTGTGCTAGTGGAGGCAGGTGTACCCCCACTGCGGTTCCGGCGCCAACGTTTGCTGGCCGCTTATGCTGCCCATGTTCTAAGCTTGCCCGGGCATCCAAATTATCGTGTCCTGTTCCCGCAGTCAGTCGTCCATCTGCCAGACCGTCGGCCCCGGTCGGGTTGTCCGATCGCCGTACGCGTCAAGGAGCTTCTCTGTGGGCTTGGGTTTTTCCCTGTTCCACCTCCTTTCCGGGCGCCTCTGCGTACACCCCCGTGGTGTGTTCCTCGCCCTTGCCTTCGGCTCGACTTGGCACAGGGCTCGAAGGACTCGGTCCCTCCAGAGGCCTTCCGCCGCCGCTTTTATTCCATCCTGGCCACGTATCAGGGCTCTGGAATTGTTTACACCGACGGTTCGATGGTTGCTGGTCGTGTCGGGTATGCGCTAACTCTAGGGGACCATTCCGAACAACGGTCCTTGGCGGCTGGCTGCAGCGTTTACACTGCTGAGCTAGTCGCCATCTTTAGAGCCCTAGAGTATATCCGCTCCTGCTCAGGTGAGTCCTTCGTTATCTGTAGCGATTCCCTGAGCGGTTTACGAGCTCTCGACCAGTGTTTTCCTCGTTCTCGTCTGGTGATGGCTATCCATGAGTCCCTGCATACTCTTGCGCGTTGCGGCCGCTCTGTGGTCTTTGTGTGGACCCCCGGTCATGTCGGTATCCCGGGCAATGAACATGTTGACCGCCTGGCGAAAGAGGCCACGAATAAACCATCTCTGGATGTTGGCCTCCCAGAGGCTGATTTGCGGGCAGTCCTCCGCCGAAAAGTTTTTGCGCTTTGGGACGCTGAATGGCGCGATCGGATTACACCCAATAAACTCCGTGCCATTAAGGAGACGACGACTGTGTGGCGGTCCTCCATGCGAGCCAACCGAAGGGACTCAGTCGTCCTTTGTCGGCTCCGCATTGGCCACTCCCGGCTAACACACAGTTATTTACTGCGCCAGGAGGACCCTCCTGTATGTCGCTGCGGGGCGGCTTTGACGGTGGCCCACATTCTGTTGGCCTGCCCCCTTTTAGCTGTGGTCAGGCAGACATTTGCGCTGCCTGATACGCTCCCTGCCGTTTTATCCGATGACCCTGTTATGGCTGCCTTAGTCTTACGTTTTATTCGGGCAGGGAGTTTTTATTCTTTCCTCTGAGTGTTTCTGTTTTATTTTATTTTTTGTTTTGATTCTGGCCTTTGGCCTATGATTTTACACTGATCTTTTAATGTGTTTCTAAGTGGTTGGCTTTTCCTTTTTTATTTCTATGGTCGGCCGACCACTGTCACACTCTGTGTGGTTTTAGTTCGTTTTGTCTTGTCCTTGTCTCCGTTTCTTTTGTTCTGTATCGTCTGTGTCTATTCTGTTCCTCGTTTTTATTCTCTGTGGATGTTCTTTGTCTTTGGAAAAAGGGACCGATGACCGTAGCAGTCTGGTCCCTTTCATCCCACAAACCAACCAACCAATGATCAGCGCTGTTATGATTACCAGCGAAATCCATAGATTCAGGATACCAGAGTGGAAATAAACGACTAACAGGAATAGCAGGTAAGAAAGATTACGTTTTTTAATCTTCTCGGTGTTTCCAAGAAAATGAATTTTTTATAAAAAACATTTGCCAGATCGCTTCACACTAAGGGCCAGTTGTACAGTCCCTGGTTACCAGCCGCTTAGGTTCTGTTCTCAGAATAGCGCGGAAAGTGTGTTGCACGAACACGTAATTACGCTTAGCCGGAGAATAAACGCGGGACAACTAAACTGGTGATTCTGGCAGGTTTAGTGAAGTTAGCCGGAGAATAAGTTTTGAAAGTGGCAGGAATGGTTACAGAATTACTGATGACAAGATTGTTTGTTAGAAGGAAGAATGAAAAGGGGACACAAATCATATGGACGAATATGACGATTCCAAATTTATATAAAAATTTCGTACTACTACTATTCGATCTCATGCTTTAGAAACTGGAGCGTCCGAATTAAATGTGAAACTATTTCCTAACAAAACTCTTTGCTTGTAGTAGGCCTAATCGACATTTGATATTGGTACTTAGTGAATTACATTCTGTCACGTTATTCATGTAAGTGAGATAGATAAAAATGACCATCTGTGCCAAAACAGTCTCGCTTATTTGTCGTCTGCTGCAATTGCTGCAATATTAGAAACGCCTATTTCGTTTTAGCTAGCAGACAGTGACAAAATGACGTAATCAAGTGGAGAAACCACACCAGTCTTGTATACTATTCTTATTAACAGCTTTTTCAGTATTAGATAACGATATTTAGAATTTTCATGAAGCCAAACGTTTGATGAGATAATAGATTCTTTTGCAGAGAGGAAAGCACGCCGTGTAAAACTGTACCAAGATTACAGAGGACAAAATGCTGGGACCTAAGGATTGATGTAATTTGTCTGTCTTGCTTGTCTGTTGTTTTTACTGATTTCAGGTTTCCTATATTTAATTTTATGTCATACAAAAGAGAAATTAGTAACTAATAGGCAATAAAGAGTTCAAATTTTTTGAAGAGTTCTGATTCTGCTGGTTACAAATTATCCCATTCAGTATTAATTGTGAGGTTTTTTTTTTTTTTTTTTTTTTTTTAAAAAAAGGGGTAGGAGGTCATATCACCGACTGCGAACAGGAGAGACACCACAGGGCATTTTCATTTCTACTGAACTTCTCGGTTTGATGGGTTCCATTACAAAATATGTGTGTTTCATTTCCACAGAGCCAAGTGCAGTGACATGCGGTAGAAAAAGTCTTGTGAACTGGCGTGGCACTACACTTTGCCATACTTTAAGACCAAATAACGTGTCTTACATTTCTTCGAACATATGTGTTTTATATATCAGACTTTTCAGAAAGATGTGCGATACAAAATGAACGTATTTTTGAAAAATCGATTTTTTAAAGGGGGGGTGGGCACCACTATCAAGATATTGCCCCGGTTGGGAAATATCGTAGATCTGTGGCTGATGGGGGGCCATCAATAGTGTTCGCTGAGCTTACATACGCGAGGTTTCAAACGTGTGTTCATGGGCTAATGTCAGGAGGTAAATGACTGCCGTATGGTGGCGCAGTGTAAGACATTCGAGACCTATCCCGTTAAAAGGACCGGGAGAGCATAGGTCTCATTCGTTACGTCGAAGCTGTGGGTAATGAACCAGAGGTTCTAGACTTCATCTCGAGTGTCGTTTTTTGTTTCGTTATGTGTTTATCTCGGTGTGGGATAGAAAGAAATTGGTTTTGGCCTCGCCCTTGTACACCGTCGGATCAAAAGTACCTGGACATTTGTCTGTGGACTGTGATATGGCGTGTGTCCCCCTTCGCGTCTCTGACGGCTTGAACTCTATTGGGGACACCTCAATGAGGTGTCTCAGTGTCTGTCGAGAAATGGCAGAGTCGAAACCAGAGAAAGTAGTGATGTTCGACACCGATAACCTGGTAAGATACGCCATCCTTTCCACTTGAACAAATTATTTTTTCAGGTTATAATTTACACCTAAAATTCGCACTAAACATATTTCCCCTTGTGGTTTCCTACAGAACTGCTTTTCCAGTCCACAGATTACCAACTATATTCCGATTGTAATATTTTTACTCTCAGAATGCCACAAAGTCACTCTTTCTTGGATCAGTGAAAGTCTTTTTGTTGTGTCTATCTGCGACTCAGCATCTCCGCTATATGGTGAATAGCAACTTCCTTCTCATAATATTGTTACAATCCATCCTGGATTTTCCATTGTTTGATCTTTCTTGCGTTAAATTTATTAGTTTCACGCAGCCCACATTCGTGTGTGAAGACATCGGTCAGTCTGAGCGAAGGAAAAGAGTGGTTATAATTCACCTATAGTCGTCCGAAGTCTGTACCTTCGGGCGATGAAATCGGCTATAGTGTGATCTCGCTCATATTGGCATAGTTGTTGTGGTCTTCAGTCCTGAGACTGGTTTGATGCAGCTCTCCCTGCTACTCTATCCTGTGCAAGCTTCATCTCCCAGTACCTACTGCAACCTACATCCTTCTGAATCTACTTAGTGTATTCATCTCTTGGTCTCCCTCTACGATTTTTACCCTCCACGCTGCCCTCCAATACTAAATTGGTGATCCCTTGATGCCTCAGAACATGTCCTACCAACCGATCCCTTCTTCTGATCAAGTTGTGCCACAAACTTCTCTTCTCCCCAATCCTATTCAATACTTCCTCATTAGTTATGTGATCTACCCATCTAATCTTCAGCATTCTTCTGTAGCACCACATTTCGAAAGCTTCTATTCTCTTCTTGTCCAAACTATTTATCGTCCATGTTTCGCTTCCATACATGGCTACACTCCATACAAATACTTTCAGAAATGACTTCCTGACACTTAAATCTATACTCGATGTTAACAAATTTCTCGTCTTCAGAAACGCTTTCCTTGCCATTGCCAGTCTACATTTTATATTCTCTCTACTTCGACCATCATCAGTTATTTTGCTCCCCAAATAGCAAAACTCCTTTACTACTTTAAGTGTCTCATTTCCTAATCTAATTCCCTCAGCATCACCCGACTTAATCCGACTACATTCCATTATCCTCGTTTTGCTTTTGTTGATGTTCATCTTATATCCTCCTTTCAAGACACTGTCCATTCCGTTCAACTGCTCTTCCAAGACCTTTGTTGTCTCTGACAGAATTAGAATGTCATCGACGAACCTCAAAGTTTTTTTTTCTTCTCCATGGATTTTAATACCTACTCCGAATTTTTCTTTTGTTTCCTTTACTGCTTGCTCAATATACAGATTGAATAACATCGGGGAGAGGCTACAACCCTGTCTTACTCCCTTCCCAACCAATGCTTCCCTTTCATGTCCCTCGACTCTTATAACTGCCATCTGGTTTCTGTACAAATTGTAAATAGCCTTTCGCTTCCTGTATTTTACCCCTGCCACCTCCAGAATTTGAAAGAGAGTATTCCAGTCAACATTGTCAAAAGCTTTCTCTAAGTCTACAAATGCGAGAAACGTAGGTTTGCCTTTCCTCATTCTTTCTTCTAAGATAAGTCGTAAGATCAGTATTGCCTCACGCGTTCCAGTATTTCTACGGAATCCAAACTGATCTTCCCCGAGGTCGGCTTCTACTAGTTTTTCCATTCGTCTGTAAAGAATTCGTGTTAGTAATTTGCAGCTGTGGCTTATTAAACTGATTGTTCGGTAATTTTCACATCTGTCAACACCTGCTTTCTTTGGGATTTGAATTATTATATTCTTCTTGAAGTCTGAGGGTATTTCGCCTGTTTCATACTCTTGCTAACCAGATGGTAGAGTTTTGTCAGGACTGGCTCTTCCAAGGCTGTCAGTAGTTCCAATGGAATGTTGTCTACTCCGGGGGCCTTGTTTCGACTCAGGTCTTTCAGTGACCTGTCAAACTCTTCACGCAGTATCGTATCTCCCATTTCATCTTCATCTACATCGCCTTCCATTTCCATAATATTGTCCTCAAGTACATCGCCCTTGTATAGACCCTCTATATACTCCTTCCACCTTTCTGCTTTCCCTTCTTTGCTTAGAACTGGGTTTCCATCTGAGCTCTTGATGTTCATACAAGTGGTTCTCTTATCTCCAAAGGTCTCTTTAATTTTACTGTAGGCAGTATCTATCTTACCCCTCGTGAAATAAGCCTCTACATCCTTACATTTGTCCTCTAGCCATCCCTGCTTAGCCATTTTGCACTTCCTGTCGATCTCATTTTTGAGACGTTTGTATTCCTTTTTGCCTGCTTCATTTGCTACATTTTTATATTTTCTCCTTTCATCAATTAAATTCAATATTTCTTCTGTTACCCAAGGATTTCTACTAGCCCTCGTCTTTTTACCTACTTGATCCTCTGCTGCCTTCACTACTTCATCCCTCAAAGCTACCCATTCTTCTTCTGCTGTATATCTTTCCCCAATTCCTGTCAATTGTTCCCTTATGCTCTCCCTGAAACTCTGTACAACCTCTTGTTCTTTCAGTTTATCCAGGTCCCATCTCTTTAAATTCCCATCTTTTTGCAGTTTCTTCAGTTTTAATCTACAGTTCATAACCAATAGATTGTGGTCAGAGTCGACATCTGCACATGGAAATGTCTTACAATTTAAAACCTGGTTCCTAAATCTCTGTCTTACCATTATATAATCTATCTGATACCTTTTAGTATCTCCAGGGTTCTTCCATGTATACAACCTTCTTTCATGATTCTTAAACCAAGTGTTAGCTATGATTAAGTTGTGCTCTGTGCAAAATTCTACCAGGCGGCTTCCTCTCTCATTTCTTAGCCCCAATCCATATTCACCTACTACGTTTCCTTCTCTCCCTTTTCCTACTACTGAATTCCAGTCACCCATGACTATTAAATTTTCATCACCCTTCACTATCTGAATAATTTCTTTTATTTCATCATACATTTCTTCAATTTCTTCGTCATCTGCAGAGCTAGTTGGCATATAAACTTGTACTACTGTAGTAGGTGTGGGCTTCGTATCTATCTTGGCCACAATAATGCGTTCACTATGCTGTTTGTAGTAGCTTACCCGCATTCCTATTTTCCTATTCATTATTAAACCTACTCCTGCATTACCCCTATTTGATTTTGTGTTTATAACCCTGTAGTCACCTGACCAGAAGTCTAGTTCCTCCTGCCAACGAACTTTACTAATTCCCACTATATATAACTTTAACCTATCCATTTCCCTTTTTAAATTTTCTAACCTACCTGCCCGATTAACTGATCTGACATTCCACACTCCGATCCGTAGAACGCCAGTTTTCTTTCTCCTGATAACGACATCCTCCTGAGTAGTCCCCGCCCGGAGATCCGAATGGGGGACTATTTTACCTCCGGAATATTTTACCCAAGACAACGCCATCATCATTTAATCATACAGTAAAGCCGCATGCCCTCGGGAAAAATTACGGCCGTAGTTTCCCCTTGCTTTCAGCCGTTCGCAGTACCATCACAGCAAGGCCGTTTTGGTTAGTGTTACAAGGCCAGATCAGTCAATCATCCAGACTGTTGCCCTTGCAACTACTGAAAAGGCTGCTGCCCCTCTTCAGGAACCACACGTTTGTCTGGCCTCTCAAGAGATACCCCTCCGTTGTGGTTGTACCTACGGTACGGCTATCTGTATCGCTGAGGCACGCAAGCCTCCCCACCAACGGCAAGGTCCACGGTTCATGGGGTGAGGCATATTGGCATATTGATTTGAAAAGTCCAGTCGTCTTCGGCCGATGTCGGTCGTCAGCGGAATCCACCGATATCTGTCCCACTGTGACCGCTGGTTGTATAGGGCCGGTGTTGACCCGACCTATGCCGATTCGGTAATAGGGAGCACTGCTTCATGACGCTATGAACAAATAGTACACACGCCTATGCAAGTGAACTTTTACAGAGGGCAGACAACTTGCACCATCAAATTGTCGGAGTCATCACTACATAACGGAATGTATTTCACTTCGCCCGATAGCAGACCATATTCTTATAATCCGACCAGGGTCGTTGCTAGGCGTTTTGCCGCCCTGGGCAAGAACTTAAAAATGACGCCCCCTCCTTTTTACTGCCATCGATCTCCCAGATACCGCCTACCCCGCCCCTGCATCCACCGCCCACAACAAAGAACAGCACAACAATGCAAACTCCTACTCTACTTTTAATCAATTAACTAAGATGGCCAGACATTCTCATGTTCTGGGGCAGTTCTCAGTTTTCATGCTTTGCCCTCAGAGCCTTTGAAACTAGAACACATACGCCCTCAGTTTCTGATTTCTTGTCCTCAGTTTTTGAAAATCAGAAAAATGGTGGAAACGGGAAGAATGTACTGAATATCTTAGACTAGAACTCAACTGAACATATCAGTGAAATCAAATTTGGCATCATTTTCTTATTTTACTTAATTGGAAAAAATGGACAAATAAAGAAGTGTAACTATGTTCTAGCGCGAATAATTTTTTTCTTGACCTTAGAAATTATGCTCTACTGTTAGCAGACATGGCGAAGCATCGAAATGCCTCGCTCCAGCCCTCGACAGAAGTGAAATGAAGGTCATGATTGTTTCTGTTTCGTACTCAGTAGCGGTTGCTTTGCTGTTGAGAGGTAGGTAGGGGCGACGTGTTTACTTTCGTCAAAGTAAGTAAAGACTTACTAGGTAACATCGGCATGCTTCTGAAAGCAATTCGGTGTTTTAATTTTTCCTCGTTTTCTTCTAAGTTGCACAATTCTTTGCAGTTTAATTTGAAATTAATTTCTTCCGTCGGAGGTTCGAGTCCTCCCTCGGGCATGGGTGTGTGTATTCTCTTACCACAAATTTAAAATTTTTTAAAATTTCTTCTGCCCTCCCCAAAAATTTTGCCACCCTGGGCTGCCGCCTAGTCTTGCTAATGCCCTGGGTCCGTCAGCAGAGCGGAAAGTGTTAAATGGGAGCACCAAAACCGCGTTGAAAATGCCCGCTGGAGCCGAGCTGGCGGCAAGATAAGCTCCCGCCAAGGGCACAGAGGGGCGTAAAAAAAAACAAAAAAAAAACGCTGGAACAAAAACTATTTAAGAATGATCCGGGAAAGGTGCGCGAATTCTCCTACTTCTCGTGTCCCTATCTCCTGCCTACGAGAAGAAGCCTTACTACCGGTCCGCCGCTGTGAACGCATGCTGTTATCACAATCTCATTTCTACAGCCATTTCGTACCAGTAGTATCGTTAAAAAGTACCCCTGCCGAACAGACTTCTACTGTTAACATGCTTTATGCGACAATATTGCACTTAGTTCACACAGCTACCACCTATTCCCTCATATTCAACAATGGAGTTCATGTCGCTACTTTGTTACGGTATTGGGACTACCCCGAAGGTCGGCGAGCGGGTGCTGAAGCAAAACAATGTTCGACCGAAGGCTTTTGATTTCTGCAGACTGAGGACGAGCGAGACGTGATGGTAAGACAAAAGAAGGTGAAGGGGATTTGCTTGCCCCTCCACCCAGTACCTTTAATGGAAGCAAGAAAAGAAGAGATTTACTATCCTTTCCACACAGTACTTTTGATGTTCCAAATTTTAGTTTTACGGTCGTCTGTGTAATTAAGAAAGAATTCGAGTATAAGCCATCTATGGCTCATTAATAATATTATTGTAGCAGATTTAACTGGACAGTCGGTTTCGCAGTCGTGGCCATATGGACGTGCCGTTCCTGTGCTATATTTCCCTATGTGTATATTTGAACGAACCGCACTAGTTGAGCAGCGCTGTTGCAGATTAAAGGCGCCAGTAATTTGTGGGGTTTGTCCATCATCACCGTACCGTAAACAGTAATGTATAGATTTTGGCTTAGTTTCAAGTTTTGTAGGAATTTTGTATAAACCGTAATTTATTTTCAGCAATTATATGCTTAGCTTGTTATGTGAAAAAATTTTCGTGAATGTAGTTCATTTAAATAGTATTTTTCGTTAATGCTCCATTGTTATTATCCGTTCTTATCGCTTGAAGTGCTGGGCCATTGCCTAGTTCGGTGCCCATCAATTCCACTCCTGGACTTCCTCAGCCTGCGGTATTATAATAAATTATTTCTAACTTTTAAAGTTGTCTGCCATTGTTCATTCTGCCGAGATGTTCCCTCCATATTCTGCTGTTGTCGTTAATTCTGTTTCAAATGATAAATTTGTTTATTTCCATGACTTTTTTTTATCATCTTCTCTGGCAAAATCTTTTACAGCTCTAATAGCTCTTATTTGAGCTTTATAGGTCTTACTTTGTTGTCCTTTTTATATTTTTATGTGATGCACAGATAACTAAAATGATGGATCTGTTCTGCTGTTGTAGTGTTCATTACTATTTTTGTTTTTATGGGGTTTCACACAATATTTTGCTTAGAAGGTAAATTCCTTTCTGCTGTTTATTCTCTTTCACTATTTAAATTGTGGCATCATTTGCATATAAAATACAATTCAGAGTAGTCTCTTTGTCTAATACTTGCATGGAGCATGGCAGTAAATATTAAAAAGTGTGGGCTGGACACTACACCCTCACCAGATAATCTGCATCCCTCCCCACTACTGTTGAAGGTACTGGCAGCTCTCCATTTCTATCTCAGGTGATTATCGTGTTTTTGCATAGGCTTCTTAAGGTGTTTATTAAATGTAGTAGGTACTGTCTTTTCTTCATTGTGCTCCACAGTTTTTCTCTCTTAACTTTCTCAGAGGCTATTTCCAGATCAAGAAGTGTCAAGTGGGCCTTTGATTAAATTCTGCATGTTTTTCAGTTATTTATGGTAATCACAAATACTGCATCTATTGATATTCCTCTATGGAACTCTCTTTCTTCTTCTCCTTCTCCTTCCATCATGTGTTAGGCATTTGTCTGTTATGTCCTCTTGTAAAGTTCCTCTGTTGGTTGTGGTTAGTTAACTTGATATCTCCACCCATTTCCTGGTCTGTCTATTGATCATTTCACTATTGGTTGATAATTCATTGCTATTTTAGGCATTCTGTTTCCATTTGTTCTTCCTACATGAGCTCTCTGATTATTTCTGTACACCTTGATCTCTCCATTTACGCTTTCAAGCACTAGCTGCACTCAATATCCCATCTATACCCACCTGATCTTCCTAAAAACCTCATTTCCACACCTCTTATTCATTGCTCATTTCCAGCTGAGATTGTCCAAGCCTTACTGCTGTAAAGCATAGATGGCATTTGTTCTTCATTTCATCATGGGCATCCACAGAAATAAGAACTACATTTGTATAGGTAGCTCAGAAGAATTATTGTCCCAGAGAAGTGATCATTATCTTCTCAGCATATGAATAAAAACTCTGTACTCCAGATTCCATTGTTAATAATCAGACTATTGCCAGCTAGCAGTAAAGTCAGTGTTAATTATTTTAAATCTTTCTTGCTGCCATTGAAATCATTGTTGGTGTTGTGGTATTCAGTCCGAAGACTGGTTTGATGCAGCTCTCCATGCTACTCTCTTGTGTGCAGGCCAGTCAATATCCGAGACTGATTGAGGTAGTGCAGTGGTTAGGATAAAACTTTACAAAGGGCCATCAGGGAAGTCTAAGATAGCAGAAGAGCTGAATTGCGAATTAAATGTTTCATATGATTTTAAAAAAAATTAAATCATGGGGCTAGGGATGTGGATTGGTGAAGATAAGCAATTGGTTTTTATTGTCGAAAGTAATAACACACTCATTCTGACCATACACTCATAGGCGTTGCCAACATCTGGACATGGGCACCCATTATAAACTTTAGCCATGTTGGTATACTGGTCTCAGCTTCCGGAGGATGATGGTTCTTTAACCTACCTTCCTAGTCACAGGGTTGGTATAGGCTTTTGTGTTCCTACATTTCTCCAGAGCCTGTTCTTCTGTAAAACAATTAGTTACTTTATTTTTCAGCTATCATGTATTAAATTGATAGTTTGTTAATATCCACACCAGGTGGTACCTTCTTCTGTGGAATTGAAGTTATTACATTCTTCTTTAAGTTTGAGGGTATTTTTCCTGTCTCATATATCTTAACATATGTGGTGGAATAATTTTGTCATGGCTGGCTCTCCCTATGGCTCTGTATTTCTGAGGGATCTTGTCAAGTCCAGGCAGCATGTTTTGGATTAGGTGTTCCAGTGCCCTTTCAAATTCTTCTTGCAATATCGTATTTACCAGCCCATCTTCACCTACTTCCTCATGTTTTTCTATAATATTACTTAAAAGTTCATTTCACTTGTATAGCCCTCCTGTATATTTCTTCCACCTCTCAGCTTTTCCTTCTTTGCTTATTACTGGCTTGGCATCTGAACTCTTGTTATCTGTACAACTGCTACTCTTTCCTCAAAGGGTCTCATTAATTCTCTTATAGACAGCATCTATTTTTCCCATAGTTAAGCACGCTTCCACAGTTTTTCAGTTGTCTTAAGCCTTCCCTGCTCTGCTATTTTGTTCAGTCAGTCATTGCCTAATGCTCCCTTTGAATCTCTCATCAACCTCTGGTTCTTTCAGTCCACTTATTTTCCTACATTTCTGCATTTTCTTTGGTTTTGAACTGCAGTGTATAACCAATAAATTGTGGTCAGAGTTCATGTCTGCCCCTGAAAAAGATTTGCTGTTTAAAATCTGGTTCAAAGGTATTTGTCTTACCATTATGTAATATATCTAAAACTGCCATGTATGCCCAGATCTCTTCCACATGTACAACCATCTTTCATGATTTTTGAACTAATTATTAGTAATGACTAAATTGTGCTCTGTGCAACATTCTACCAGGTGGCATCCAGTTCCATTCCTTTCCCACAGTTCATCATCTATTACTATTTATTTTTCTACTCTTCTTTTTCCTTTCAAACTCCAGTGCCTCCACCACTATTAAATTTTAATCTCTTTCAACTATATGAATAAGTTCTTTTATCTCATCGTCATTCTTTTAATCTCCTGTAGTGGGTTGTATGTCATATCTTGGCCATGTTATCATACAGTATGCTGTTCATAGTAGCTTACCCACATTCCTGTTTTATTATTCTCTATCATACCTACACCTGCAGTACCTTTATTTGTATTTATAACCCTGTACTTACCTGACCAGAAGTCCCGTTTTCCCTGCCACTTCACTTCACTAATTCCTGTTACATCTAACTGAAACCTATCGGTTACCCTTTTAAAGTATCTACTCTGTATACTTGATTAAGGGATCTATCATTCCATGATTTGATCCACAAACTACAGGGTTATTACAAATGACTGAAGCGATTTCACAGCTCTACAATAACTTTATTATTTTAGATATTTTCACAGTGCTTTGCACACACATACAAAAACTCAAAAAGTTTTTTTTAGGCATTCACAAATGTTCGATATGTGCCTCTTTAGTGATTCGGCAGACATCAAGCCGATAATCAAGTTCCTCCCACACTCGGCGCAGCATGTCGCCATCAATGAGTTCGAAAGCATCGTTGACGCGAGCTCGCAGTTCTGGCACGTTTCTTGGTAGAGGAGGTTTAAACACTGAATCTTTCACATAACCCCACAGAAAGAAATCGCATGGGGTTAAGTCGGGAGAGCGTGGAGGCCATGACATGAATTGCTGATCATGATCTCCACCACGACCGATCCATCGGTTTTCCAATCTCCTGTTTAAGAAATGCCGAACTTCATGATGGAAGTGCGGTGGAGCACCATCCTGTTGAAAGATGAAGTCGGCGCTGGCGGTCTCCAGTTGTGGCATGAGCCAATTTTCCAGCATGTCCAGATACATGTGTCCTGTAACATTTTTTTCGCAGAAGAAAAAGGGGCCGTAAACTTTAAACCGTGAGATTGCACAAAACGCGTTAACTTTTGGTGAATTGCGAATTTGCTGCACGAATGCGTGAGGATTCTCTACCGCCCAGATTCGCACATTGTGTCTGTTCACTTCACCATTAAGAAAAAATGTTGCTTCATCACTAAAAACAAGTTTCGCACTGACCGCATCCTCTTCCATGAGCTGTTGCAACTGCGCCGAAAATTCAAAGCGTTTGACTTTGTCATCAGGTGTCAGGGCTTGTAGCAATTGTAAACGGTAAGGCTTCTGCTTTAGCCTTTTCTGTAAGATTTTCCAAACCGTCGGCTGTGGTACGTTTAGCTCCCTGCTTGCTTTATTCGTCGACTTCCGCGGGCTACGCGTGAAACTTGCCCGCACGCGTTCAACCGTTTCTTCGCTCGCTGCAGGCCGACCCGTTGATTTCCCCTTACAGAGGCATCCAGAAGCTTTAAACTGCGCATACCATCGCCAAATGGAGTTAGCAGTTGGTGGATCTGTGTTGAACTTCGTCCTGAAGCGTCGTTGCACTGTTATGACTGACTGATGTGAGTGCATTTCAAGCACGACATATGCTTTCTCGGCTCCTGTCGCCATTTTGTCTCACTGCGCTCTCGAGCACTCTGGCGGCAGAAATCTGAAGTGCGGCTTCAGCCGAACAAAACTTTGAGTTTTTCCACGTGACCATATGTCAATGAATGGAGCTACAGTGAATTTATGAAATCGCTTCAATCATTTGTAACAGGCCTGTACAAGTTTTGATTTTCCTGATCATGACATCCTCGAGAGCACTTCCCTCTGCCTTTGTAATATATTACTCAAGAGGATGTCATTGCCATCAAGCCATACAATAGAGCTGCATACCCTCAGGAAAAATAATGGCCATAATTTCCCCTTATTTTCAGTTGTTCTCAGTACCACCATGGCAAGGCCTTGTTGGCAAGAGTTTCAAGCACAGATCAGTCCTCCAAACTTTAGCTTCTGCAACTCTTGAAGAGCCTGCTGCCCTTCTTGAGGAGCCATGTGTGTGTCTGAGCTCTACACAGACATCCCTCAAATATGGTTGCACCTACCATCGTACGGGGTATCAAGTGAAATTTGTGATTGGATTAAGGAATTGGTAGGGAGGTCACACCACGTTATATTGAATGGAGAGTCATCATCAGATGTAGAAATAACTTTGGGTGTGCCCCTGGGAAGTGTATTGGACCCTAGCTCTAGCTGCTCATGTTGTAAATTAATGACATTGCAGACTGTTTTAATAATAACCTCAGACTTTTTGTAGATAATACTGTTATCTGTAATGAAGTACTATCTGAGAGAAGCAGCATAAATATTCAATCAGATCATGATAAGATTGCAAAGTGGTGCAGAGATTGGCAACTTGCTCAAAATTTTCAGAAATGTAAAACTGCGCACTTCACAAAACGGAAAAACGTAGTATCCTATGACTATAATATCAGTGAGTCACTGTTGGAATAAACCAACTTATACAAATACCAGGGTGTAACACTTTGTAGGGGTATGAAATGGAATGATCACATAGGTTCAGTTGTGAGTACAGCACATGGTATACTTTGGTTTATTGGTACAATACTGAAGAAGTGCAATCAGTCCACTAAAGAGATTGCTTCCAAATCACTTGTGCGACCCATCTTGGGTATTGCTCAAGTGTGTGGGAGCCGTACTAGATAGGAATGACAGGGGATATTGAAAGTGTACAGAGAAGGGCAGCATGAACAGTCGCAGGTTTGTTTAATCCGTGGGAGTGTGTCACAAAGATACTGGAGAAACTGAACTGGCAGACTCTTGAAGATAGACATAAACTATTCCAAGAAAGTCTGTTACAAAGCTTCAAGAACTGGCTTTAAATGATTACTCTAGGAATATGCGACAGTTGCCTATGTATTGTTCACATAGAGATCCTGAGGCTAAGACTAGAATAATTACTGCACACACAGTCATTCAATCATTCTTCCTGTGCTCCATATGTGAATGGAACAGGAAGAAACCCTAATAACTGGTGCAGTGGGACATACCCTCTACCATGCAGCTCACAATAGTTTGCAGACCACAGATGTAGATGTAGATATGGCTACCTGCATCGTAGAGGTGCCCAAGTTAACTCCATTGCATCAAGGTCAGTGGTTCAAGGGGGGCATCTCCTTTATTATGGAGCTCTGTTTATTGTTCATTACAAAAGTATGTTTATGCCCACATTATTAATTTGTGATTTAACATTCTTGACTATTATTGTGATATACTGGGCTCTGTTGCTTTGAAAATTGTTGGGAATCTTTGATGTTGTCTTAGTGTAAGGCAGTAAAGAATATTATTTAAAATAGTGCTTGTAGTGCCCGTTCTTGCTCTCCTTGGCAGACATGTAGTGTACAAAGTTTCTATTAATTGCTTGGTATTTATAAAAGCATACCTTGACTCCTTTTGTTCATGTAGCCCCTATGCACTGACTCATTCAACATCCATGAATGTTCTCCTTTTTATGGACTCTATCAAACAGACAGATGAAAGGATTAATGTTAATAATTTAGTTACTAAAATGATTTTTTACAGCTCAGTAAACACCTGCTGAACAGAGAAGAATGGAGAGTGCCAAGTGTGGTTCTTCAATAAATGTTAGCACAGGTGTTAAAGATGGCAAGAATCCCACAAAACTGTGAGTACTGATTATTAATCAACTCTGGTTGTAATTAGGTGCTACAGTTATTAATTTTTGTTTGTAGATAATATCTAGTGTAGAACAAGTAAGTTTGTGATAAAAATGATATGCTGGGTATGTACGTAATGACTAAGATAATATGACAATGAATTAATTGTTTAGTTTTTTCTTTATTTTTATTTTTTAACAGTAGCAGCACCCCAAACAGAAAATTTAGTGTAGCATTTCATACATCAATAACAATAGATCAAATATATGTAACAACATCATATTCTCATTCAACAGCAGTCTGCTTTTGATGACATGTTCACATAGACTTGTCAGGAATAGCTACACAACAAAAGGTGCATAGGTCTACATAATGCTTTTGTAAAGAATTTATTAGAGAACACAGACATTAAATATGACAGACGTTTTCCATAATTTTATTCCTTCCTCTCATAAGCCACATTTAAATTTCTGTGTCAGAGTATTTCTTAGATTATACAATTTACACTGATTTGATTTATTTATTTATTTACGTGTCAAGTTCCGTAGGACCAAATTGAGGAGAAAATCTCCAAGGTCATGGAACGTGTCAGTACATGAACTTACAACATAAAAGTAATAACAGATAAAAATAAATGTTCATGAATCTGAAAGAAAATCAGTCCATAAGTTTAAGCAAACGCTATCAGCATTATAATGAGAATCAGCTTAATTTTTCAAGGAACTCCTCGACAGAGTAGAAGGAGTGACCCATGAGGAAACTCTTCAGTTTCGGTTTGAAAGCACGTGGATTACTGCTAAGATTTTTGAATTCGAGTGGCAGCTTATTGAAAATGGATGCAGCAGTATACTGCACATCTTTTTGCACAAGAGTTACGGAAGCCCGATCCAAATGGAGGTTTGATTTCTGCCGAGTATTAACCGAGTGAAAGCTGCTTATTGTTGGAAATAAACTAATACTGGTAACAAGAAACAACAACAAGGAATATACATATTGAGAGGCCAATGTCAAAATACCCAGACTTGTGAACAGAGGTCGACAAGAGGTTCGTGAACTCACACCACTTATTGCCCGAACCGCCAGTTTCTGAGCCAAAAATATCCTTCTAGAATGGGAAGAGTTACCCCAAAACATAATACCATATGACATAAGTGAATGAAAATATGCAAAGTAGACTAATTTACGTGTCGAATTATCACTCACTTTCGATACCGTTCGAATAGTGAAAATTGCAGTATTAAGTCTTTGAAAAAGATCCTGAACGTGGGCTTTCCACGACAGCTTACTATCTATCTGAACACCTAGGAATTTGAACTGTTCAGTTTCACTAATCATATACCCATTCTGTGATATTAAAACGTCAGATTTTGTTGAATTGTGTGTTAGAAACTGTAAAAACTGAGTCTTACTGTGATTTAATGTTAGTCTATTTCCTACAAGCCATGAACTGAGGTCATGTACTGCACTATTTGAAACCGAGTCAATGTTGCACACAACATCCTTTACTACCAAGCTAGTGTCATCAGCAAACAGAAATATTTTAGAGTTACCCATAATACTAGAGGGCATATCATTTATATAAATAAGGAACAGGAGCGGCCCCAACACTGATCCCTGGGGCACCCCCCACTTGACAGTACCCCACTCAGATCCCACATCACAGCTGTTATCAACATTGTGAATAATGACCTTTTGCTGCCTGTTGCTAAAGTAAGAGGTGAACCAGTTGTGAGCTACTCCCCTTATTCCGTAATGATCCAACTTCTGGAGCAATACTGTGAGAATAACACAGTCAAATGCCTTTGTTAATTCAAAAAATACACCAAGCGCTCGAAACTTTTTGTTTAGCCCATCCAGTACCTCACAGAGAAAAGAGAATATAGCATTTTCAGTTGTCAAACGACCTCTAAAGCCAAACTGTACATTTGATAGAAAATCGTGTGATATAAAATGATCAATTAACCTTATATACACAGCCTTTTCGATAACTTTTGCAAACACTGATGGCATAGAAATAGGTCTAAAATTATCTACATTATCCCTTTCTCTCTTTTTATAAAGCGGCTTTACTACTGAGTACTTTAATCGCTTAGGAAACTGACCATTCCTAAAGGAAAAATTACAAATATGGCTAAATACAGGGCTAACATGTGCAGCACAGTACTTTAATATTCTACTAGACACTCCATCATAACCATGAGAGTCCTTAGTCTTCAGTGATTTAATTATTGACTCAATCTCCCTCTTGTCTGTATCACAGAGGAGTATTTCAGACGTCAATCTCGGAAAGGCATTTGCTAAGAAATTTATATGATTTTCTGTAGAAACTAAATTTTTATTTAATTCACCAGCAATGCTCAGAAAGTGGTTGTTAAATACTGTACATATATCTGATTTATCAGTAACAGAAATATTATTACTGCGAACTGACTTTATATCATCAACCTTGTGCTGCTGACCAGACACTTCCTTCACAACTGACCATATGGCTTTAATTTTATCCTGTGAATTAGCTATTCTATTTGCATACCACATAATTTTTGCCTTGCTAATAACATTTTTAAGCACCTTACAATACTGTTTGTAATGGGCCACAGTAGCTTGATTGTGACTACTTCTAACATTTTGATATGATTCCCGCTTTGTTCTACATGATATCCTTATCCCACTCATCAGCCAACTGCGCTGTCCATTACTGCTAGTACCCTGTTTAGAATGTTCTAATGGAAAGCAACTCTCAAAGAGAATGAGAAATGTGTTATGGAAAGCATTGTATTTATCATCTATATTAGGCACTATAAACATCTTGCCACTCTTGTTCCTTGATAAGTTTTGAAAAACTCTCTATGGCTGTTGGATTAACTTTCCTAAGTAGTTTGTAATTAAATATGACGGTGGTTTGTGTACAAAAACCTTTTAATGTTAAAATTTGTGCATCATGGTCTGAAAGGCCATTGACCCTTTTACTACCAGAATGCCCATCTAGTAATGAAGAATGAATAAAAATATTGTCTATGACTGTGCTACTATTCCCCTGCACCCTAGTTGGAAAAAACACAGTTTGCATCAGATAATATGAATTTAGGAGATCTACCAACATCCTTTTCCTTGCACAATCATGTACAAAGTTAATATTGAAGTCACCACATATAAGTACTTTCTGATACTTCCTACAAAGTGAATCAAGAACCCTCTCTAGCTTAAGTAAAAATGCTCTGAAGTCGGAGTTAGGGGACCTATAAACAACAGCAATTAGAAGTTTAGTTTCACTAAATTCAACTAATGCTGCACAACTTTCAAATACCTGTTCAGTGCAGTGTCGTGATACATCTATGTACTCAAATGAAATACTGTTTTTTACGTACAGAGCCACTCCCCCACCCCGCAAGGAACTCCTTCAGAAACAGCCAGCTAATCTGTAGCCTGGTAAAGGAAGCCTCTGAATTATCAAATTATTTAAGTGGTGCTCTGATATACCAATAATTTCAGAGTTAACATCTATTAGCAGTTTACTAACTTTATCTCTAATACCTCTTATATTTTGATGAAATATGCTAATTCCTCCTCTACTTGGAAACATTACATCCTCTGGAGGTGAGCCCTTAGAGGCACTTCCTTTAAGCAGGTATACCTATCAGCTGACTTCAGTCTAAAAAAGGTGGAGCTCTAACACCAACTACTACAGGAATTTTTCCATGAGTGATACCACCACCACCACCACCACCACCAGCACCACCACCACCACCACCACCACCACCACCACCACCACCACCACCACTACCCACTACATTGTCACCTATAAGCTTAGCCAACCTCCCCTTCCCATACCTATTGAGGTGCAGGCCATGCCTAGTGAAACACCATCTACTGATAGACCCAACTGGCACCACTGAGATGTGATCCATGCCCTCCGCTATCAGTGCCCTCCCCAGCCCCACATTAACGCGCCTAACAGCCGTATTAAGGTGAGGCCGATTGTGACGCTGAAACAGTTACACGAAATGTACATTAGTGCCACCAGTTTGAGTAGCTATCTTAACCAAGTCACCAGTGACATCATATTCCCTGTCCCTATCGAGACTGTTCCCTGCTCCACCTGCTTCACTACTTGATCCTCTTTTGTAAAATTCTTACATAACTCCCCTATGCTTTCAGTCACCTGAGCCAATCCTGCACTAGGCTTCACAATGCTGGAGACCTGGTACTCACTCCCCAACACTTCCTGCAACTGCTGGCCCACACCTCTACCGTGGGAACTACCTAGCAGCAGAACCTTCTTTCTGCTAGACTTTGCAACTAACCTAGGCCTCCTAATTGCTGAGGACTGCTGCAAGTTACCTACATCTACGGCTACACGAGGCTCCTCTCCACTCAACTCTGACAGTTGGTTGTATATATTGCATGTATGCAAAGTAAAACTGTCTGAATACCTCCTCTTCCTAGCTACCTTCTTGCCAACTGCCAGTTCCCATTCCCCACCACCCTTCACCCTCCTCAACCTATCTAGTTCCTCCTTTGCGCATTGTAACTGCACCTGAAGGGCACAGATCTTGCGCTCCTGCTCCTCTATTAACTTGTTTCTACTACAGAATCTACATTCCCAAGAGAGGATCTCCCTAAAATGACCACTGGCTTCCTCACTGCATTCCCCCCCAATGAAAATACTTTGAACAAATCCCACACCGTATTCCACTACTCACAAACCTATGACAGAGCCCACACTTTTCACTCATGGTAAGAATTTTGCAGTTACTCAAAAAAACTATACGTCTATGTTACCAAAGCTAGTTACACCAGTAGAACTATTTAAGAACTAACAATAATGGTCTCGAAATTCTCTGCCTACGAAGAAAGCAGCTACTTGTATTAATACTATTACAACACAGCCGATACCAATACCAGCAAAACTTCACAAAATTATTAGCTAAAACCAAAAAATTAAAACGACCACTGTAACACTAAGCGAAGTTAAAACACTAAATGAAAATTTTACTGAAATATTTCACTAGAAAGAATAATAAACGTCATTTGAAAACTAAAGCACGAAATTTACTAATGACTTCAACACACTGAAAACTATAAAACACAGCGAGCGAACCATTACAAAAGTTTATTAAGTCGTTATTTTGCCACAAACGGCACGCAACACCACTGAAATCTATTAAATTTAATAACTGTATTACAGAGCACAAATAAGTTTGTCAGTACTTAGCTTATATCCGCTACAGCTGCAGTCTTTAATGTAACATTACAACATGGATTGATATAATAAAATGGTAAATTTCGTGTTAGTAATCAAAATTTCTAGATTACAATAGTTAATACCACGTTTCATCTTTGGCAAACCATTTAAATATGTGGGAAAATAGGATGCTGTGTATTCAGTGCTATGAAATTAAATATTAGGAACACTGCCAGACAAATTCATATATATTACAACAGTTTAAGGCAAAAATCGACAGTTTGTTAGCAATTGTTGAAGCAGGAATTTTGTGGAACAGGATTTGCAAATGAAGAAACAGGCATCGTATCTCCAGATTTTGGAATCTTTAAGAAGCTCTCCTTTTATGGTGTGTGTGTGTGTGTGTGTGTGTGTGTGTGTGTGTGTGAGAGAGAGAGAGAGAGAGAGAGAGAGAGAGAGAGAGAGAGAGAGAGAGGGAGAGGGGGGGGGGATTAATTAATTGATGAATTAAATATGTACGTCTGTTATGCTCCACAGCATGCCTAACAGCTTGGATCATTGCAACAAAACAACAGCAAGTGTTCTCCTTATTGCACAGAACCACTCTTTATCAGTCTGTTAAAGAGCTATGACACTATGGATTGTCCTCCTTGAGCTGTATCCAGAAATGAAATAAATACCACCAAGAAGTTTTACCATCACTTCTAGAACAGTATTTGCTGTGCACTCAACTTTTTAACACAAATGCATTTTTATTTATTTATTTTTAGTGCCCTTGTCATAGTACAAACGATATTGGACTTGTCATACATAGAAATGAAAAATATGGAATGTATAAAATGAAATTGCATACAACTTGTACTAGTAATTTACAATTTCTTTGTGTATGAGTGGTGTTTAATAATTTGCTTTCCAGTAATAACTACAGTAGAATAAATAGCAACAAAAATAGTGAAGTAGTATAGTATAAATTGAAACATACAATGATAGAAACTTCTTACAGGATTTGTCATGCAACTGTATTTCATATATTGGAGATTAGTTTACAAAATAATTTCCTTGATCTTCAATATATTCATTTACTGACTAGAAAAATCTTCAAGGTATTCATTTACTGAGAAGCAACATTTATCAATTAAAAATTTTCTAAGTTCTCATTTAAAATTTATATTGTCCTTTAAGTCTTTAATGTATTGATGCACTGTATTGTAGAGCTTTAATACCCTCATAGCTTACATGCTTCTGAGTTCGTGCTCTTTTTATTTGTTCTATGTGGAGATCTTTCCTGTTCCTTGTGCTATAGTTGTGACAGTAAGCATTTTTGTCGAGACTGTTGAGATTTGCTTTGGTAAAGAATACACTTTTAAATATATAGTGTAATGGCAGAGTAAGTATTCCTAATTTCCTGAAAAGAGGTCCCTACTGAGCTTGTGTAGGACTGTGGGTAATTAATCGGACAGCCCATTCTTGTAAGATAAAAATTTCTGTTAAATTAAGTTTTGAGGTGGCGCAGAATGCTATTCCATATGAGGCAATGAAATGAAAATACCTAAAGTATGCCATTCTGATGCCTTCTAAAGCACAAACATTTGTGATAACTCTTGAGTGCAAAACAGGCTGAGATAAGTCTGTGTGTAAGGAATCTTAAATGGTGTTTCCAATTCATAGCTTCACCTATACACATTCCTAATAGTTTTGTAAACTGCACTTTCTGTCGTAGTCTATCATACAATTCTAGATTAATGTCTTCATCCTGAATAATTTTACCAGACTGTAAGTAATTTGTTTTCTTTGTATTTAGTGTTTATTTCTTGCATATAGTCTATGGCTGCAGTTTGTGTGCTGAATTTTGCATGAAAACTGTGTTGGTTACAGTTACAAAGTTCATTCATCAGTTTCTCTGATATTTTGGAGAAAGCAGAAAGAAGTGAGATGAGACAGCAGTTTTCTGTTTTACATCTGTCTCCAATTTTAAATTCGTTATTCTTGTGACTGCTTGGGTTAATGGAGTGTTTCCTTCAATTATTGTTCTTGCCTTCAGACTTATGAGTACTTGTCCCAGCAGACATGGGCTGTACTGCATTTGTTATTCCATTGGTTCTTCAAGCTGTTGGAGTACACAATTTGTCTTGGACCTGTCCTGTAGGCACAACTTGCAAAGCTGGGCTATGTGCCAGGGATGTTGCCTTCATTTCTGTACACATATTAAGAGTGATTTGTTGGGCCTTCTGCTTCCATTCTTAATGTAAAAGGATCATTGTCTTTCTTCTCACTAAAATATTTGGGATGGCTTTGATAAATTTTTCGGTTTTCTGTTTGTGACACACACACAAACTTAGAGCTAGATCTTTTCAGAATGGTATACATGATAATGCACCATTTACATTTTTAAAATAATTTAGGGCCTGTTCAGCAGATCTGATACATCTGTGGCATTGGTTTTGTTGGTAATATGTGTGTGTCATTGTTGTACAGCTTATGCACTCTATCAGTATCACATAAAACAGACCATCATCTGGACAAATGTGAACATTTGGTGAATGTATCTTCAGATAATGTACATGGACATGCATCTAGTGGCTTGCAAAGTTTGTCTAGCATTTTGTGTGTAGTATATCAGATTTTTGGCCCTTAATTCATCATATCCCCAATCTTCTGTCATCATCATTTTCTGTCTCTGTCTTCTATTTCCATTTACACCATGTAGTTTATTTCTGGATATTGTGCCATCTCTGACATGTTGGAAGTGGGAAGTTCAATATATTTACTCAGAATTTGAATCTCAGAAGGTAATGATTTATCAGATGTTGCTGTTCCCTACATGTATTATTCTCCTGAAGCAAGCATAGACCTGAGTTTTCCTACCCACCAGCGACACAACTTTCCATTTCTGTTGATGAAAGTAACAATAAATAATCTGAAAGTTGGAGATTTAATGTTAGATTTTTAATTTTTATGGTCATACAGCCTTACTGCAGGTGCTCCTGTTTCAGCAATTAGTAAATACGTGCTTTTCTTCTGTGTCAATTTGTAGAAGGATTCATTTACTCAATACACCTCACAGCTGGAACTCTGGGCGTTAACAAGGCATTCTAACTTATTTATGTATTTATTTTAAAAAAAAAGAGAAAAGTAAAAGTAACAAATGACTTTCTAACATTATGGAAGTGAGAAGTTCCCGTAGTTTATTTTTATGACTTCTGTTTAAGTCAAAGATTAACTTGTGGTTTTAAATTTAGTATGACTGCATTATGAACATTGTTTTGAAAATTGGATTCAAAACACTTTGTTTCTTTCAGAAACTGATCATACTTTACTCATTTGATTATGAGTATATTTTATATTGTTGGCTGCATTTTGAAGCTAATTATATAATGTTTTAGGTCTCAATTTGAAATAGGTGTTCTTATTACTTTTACAGAAGAAATCAGGTATAATATTTATTTAGACAGGAGAAGGATAAATTTACAGCAAAATCTGTTACCATCATTCTTTATATAAGCATGCTATAACATATCAGTTATTAGATTTTGATACAGACAGAAACTGTGTTTTGATTTATTTCTAAACAGCATTAGGTTATTGCCTAATGGCAGTTTTAAGTACCAGTAATGACAAAGAATGGTGTATTTCATGAAAGATCAGTATTTATCTTTAAAAAAGAGTGAACAAACTTTTCTTAATGACTTTGAAATTTGTAAGAAATAAGTCTGCTGTTGAAATGGTAATCTTAATTATTGTTCTGTGGCTATATACCATGAAACTTTCTGTTTCTTTTCCTTGTTTTTAGAAACTTCCTTCCAAGACTTAGAACAACTGATCCAAATCAGCTAGAATCAGTTGCATATTATCAGTTGGTGAGTAAGTACAGAACCCTGTTTAACAATCTCTATTCTAAGTTTGCTGGAACTGTACCATATTTTATTTACTAACGTCTTTACAGAATAAAAAAATTGGCAGAATTAAAACTAAACTCCATTTCTGGGACTCTTAATCTACCCTAGCACTCTAAAAATAATATTAATTGTAAAGATATGCCACATATGACAAAAATTGTGGGAGGAAAATAGTTCACATTTACTACTACACATTTTTAATGTGTGGTAACTTTTATCCACTAATGTATACTATATGCTTTTGATAAATAACTCATATGTATTGAGAGTTAAATATGGATGTAATTAATAGGATCAGTTCATTAATAGCTACACATGTGTCGTGATGTGTATCATTGGTTTACATCATTCTCCACTGCCAGTAGACTAGTGTGTGTATGTGGGGGGTGGGGGTGGGGGGCAGAGCTTGGAGAGGAACCTATATGCTGACTAATGGTTTTCTTCTTGTACTGTGAGAGATCAAACAAGATGGTATTCATGAAATGTGAACACATTAGTGTTCAGATCTTCCATGTGGGAATTTGTCAAATTAGCACTGTGCATGACAGTTAACCATATACTATATGTACCTTTGATTGTGCAACAATTGAATCCATACAACCAAAGCATTTGTTGCTAAGCATGCACAATATAATGAGAGAAAACTGTTGCACAACATCAACATCGTGCACATGTGTATAAATTGCATGAAAGCACTTGTATTACAGTTGGTCATAATTGGTCATAATATGTGTGGATTGTTTATATGTAATAAGAAATGTTAAGATAGCTTTCTCACACTTCTCATCTACACAATTACAATCAGTGATGCATTGCTACTGTTCGGCTGTGAACTGTGTGTCGATGTGCAAGAGATTGAATAAATGTAAATGTAAGATGGTGGCATTGCTGACTTTTTCAATTAAAGTTCACACCATTGAAGACAAAAAACTTTGAAACATGCACCATTTACTGTAACTTTGAAAGTAACTGAACTATGCTGACAGAGTAGATTATATGATGTCACTGCTCTAGAATTAGTGCTTTCTGATTCACACGAACACCCTTATGTCTGTGGTGTATTGCTCAAAACATTCAGCAACAATTTGTGAGTAATGAGGTGTGCATTGTTTTGATGAAAACACATGTAACCTGCAAGTACTATTGCCGAATGAAGAGGTGCATGACTGTGAAAAGTAGATATCTGAATTGTTTCCTGGTGGCAAATAATGTCAAAAGTACCAGGGCATTCATTTCATCTCTTGTAGACATCCCTCATATGCACTGTCTGCCTGAATGGTCCCTTATTATGAAGCAGAATGCATCACCTCCTTGTGGCTTTTGACACACTCATATGCAGCCATCAGTGTGTACCATCATGTACTATAATCTTTTCCTGCACTGTAAGCATCCAGTGATGATGTTCCAGTGCCTTCACTAGTCTGTGTGCCCTGTGATGAGTAGTGAAATATACATGTGTGGTGGTGGTGGGGGGGGGGGAGGGGATGGGGGGGGGGCGCAGTTGGCAGGTGGGAGAGAGACAGTGGCTTCTATATCTCATAGTAGGAAAGATGTGGTTTTGGATGGTATGGTTGCTTTTGGGGATTTCCAACCAGATCTGAACAGTTGAATGATTTGCTGAGTGTGGCCTCTCCATTCAGTTTTGCTGTCCATAATAGTCAACTGTGACCTTTATTATCAATATTTTGCTTTCCATGGCAGTTGAACCTGATGTCAGCAGTTTTCCCTGAACCTAGATACTCATGGTACTTCTTCAGCACCGTGGCATGCAAAACAACCTGTGCCTGCACAACCTCAGCGATGGCATGTCCTGTGTGCCAGGCACCAGTGATCTAAGTATAATCAGATCTACTGTTGTGCTTATCCTGTGCTTGACTACCATGTCACTGGTCAGAGCAAGGTCTTATGACACCACAATCACATGTCTCAACAATCTTTTTCATTTTTCTTCATTAGTGGAACATTTCCCTCCAACACAATGGAGTCAAAGACATGGCTAACCTATAGTCCTTTTAAAATTATTGACAGTTAACATCTGTCATTTGCTGCTGTGGTATTGCCACATGAGATGCTGGCTACTGCTCAGTATAGGTAACACACAAATAAGGCAAGTCACTTTACAAGTGCTGTAAATGTGTAATGTAGAGCAATGTTGGAAGTGGATTCTGCAAGGTAGTCGGAAATATGACTGGCTCTGTTGACAGCTGAATTTAAGTGACCAGTGGCTGAACAGTGGCAGATAACACACTTTGTAGCCCTGAATTTAAACTCCTGTTGTAGGCTAACAACCTCATGATGTGTAATGTATCTGAGAAAACAGTGGTCAGCAACTTTTGGCAGAACTAAAATCATGATCACTTTGTTCATGGCATTTAAGGCTAACCTCTACAAACAAACTTGAGACAGAAAAAGTTCAGTTTCAGCGCTAAAAGCAAACTGTAATTTCTTGCTATCATTGGTTACCTGAAACTAACTTCTCACTGGCTGCACAACTTGTTGCGTTAACAATGGATGAGCAGCCCTGGTTGGCACTTGTTTGCAGGTTATAAACGACACAGGCAGATACCCGACGAAAAAAGAATGATAGGTAGAAAAATAAGAGCAAATAAAAAAGTCAATATGATGATGGGAATTGTAGTGGACTGACAAGACAGCCAGTCCACAGTGACGGGTAACCGAAAGGCACGCGTTTACACACGCTGGCTGGCGTTATGTCTGAAACAGGATACGTAATGAATGCTATAAAGAAAAGTACGTAGCTGCTGGAATACTTAACTTTAACCCATCATTTGTATACAGCATTCTTGATGATACAAGTGAGACTCTCTCTAGAAATGGTTAATGGCGCCTTGCTAGGTCGTAGCCATGGACTTAGCTGAAGGCTATTCTAACTATCTCTCGGCAAATGAGAGAGAGGCTTCGTCAGTGTAGTCGCTAGCAAAGTCGTCGTACAACTAGGGCGAGTGCTAGTACGTCTGTCAAGACCTGCCGTGTGGTGGCGCTCGGTCTGCGATCACTGACAGTGGCGACACGCAGGTCTGACATGTACTAATGGACCGCGGCCGATTTAAAGCTACCACCTAGCAAGTGTGGTGTCTGGCGGTGCACCACAGGAATGACTTATCAAAGAATTAGAAATGAAAAAATTTCCTTTAAAACAATGAATTGAATAAAAATGATAATTGAACTCTTTTTGACTAGATTTAAAAGTAAAAAAAATTCACAATATTTGAACCTACAACCTTAAACATGACAAGTTCACAAACTAACCATTGTGCAAAAGTACACTGGAGCAGTGAGACTGTTATGTAAAGTAAATAATTTTATGTCTTGCAGAAGCCTTTTGAAGGCTCTTGGAATTCTTGCACTTACATCCTAAAACATCTACACCTTAGTGGTTTTTATTGTTGAAAATGAAAACCTGTTCCAAATGAAATGTAATGTTACACAATCACAATGGAAGACATGGGACTGATTTTTATGTAAGCTTTACTTCGTTATCCAGGGTTCAGATGCAGGAGTTGGACTAAAAGATCAAAACACTGTGAGAAATGCATTCTTTAACATAAATGCACAGAGTGCAGGGTGTGCTGTTGTATTTGACCATGAACAGCACATGTGCAATGACTTTAATATGTTACAAGTGCCAATTGTGGTTAAAATAAAGATCTGTGTAGTTATGAGTGCATTGCGTCGCAAGTGAGTTCAAACATTAGCAAATTGTTGGTGGTTGTATCATGGATGCTTCCAAAGCAAAGGGAGCCAAAGTGTTTTATGTTTCAAGAGGCACTGTGTCAAAGATTTATTCCACATACATAAAAAGCAGGAATACAGCACCCACTTAGTCACAGTGGGGACGAAAGTGCACGCCGAGTGATCGTGACAGACGGTCATTGAGAAAGATTGTGATGAAAAATAAGAGGACAACAGCTGCAAAAGACACTGCAGAACTGAATTTCATGCCCATAAACCCTGTCAGCACCACACCAACATGAAGGGAGCTCTGTAAAGTGGGCATTGTGGGGTGAGGTGGAATTCCAGAAACACTCATCAGTGATGAAAATGGCCATAAAAGGAAAACATGGTGCTGAAGCCATACAACATGGACTGTAGAGCAATGAAAGAAAAGTCATTCGCCTCTGTGAGCCTTGTTGCTTTCTGTTTCCAACTTCTGGCTGGGTTTGTGTCCCAAGAATCATCTTTGATGATAATTTGGACAGCCACATTGTTATATTTCATTGGCCCCGTGGTTTCTCTGCAATATTACATTACTGCCAAGGATTATGTGACCACTTTGGCTGATCAGGTGTACAATATTTGTACTCCAGTGGTGATGCTGTGTTCCAACCACAGCTTCTATCGTCCATGACTGGTTTTGTGAGAACAAGGATGAAGTGTTGCTTCTCCCTCAGCCACCACAGGTGCAGGATCTTAATAGTACTGAGCCTTTGGGGTCTATTTTGGAGAGAAGGGTGCACGATCAATCTCCACCTTCATCATTATTGCTTGAACTTGCCACTATTTTACAGGAAGAACGGTATAAGATACCCTTGAAAATCATACAGCACCTGTATTTATACCTTCTGAGACAGCTTGAAGAGGTTTGGAATCTAACAGTTGGCCTACACTGTATTAGGCATGTTAATGAGTTGAGTTTTTTGATGTTACCAAATTCTTGTCCAGCCCCTGTATGTATTTTGTCAGAAAGATACTGAACAAGCTCACATCTCACATAAAGCAAGTAGCTAGTTTTCCAAACTCATTCAAAAGAAAATTAAATCATACCTCATTAGCCACTCTTCTAAAAATTATGTGAATATCTAGACTCAAGGATTGAAGAGTTCTATTAGGTACATAGCAAGTAGCAGGGCTTGTCATCAAGTTTTATAACCAGTAATAAGCACTTTACACAAGATACACTATTTAAAAATGTATAAATATTTTCTCTGGAAAATACTGTTGGAAAATACTGTTGTAATCAAGTAAATAACAAGCTTCTAATCGCAGATAAAGAACAAGTATACAATTAAAGTAATGGGGCAGCAGCTTTTCTCAAGGTAACAGCTTCATTTCTAATTTATTCAATTAAGTTTAGATGGCATAAGCATGAACAGCATTAAGCAGCATAGTGATAGTTCATTATTAATACAGTAAACACATTAAGTTTCTGTTGTGTCTTTCCCTCATCTTAATGTAGCTATAGCCTGACATGTTTCACATACTGGAACATTCTCTATTTTGATGGATTCTGCAGAACATGATACGTGAATGAATGAATGAATGAATGAACAGTTAACTGTAATTCATTAATCCATAAGAGTGTGTGTGTGTGTGTGTGTGTGTGTGTGTGTGTGTGTGTGTGTGTGTGTGTGTGTGTGTGTTATTCCTCTTTCAAAATTACAGTAGGTAAATGTGAAGAACACATTTTCTGCCTCATATTCTATTATTCTTCATTTACAATATGAGTATTTGAGATCTAAGTACACAGTAAATCATTTAGGCCTTAGATGTTAAATTCTATTGTTTTGTGATGAATTTGATTATGACGTCTTTTTTCTCTTCTCACAGTTCCAATATGCAACATGCTGGGAGCAACTGTTGATGTTCCTCGGTGTTACACTTGGCGTCATTACTGGACTTTGCATGCCTGCTGTCATTGTGTTGTATGGAGAATTCACAACAATCCTTGTTGATCGCAATGCTGAGAACATTACATCATCACCCACTACAATTCTCCCTCTGGCTGGTGGCGGACGTATTTTGTAAGTTCAGTAATTTGCAAGTGACTGTTGTTTCGATATTTATTAACTTCAGTTGTTAATTTAGCTCTGTAGCTAGGTAACTGAATTGACTAAAAATGAAGTGAAAGTCATACTTTTCCACGTACAGTAATTCATATTATAGAGGTGTCACCCAAATATGTAAGTTGTTAGATATGGTCATTAAATTATAAATGAACTTGTTACCTACCAGCACTGCAAGAAGACACACATTTTACAGTTACTGAGAATGAAATATGTTACTAACAGACAATGTCTGACAGCTGCCACTGAGAACTGTACCTCAGATTTGTTCATTGCCTTATTAATTTTGTGTTTAATAAGTCTCATGATTAATTTGACTGTATTCTAAGAGTTTTTTTAAATTTTTATGAATAATAGAATTCTTTGAATTTTCTTTTGCCTAGAATATGTGTTTTTAATTAGTTCAACCTCAGTTTGTATTGTGGCTAATCATCTGAGTTAAATACACATAGCTATGAAAATAATGGAAAAATATGAATGAGAATCATCATTATGGTCTTGAACAACATGTGGAGAACATGTGAGAGAAGAAATATGCATGGAATTTCTGTTCTAAAAAAACACACATTGTGATGTGTTGGCAGAAGAGCCAACACCGTGTAGCTAGAGGAGGCCGAAATGCACGCGTTTAAGCTCACGCAAACTGGCGTGAGGTCTGGAACAGTTAAAGGAGTTGAGTCTAGTAAATAAAGTACGTAGTTGCTTGAATACTCAACTATAATCCATAATTGGTGTACATCTCTCTTGATGGTACATTAATAACAATCTCAATATAAACTGGTAATGGCGCTTTGCTAGGTCGTAGCAAATGACGTAGCTGAAGGCTATGCTAACTATCGTCTCGGCAAATGAGAGCGTATTTGTCAGTGTAGCTTTGCTAGCAAAGTCGGCTGTACAACTGGGGCGAGTGCTGGAACGTCTCTCTAGACCTGCCATGTGGTGGCGCTCGGTCTGCAATCACTGACAGTGGCGACACGCGGGTCCGACGTATACTACCGGACCGTGGCCGATTTAAAGGCTACCACCTAGCAAGTGTGGTGTCTGGCAGTGACACCACATTCCTCCCCCGCAAATCGGCAAACGGTTGTGTTATAAGGCTTCCGCCCGCCGTAGGGAGGACCCCATGTTGACGTATGCGACGAGGTGGGGAGCCTAACAACAGGCGAGGCTGTGCCACCCGCACCCTGCCACTCAGTCCAAGGGGAGCTAGAAAACGCCTGAAAACCTAGTCCAGGGTGCACGCCAACATGCGGTGTATGTGCCCGTAGATATGCAGGAGGGGCCGAAGGGTCGACCTCCATCGAGTCGGAGCACCCGACTGGCGAAGACGACAGATGGTCCGCAGCGGGCAAAAGTTCCATGGCGGAGGACAACTGGTCACGGGAAGCGATCAGCGGCGCGTGACCCAGGGAGGCGCCCGGCGGTGGCAGCGATGCGTCCACTGCGGGCGTCGCCGGCGGGAGAACAGGCAGCGGCGGCGCGTCGCCATGGGGCAAAATGGAAGGCAGCATCGGTAACACCTGGGGATGAGGCGAGCCAGTAGATGGGTCCCCAGGGCGCTGACCGGGCGGCACCGTCGCTGAAAGCAGACAGGGAGCGGCAGAACCCGTGCGACAACAGAGGCGCAGCTGATTGAGATGCCGACGCACCTCACCAGAGGCTCCCAAAACCAGATACATCGCACGGCCGAGGCAGCGAAGAATGCGCCCCGTGAGCCAACGCCGTGAACCTCGATAGTTGCTAAAGTATACAACGTCGCCTGGGGCAAAAGCAGGTGTCTGACGCTGCACAGGAACCTGATGCGGCGGATGTAGCAAAGACATCAAGGTGCAATGAGGGCGACCGTGAAGCAACTCAGCCGGCGAGCGACCATCGCGGGGCTGAGAGCGAGACGAGGACAATAAGAGCAACAACGCGTCCTCCCGAGAATGTGACTCTTTCAGCTTCAACATCTGTGACTTGAAAGTCCTGACCAAACGTTCAGCGGCACCGTTGGACTATGGCGAAAACGGCGCGGACGTCAGATGTTGAATACCATTGGCCTTGCAGAATGACTGAAATTCTGCGGACATGAATTGTGGGCCATTGTAGGACACAATAGTCTGTGGAAGACCTTCAATGCAAAAGATAGCAGATAACGCTTGGATGGTGGCAGATGACATCGTGGAAGAAATCCGGACAACAAAAGGAAAATTACTGAATGAATCTATGTCAACCAACCATTCCAGAATGGACCAGCAAAATCGATGTGTAAGCATTGCCAAAGGGTAGTGGCTTTTGGCCATGCAAAGAATTTCCGCGGTGGTGCGGATTGTTGGTCGGCACATGCCATGCAAGAAGGGCACATATTCGTAATCGCAGCATCGATTCCGAACCAAGTACAGTGCTGATGAGCAAGTTGTTTCATTCTCACTATACCCCAATGTTCTTGGTGAAGAAGCCATAAGACAGAGGACTGTAACAAACGTGGGACCACAACCCTGGACTGATCATTATCAGAACGCAACAGTAAAACACCACGTCGTACAAAAGGTCTCTCCTTGTGAGCAAAAAATCGGCGAACCAACGGATCCTCGATCCGTGACTTGGACAAGGGCCATTGCATAGCAACAAAACGCAGAACGGTAGCAAGGACAGGGTCAGCAGCTGTGGCTGTAGCTACACGACGAAAATCAATCGGAAACGATTTGACCACGTCATCGGTTTCCGAATCAATGAACATGCAAGCAAGTTCGGAGGAATGAAATGCTCTATCCTCAGCAACAGGCAAACGGGACAATGCATCGGCGTTTCCGTGCTTAGCAGTGGACCGATACAAGATATCGTAGCGGTACTGCGAGACGAAAATAGACCAGCGAATAAATTTCTGCGCTGTACGTGGAGGTACAGGCTTGGTCGGATGAAAAAGCGATGTCAAAGGTTTGTGGTCCGTGATGATGGTAAAGTGATGACCATACAAGAAATGATGAAACTTAGTAACACCAAATACGAGAGCCAATGCTTCTTTCTCGATCTGTGAATAATTTCTTTGCGCAGCCGAGAGCAATTTGGACGCAAAGGCAATAGGGTGATCGTGCGAACCATCTTTGTGCGCAAGCACAGCACCGATCCCAAAATCCGATGCATCCACCATCAACAAAAGGGGTTTCTGGGGATCGAATGGCGTAAGGCAAGTATTAGAAAGCAACGCCGATTTCAACTGGCGAAAGGTGCGTTCGCATTCCGTCGTCCAGATGAACAGAACACCTTTATGGCATAAGCGATGAAGTGGAGCTGAAATGGAAGAGGCGTGGCGCACATATCTGTTATAGTAATTGATTTTTCCCAGCACACTCTGTAGCTGCTTCAAATTCTGCGGCGAAGGCAAGTCTTGTATCGCACGGAGGTGCTCTGGACTCGGATGTATGCCTTGGGCATTGATTACATACCCCATCCTCGTCGCCGTGTGACGTGTTGGCAGAAGAGCCAACACCGTGTAGCTAGAGGAGGCCGAAATGCACGCGTTTAAGCTCACGCAAACTGGCGTGAGGTCTGGAACAGTTAAAGGAGTTGAGTCCAGTAAATAAAGTACGTAGTTGCTTGAATACTTAACTTTAATCCATAATTGGTGTACATCGCTCTTGACGGTACATTAATAACAATCTCAATATAAACTGGTAATGGTGCCTTGCTAGGTCGTAACAAATGACGTAGCTGAAGGCTATGCTAACTATCGTCTCGGCAAATGAGAGCGTATTTGTCAGTGTAGCTTCGCTAGCAAAGTCGGCTGTACAACTGGGGCGAGTGCTAAGACGTCTCTCTAGACTTGCCGTGTGGCCGCGCTCGGTCTGCAATCGCTGACAGTGGCAACACGCGGGTCCGACGTATACTACCGGACCGCGGCCGATTTAAAGGCTACCACCTAGCAAGTGCGGTGTCTGGCGGTGACATCACACATTGTACTTCTGACATAAGATCTTTTTGATGTTTGCCATACTTTAACTGATACAGCATAAACATGATTTATGGAACACAGTACTTTATAGAGCCAATGTAAGATACGGTGAAGTACAGGTTGCACATAGTACTGAACACACTGAATGGGCAGCAGTAGTACATTTTACAGAATAGGCTGAGAACTAGTTTGTGGTTGCTTAATTAATATTGTTTGTTTGGTGCCTCACCAGAGCACACCAGGGGGCCGACCGAGGTGGCCTTTCCAAGCAGGCCAGTGAACTGTACAGATGCACGATCTCTCAAATTGCACGCATCATGAGTGAAGGTACCTCCCTTCTAGGAGGTCAGAAAACCACATACATACATAAAATGCTAGGCGCAGAAAAATATATGGTACAGAAAAAATGCATGGCACATGAAAATGCATAGTACAAAAAAAAAAAAAAACACAGTTTCTGAAAAAGGACTGGTACCATGAAAAAAAGCACTGATCTTACAAAGTACTGAGATTACTAGTCACAGAATACACCAATGACAGTACTGACCTCCACTTCATGGCCTGACAATGGCAGCTGCTGCAGCGTCTGGCAGGCAGGTATTGGCAAGTGGGGGCAGAAGCGACGATGGGTGATTTGGCACACTGTCCTCCCTCTCGTGAGAGGCTGTACGACAGGACTGGGGACGTCATCTCTGCAGATACGTCCTCATCTTTGTCAGTAATTGGACCCAGAGGCATCAGCTGGAGCTTCAGAGACGCTGCCGCACGAGACCCTGCAGTGAAGGCAGCAGCAGCTGCAGTGTCGAGTACAGCAGGGGCCTGCACCGGCGATGGCAGTTGAGGAGTGGGGACGGAGGCACGGACCCGAGACAGCGATCCGCCAGGCAGCGACACCCGCTCGGTGCAAACACGGACCGCCTATGACGCAGATACAGGCATTCGTGATGGCAGAGGCAGGGCAGGGGATGCAGTGGGCCCTCTGGAACAGATCCTGCTGCAGCTGGTTGAAGTGGCGGGATGTCTGCCTGCCAGGAGCACAGATGGCACCCAGGCACCTGATCTAGCAATGCTTAATGACAGCAGGAACCCATTTTGGCTTGTGGCTGAAACCTCGTGCCCAGACAGGCGCAACTGGCTGGAACTGTCAAGGAGCTGGTGATGCTGGCAGACGTCACATTGGATGCACCAGGTGAAGGACGGTCTGTAGTTGGCATGTAGCCACTTCACCAGGCTCTAGTCCACCCCCCTCCAGGAGTGAAATGGTTTGAACTCAAAATACAGTCAAAACTAGCTTCAGGGGACCTACCGGATACATACTTTGGCATCTGAGTTTTAAACGTCCGAACCACGTGTTTGGCCTCAACATTAGGCTGAGAATGAAAAGGGGGAGTTGTGAGATGGCAAACTCTACTAGTCTGCTAAAAGATGCAAATTCTCGAAAAACAAACTGGGGCAATTATCGGCAAATGTGGTATTCTGAAGTCCCTCAATTGTAAAAATTGTAGACAGGGCTTAAATAGTGCCTGCTGCATACATACCACGTGGGAAAACTGGGAATAGGTGTTTACTACAATGAGCCAATACTGATTTAGGAAGGGCCCAGCAAAATTGACATGCAGTTGCTCCCACAGCTGCTGCAGCATCGGCCAGGGGCAAAAAGATGCACACAGGACCGCCTGTTGCCGAACACAGTGATTGCAAGTGGAGATAAGCCGTATAATGTCCCCAGCTATGTCCAGCTAATACGCTTGCTGATGGGCCAAAGCTTCGGTGTGAGAGGTCCCCCAATGATCGACATGCAGAAGCTGTAGTACATTATGGTGTAAGGAAGGAGGAATCATAACCTAGGGAACCACATGAAACACAGAAAGGCGGTACTGGAGGGAGATGTAATTCTGTGAGGGATACAAGGCACGGCCCGGAAGTTTTTCTGGCCACACATGCTGCACAAAAGAGAAGACCCAACAATGTATAGGCTTCATGGCAATGGTCGGTGCTACTGTGGCACTAGTGACTGGGAAACCATCGACCGCATTCTGGTTCTCAGTATCTAAATAAAATCAAAGCAACTAGTCCAGTCGAATTCCAGGTCTGGTCCAATTGGATCGTGACATAAGGAATTGGCGTTGGTGTTGGCTTGTTGCGCCGTCAGCTGCTAATGGATCTGATAATGATAACTGGAGAGGAAAAGAGCCCACCACTGCCAACGATATGCTGCCTTATTTGGTACAGAAGCTGAAGGGTTAAAAAGAGCAACCAATGGCTTGTGATCCATGATTAAATGGATCTAAGAACCATACAAGAAGAGTGAAATTTCTTGAGGGCGAAAACTATTGCTAAAGCCTCATTTTCAATCTGAGAATATCGCTGTTGAGTGGGAGTTAGTCATAGAAGGATAAGCAAGGATTGTTGAGACCCATCTGCATATTTGTGCACCAACTTCGCACCAATACCGTGCTCAGAGGCATCTGTAGGTAGCACGAGATGCTGACCTGGCGGAAAAGTGGCCAGACATGGGGCATATTGAAGCTTGGTTTTAGACAAAGTGAACACTCGGTCACAACCTGGGGCCACAAAAAAGGCAAATTTTTATGCAAAATTACGTCGGGCTGAGCAACAGTGGATGTGTTCGGTAAAAATTTATGGTTTTACACATTTATTACCTAAAAACACCTACAGTTCTTTAATGGAAGTCGACTGCAGCAAAGCCACAATTGCGTCAGTGTGGTGACACCACAATGGCTTGACCCCTGTGTGAGAAACCTGAAACCCTAGGTGTTCAATTCATGGATGAAAATATTGAGATTTGGCAAGATTGCACTTGAGACCTGCAGACAGCAAAACAGAAAACAACGATCGGAGATTGCCAAGGTGGTCTTTGGTGAAAGAACCTGAAGCAAGGATATCATTGATGTAATTTTGCTTTAACAATATCACATGTTTTGAGTGGGGTCCGCCTTTAGCAAAACACAATTTTGTTTTTTGTACCAGACGTGTCTCACTGCAGTTGCAGCATCATCAGTGGTTTTTTTTATTATTATGGCTGTTAAACATAAGGAATGTTATTTTACTGTTTAAATACACATAAATATTAGTTTCTAAATTGTAATTACAGGTTTTTGAAGGACACATAAAATTGTTTATTTGTACCTTCTTAACACATGGTGTGGTTTTCCTGCTGCATTACATTTTCACAGTGGCTATTTTCCTTTACAGTTTGTCACCTGCAACTATATACAACTTAATGTAGGCAAAATATTTACGCAAAAATTATGATTTCTGAACTGTTATGGCTATGCCTGAGATTAATAATTCATGTGAAAGGGTGTGTGTGTGTGTGTGTGTGTGTGTGTGTGTGTGTGTGTGTGTGTGTGTGTATCTATTTACATTGTGTTTCACTTGTTGTTGTTGTGGTCTTCAGTCCTGAGACTGGTTTGATGCAGCTCTCCATGCTAATCTATCCTGTGCAAGCTCCTTCATCTCCCAGTACCTACTGCAACCTACACCCTTCTGAATCTGCTTAGTGTATTCATCTCTTGGTCTCCCTCTACGATTTTTACCCTCCACGCTGCCCTCCAATGCTAAATTTGTGATCCCTTGATGCCTCAGGATATGTCCTACCAACCGATCCCTTCTTCTAGTCAAGTTGTGCCACAAACTTCTCTTCTCCCCAGTCCTATTCAATACCTCCTTATTAGTTACTTGATCTACCCACCCAATCTTCAACATTTTTCTGTAGCACCACATTTCGAAAGCTTCTATTCTCTTCTTGTCCAAACTATTTATTGTCCATGTTTCACTTCCATATATGGCTACACTACATACAAATACTTTCAGAAATGATTTCCTGACACTTAAATCTATACTCGATGGTAACAAATTTCTCTTCTTCAGAAACGCTTTCCTTGCCATTGCCAGTCTACATTTTATATCCTCTCTACTTCGACCATCATCAGTTCTTTTGCTCCCCAAATAGCAAAATTCCTTTACTACTTTAAGTGTCTCATTTCCTAATCTAATTCCTTCAGCATCTCCCGACTTAATTCGACTACATTCCATTATCCTCGTTTTACTTTTGTTGATGTTCATCTTATTCCCTCCTTTCAAGACACTGTCCATTCCGTTCAACTGCTCTTCCAAGTCCTTTGCTGTCTCTGACAGAATTAGAATGTCATCGGCGAACCTCAAAGTTTTTATTTCTTCTCCCTGGATTTTAATACCTACTCCAAATTTTTCTTTTGTTTCCTTTACTGCTTGCTCAATATACAGATTGAATAACATAATTTACGGTTTATTTTTTCGTCATCTTCATTCTCAAGTTCTATGTGTTGAGCTGTTACTGGCACTGTCACTGTTTACCAGCTGTAATAACAAGATGGCACCGTGGACAGTGGAACAGTAGAAGGTATGAAACCCACCTGCCCCCCCTCCCCTGTACACACACACACACACACACACACACACACACACACACACACACACACACACACACACACACACACACCTTTCACATGAATTATTAATCTCAGGCATAGTTTAGAAATCGTAATTTTTGTGTAAATGTTTTGCCTACATTAAGTTGTATATAGTTGCAGGTGACAAACTGTAAAGATAAATAGTCACTGTAAAAATGTAATGCAACAGAAAAACCACACCATGTGATAAGAAGGTATGAGTACACAATTTTATCTGCTCTTCAAAAACCTGTAATTACGATTTAGAAACTAATATTTTTTGTGTATTTAAACAGTAAAGAACATTCCTTATGTTTAACAGCCATAATAATAATAATAAAAAAAAGCCCACTGATGATGTTGCAACTGCAGTGAAACATGTCTGGGACAAAAAACAAAATTGTGTTTTGCTAAAGGCGGACCCCACTCAAAACATGTGATATTGGTATAGGCTGAAAGGTATGTTGACAATGACCTCATTGGAGGGGAGCTGGAGGTACGCTTCCAACAAATCAGTCTTGGAAAAATAGTGGTCACCTGATAATTTTGTCAGCAACCCATCAGGGTGGTCCAAAGGGTATGTATCTATCATGGACTGTGCATTAATGTGACAACGAAGTTGCTGCAGAGGCAAAGCTCACCTGTCTGCTTCTTAATGATGACCAGTGGTGTAGCCCATTTGGTGGAAGGAATAGGCCGAATAACATCGAGCAACATCAGACTGTGTAATACAGCCTTGACAGAGTCGTGCAACGTGACAGGCACCTGCCGCATCTGGAAAAAATGAGAGCAGGCGGGCTCTTTCGTGGTAATATTCACCTGAAAACCAGTAGCACATCCAGCCCAGGGGAATACAGTGATGAAAACTCAGAGCAGAATAACTCCAGTTGCTAATATGGAATCTGATGTGACACTAAATTTACCTCATTGGCAATGAAGCAACTGGAAGCATTAAACGCATCTAAACCAAACAGGTTTGTGGTATGGAAATGACCCACAACAAGAAAGGTGAGAGGGTGAACAACAGATTTGTAAGATACGGGACTGGACAATTGACCTAGGATCGGAATCTACTCTTTATTATAGCTAACAAACTTCTGTGAAACCTGTGTGAGGGGACGAGAGCTCTAGTCCATGTATGTTTGTGCTTATACTGAAGTCACTATGACTCCTGTGTCCACTTGCATTTTTAGTGGTTTATTAAACACACATAAGTCAATAAACAATTTGTTCAGGGAGACAGTAATTGTGGTGGTAGTACTGGTGTCCACCTCGTTTGAAGAGGAGTTATACACTGATGCAATGTGGCCATTGTTTTGACACTTGTTGTGAACAGCCCAATGCATAGGGCACGCAGCACACATGTGTTTGATGAAGCAGTACAGGCAAGATGAAAGGGTGGCACGTGACAGCTGTTGTACCGCAGCTTCTTTCTAGTGGGTGCTGCCTCCTGCGACACTGAGTGGAAGGTTGTACTGCTGCAGTGGCTTTCCCATCATCCTGCAGTTCAACCCAAGTGCAAGCCTTAGCGAAATGATACAGAATATAAGTTCTTTGTGCATGATTTTGGAACAGGATCATTTGTAGTAGTGTGTGTAACAGGGAACAGTGTTGACAGGGACGATGGCTTCAGTATCAAAAGTGTCCTGGTAAAGATAGCTCCAGCAACAAGCCATAGAAACATTTAGTTCGTTTGTACTTTGAGGGGTTATGATCAGCTGCAGCTAAAGAGCTCTGTGAGTTCAGTCAACATGGAGTTAGAATATCTGTTTCTGTCACATGCTAGGTTGAACCTAGGTTTGGTTTCTGTTGATGCCGTTGAAAAGTGGGGTTTCACCAGCCATGACCTACATCACAACGGGCGTAGGAAAATGGAAATTTGCTGAGGTGATAGCAGAAACTTCAAGGGGGAAGGGGGGGGGGGGACACACCGATACTTGTGGGTATGTCCCTTTAGTCAGTGTTATGAAGGCAGCACTTTTTTGAGGGTAAATTGAGATTTCAGGTTATTGTTATTAAAAGAAGTAAATATAACTGATAAATTTGAACTCAAAAACCTTGGCATTTCATATAATCTAGCTGCCCTCACACAATATGCAGTAACAGTTATGAGAACCAGCAATGCTGCTATTGAGACTGCAAAGTCATAGTGTAATTCCCACACTTAATTACCTGTCAGACCAAGATGGTCTACTGCTGACATTGAATATCAGAGTACATGATATACATAAAAATAATTGGAAAATTACAAGTATTGGGTCAGTCCAGGGATGGATGCTGAGCAATAGTTGGATGCTGGGACAGAGAGGAAAATAATGAGAAGCACAAATAATATATTCTTAACTCTGGCTTTCTTCAGTTCAGCAAGTCCAGTTCTATTCAAAGTATTCCTTGACACAGTCAAGTTCATCATAGATAATAACAACAGATAAGTGAGGCTAACTAGTAGGCTTCAAATGTGCCAAGTGAACTCCACTTTCAGACTGGGTTGGCTATGGTGCAGCATCTTCTTATGCCAGCAGAGTGGTGGCACTAGTTGTGCATCAAGCAGAGTTTGCGTCTTCAAACCAGCCACAGTTGGGTGGGGCAGTCACGTGAGTTACTGCCAACCTCTACTGGCATGGTGTTGATAGTGCACAGCCCAACAACAGGGGTAATAAATGAAAAAGGAACTGAATAATTCAAGAAAAAATTGTGAAATACGAACCGGAGAAATATGCACAACACCGCCACTCCTCCCAGATTCACATCATATCAATGTCACTCTAATACGTGAAAGTGTAACTGTTTTCGGGTGTCAGAGCTGGTAGATACAGATTCTACACGAAGCTACCACTGCTTTTGAAATGTGCTGCAATCTCGGAAGTGTATCGGATACATTTAGAACAACATAAGATTTGATTTTTTTTTTCTGTGAAGAAATTTATTCAACTATTAAGGTGTTAAATGAAAAGTGGGATGTATTCTGTAATCGTAGTCATAGGCTATCGTGCAAAACTGAGAAAAGGTTCTACTTGACATGAAGGGATATGGATGATGACAGGGTTAAACAGCATTACAAACTGTACTGGAAAAGTCATCAAAATGTATTGACTTAAGAAAATCCTCCTCCAGCAGCAAGATAATAACTGTTTTGAACATAGTAAAAATTAGACAGAAAATCAAACAATAAAATGAAGAATTTTTTTTTAAGCTGGATAAGGAACTGTTCAAAGAGTCCTGAATTTGCAAATAATTTTAATAACTCCTTTTCTGTTAAGAGCAGGCAAATTATGTTTGAATATTTCCATGACAGACAGTCTACACTTCCTAAGAAAAGTCGGAAAACAAGTTTTTTCATCTACATTCAGAGTCTTCAAAGGAAGTTTACAGCATTAACAACTCTCTTAAAAATAAATGTTCAAGTGATTGTGATGAAATGTTAGTAGAAATTACTGACCTAACTCATTACTGCCATCATTTTCAAAAATGTGTACTCAACAGAAAACAGTTTGGGTTTTTAAAAAAAGGCACTCTCAACTGAACAAGCTAAAACCTTGACAGATGATACACAAGAATCAGTCAAACAGAAATTACTAGTATTGGCAATATTTTGTGACTTGGCTAAGGCTTTTGATTGTGTGAGCCATGATATTCTAATGAAAAAACTAAAATATTATGTAATGGGACTGGGAACAGCAGGCTCATGGTTTTTATCTTATGTGAACAAGAGAAATCAATATGTTTCAGTTCCATTTTAATCACAGAATGGTAGGCACTCGGAATTTGTAGCAGTCAAGCATGGTGTATCATAAGGTTTGATTCTGGATCATCCATTTTTGAAATACATAAACATCTTCCATTTGCACCTTCTGTGATGCAATTTTGTACTTTTCTCAGATGATACAAGTACAGAAATAGAAAGTCAGCTCCCTTACTGGAAAGGCAGCTAATGAAATGTTCCAGAATGTAAACAGGCGGTTCAAGGCAAATAGATTATTGCTGATTTTTGACAAGAGACAGTACATACAGTTCAGTAATTCTTATAGGATTCCATAAGCTGTGAAAATATATTCCTCAAAACAGTGAAATAGAAGAAGCAGAGAATATTAGGTTTTTGAAACTACAGGTAGATCACAGGAAAACCGACTGCATGGAATTAATGAAGTGCATTGGTTTGGCAAAGTTTTCAGTAGGCATTATTACTGCTGTGTGTGATTTAAGTGTTTATTCTGCATATTTCCATTCAGTAATAATGTACAGAATCTTTTTCTGGGGAAATCCAGATTCCAGGGATAGTAGTTTCAGAATACAAAAGGGTGTTATATGGTGATAACTCAAAAATGAATCTGAGATCTAGTGGTAATTTTGAACCTCTTCTTGTATTATGAAACTGTAATTTTCACTGAAACCCATTGAAATAACTGCTGGAAGTCATTCCCTTTAAATTCCTAGAAAAACAAAGCTTACGCCATGGCTAGGTATGAATGTGGTACGAGGGCTATTCACAAAGTACATTACATTTTGGAATTAAAAATAAAGTATTGGAAATTTTTTTTATTATATACAGATGAAAGCCACACTTAAATCCTACTTTTCTACATAGTTGCCATTTAAATTAAGGCACTTATCGTAGCGATGGACGAGCTCGGAAATTCCTTCATCGTAAAATTCGGCCGCCTCCGCCTTCAACCACGTGGTTACTTCTTCTTGAAGCTGTGCGTCATCATCAAAACACTGCATAGCCAATCACTTCTTCATTGCTGGGAATAAGTGGAAGTCGCTCGGTGCCAGGTCGGGACTGTACGGCGGATGAGGAAACAACTCCCACTTAAAAGATTCGAGAACTTCACGAGTGGCATTTGCCGTGTGGGCCCGGGCGTTGTCGTGAATCAGCAAGATCTTTGAGCACAACTTTCCCCTGCACTTGTTTTGTATTGCTCTTCTGAGGTTGTGCAGAGTTTGGCAATACCTTTGAGAGTTTATTGTAGTGCCTCTTTCCAGGAAATCCACAAAAATCACACCTTTTCTGTCCCAAAAGACAGTCGCCATGTGGTTGAAGGCGCAGGCGGCCGAATTTTACGACGAAGGAATTTCCAAGCTCGTCCATCACTACGATAAGTGCCTTAATTTAAATGGCAACTATGTAGAAAAGTAGGATTTAAGTGTGGCTTTCATCTGTATATAATAAAAAAAAATTCCAATACTTTATTTATTTTTAATTCCAAAACGTAATGTACTGTGTGGATAGCCCTCGTATTAACTTGTTCAGCAGCCCCACTAACTTATCAATGAACTCCCCAACCACCTTTGAGCACTGTATCATTTCAGTTCACTACCTGTACTCGACAGAAGCTTGTTCATTACTGCCCTCAAACTTTGATTGTAAAAAAACTTATGAGACTATCTTTTGATGGACACTTGTAACAATGTCTCAGCATATATTCCCTGTCTGCTCCTTCACAAATGATAAATAACATCAGTTCTTTGTAATTCTCTCCAATATCAGCGCAGTGAATCAATAAAATGTTGTTTTAACGTGATTGTAATTTCTCATATTGAGTAAATGGAAGGAGTGATTTATATTTAACTTGTCCGTCCCGATAGCTGAGTGGCCAGCGTGACGGATTGCTGTCCTATGGGCCCTGGTTCGATTCCTGGCTGGGTTGATTTTCTCCACTCAGGGATTGGGTGTTGTGTTGTCTTCATCATAATTTCATCCCCATCCAGTGCACAGGTCGCCCAATGTAGCGTCAAATATAGTAAGACCTGCACTAAGACGGCTGGACGTGCCCCGCAAGGGGCCTTCCGGCCAGTGACGCCAAATGCTCGTTTCCATTTCCATATTTAACTTGAAAACTTTTTACAGCCAAGATTGTATTAATTAATGTTTATTATTTATGACCAGTTTTGGCAGGTGAAACTGTTATCATCTTATTTTCAAAATATTTTTTGCTTATAAATTATGTACAATATGCTGTATATTTTCCACCCTAATGATGACATGGCATGAATGATAAACTCATTATGAACACAATTTATAACCACAAATATTTTTTGAAGATCAGAAGACAACAGTTTCAGCTGCTGAAACTGATCATCAGTAACAAATATTAATTAATGTGATCTTGGCTGTAAAAGGTTTTTCAAGTTACATTTTGATGTATTGTGCATATACAAACACTTCACTTCCGCCTCAGAGAACAAAAAAGTAGTATTAAGTCAGGATATTCCAACATAAAGGTGGAGTGGAGCTCATGGAGGTTACATAAAATTAATCATTTTCTCTTGTACACATTTCATCCTGTACTCACAATGTCCTTCATACCTGGGAAATTTCTGGACTATACATTATTTTGATAAAGCACATTTACTAATTCATTAGTTTCAGAACTCATATTTTTCCCACATCTGTGATGAAGTTCACATCTCAATTATTTTTCTCCTAGACCAGTTTAGTGCAGCTGGCACTGTTTGCATCTGAATGAGTGTGTTTCATGATGGAGTGAGTAATTCATATCTTCACATTTTTTCCATTCTTACTTCTAAGGAATTTTCTTACTCAGATGGTAAATAAAATCTGAGAACAATTTGAATTTTTTTTCTTACATTTTCATGCATTCTTTTTAACTTTTGGTTGCCATAGGAGAATCTGCTATGTCCACCAAAGGCTTGTAGTTTCATACTGGAACATCCAGTTTAACTGAATGAATTTTTTCTGCAATTGGAGTGTTTTTTAACAGGTGATAACTGAACATCATCTGCTACCTCTTATTTGGCACTTAATATAGCTTCAACTCTATACCCATAATATTTTTTATTTCAAGTAGTTGTTTCCTGCAATACGCATACAGTTTTTCCATGGTTTCACTTTGTAGCCCATTGATCAAATTTTTCTGTTCTGTCCTACAGTTACAATTTGAAGTCTTTTTCTTTGACTGATGACTTACGTTTCTTGAAAGGGTCACAAAAAGCCTTTTGTAAAAAAAATCTTACTTTTTCAGAAACACACATTGATATTGGAGACAGTTTTTAACTTGGCACCCGCTTCCAGTCATACTTTTAAGCAACAGATAGTACACCTCTTTATTATAATAGTTTAATAAATGACAATTGCTGCCTGACAATGCATTTCTTCATTACACAGCAAAATAATAAGAAAAGGTAAAAGAACACTACAACTGGGCATACTTACCACAATAATTATTGTTCACTATATTATTTAGAGGCTGAGCTTAACTGTCAGATGGAATATGTCATTCACAGCTACTTTCAGACTGTTTTTATTATCTAGAAAAGGAACAAAATTTGACCTCCATCTATTTCCTTCTACCTGAAACTGAAGATTTACTGACTAAATTAGTTGAGCTACACATACCTGTAGACAGGGAAAGGAATGTTCAGTAGTTTGCAGAAATACGGTAACAATGGGATCATAGTGATACTGGTTCCCTAATATACAGGCTATTCTAAATGATAGACCCATTTTCAAAGATTTGTATGTATTCAAGTACAAATCTAAAATGAAATAGCTTTATACTAATGAAAAGAGGAAGTTTTGCAGTTTTTGGCGGGCAGCGGCGGGTGGGCAGTGATGATTTTAGAAGCAGCTGGTAGAATTCTCACGGCAATAGGGCCGTCATTCTGTTTCCCGTTGGTTTAAGCAGTTTAAACAGACTGGGAGTGTGTGCAAAGGAAAAAGCACAGGCCAACTGCATGTGTCAGAGGATGATGTCCGATGGAGTCAAGAAAGTTTTGTGCGGAGTCCCATTAAGCCTACCAATAGAGCCAGTTGAGAACTTGGAATACCCGAACCAACTGTGTGGTAAGTTCTGAGAAGGTGTTTGATGTACCAGCCCTACCAATGACAACTCATGCTGGCTCTCAACCCCAATGACAAAGAGAAGCATCTTGCATTTTATGTTTAAATGCTAGCAAAGATAGAGAATGATGCATTTCTACAGCGTGTAATTTTTAATGATGAAGTGACATTCCACCTTAATGCAAAAGTCAACAGACACAATGTTCACATACAGGCTTTGGAAAATCCACATTCATCATTGCAACACAAAAGAGACTCACCGAAGATCAACATGTTCTGTGCCATATCCCGTACGAAGGTTTATGGACCATTTTTCTTTGCAGAAAGAACTGTAACAGGAATCACATACCTGGACATGTTGTAACATGGAACAGTGGCTGTTCTCTCAAGTGATGGAAGATTTCCAGGGCTTCGTTTTCCAACTGGATGGAGCTCCACCCCATTGGCACCGTGGTGTACAAGGCTTTTTGAATGATTCCCTTCCTCAGTGCTGGATCGGTTGCAGGGGATTTGAGGACCTGGCTCTGCATTTCAGGCCACCGAGATCTCCTGACCTCACACGCTGCAACTATTTCTTTAGGGGTTATGTGAAGGAAGCTGTTTACATCCCACCTCTGGCAACCACTCTGAACAATCTGCAGAACCAGATCACTGCTGCCGTGCACTCAGTAACAGCAGATATGCTTTTGCATGTGTGGGACGAGTTTTCCTACCACATCGATGTTTGCCGTACAGCTAACAGTGGCCATATTGAACATTTATCACATTTCAAATTATTAAATAATTATTAATAACTAATTAATTAAAAATTAAAAATTATTACAAGTTGATATCAAACATTATGAAAAAAAACTTTGAAACTTCCTCTTTTCATTGGTATAAACCTTGTTCATTTTGGATTTGTACTTTTTGTACTTACACAAAGTTTTGAAAATGGGTCCATCATTTAGAATAACTCTGTATATTTAGTCTTATCACGAAGAACTTCCAAAAACATCGCTACTTCAAAAACAAGGAAATTTATGTAAACCAAAACATAACTGAACATAACATCACGGTGTAGTGTGCTGTTTCTCCTCCGATGGAGGTGATGTGCACAATACCCCCCCCCCCCTGCCCCCCCTCCCTCATCCATCCCCCTTTCTCCACCCCACCCACACAGTGTGTGTCGCAAGTCTGTTGTAAATTGAATGATGAACTCCAACTGCCAAAATTCCCCTGGGGAACAGGTGACTTCGTTCATGCTGAATGCATATGTGACCAGTTTATGAGCAATATAAACTGTGAATGCTCTAGCTTTCACATATTGGCAAAAGTATTGCACTACCTCATACATTGAAAATGACTCCCAGTCATGAGCACTGCATTTGTCATGCATCGCAGTAAGCTTGCATGAAAAGAACCCTAAGGGTTGCCAGTGTTCATCCATGTACTGCTGTAGAGCTGCTGTAATGCCTGTCGGCTATCATCGACCACTGTAGCTAATTGTGCCAGTGGAATAGGATGTGTCAACATGATTTCCTTCCTCAGGCTGGATTTGAGTTGCTAAAATGACTTCTGCATTTCTAGGGCCCATTTGAAAGGCCATCGGCCTGTCACGTCTCTCCCTGTTACAGCTGCTGGCAACAGTACTTGCATTTCAGCAGTCTCAGGTAGATGCTATTCAAGGAACCTTCTAAATTGGTGATAATCAGTAAGGTGCAGTGTTTCTTCGATGAAAGCTACCGTGTCTTTCAGCAGGCATATCCCAGCTGCCAATGCCCAGAAATGTTACTCGGCGCTGCCTGAGTGTAAATTTTACCTCGTTGACTATGACTCTTCTGGTACCGAGCGCCGCGATTTTCGAATCCGTGCCAGACGGCATGGACCTCAATTACCACTACAGGTCCCTCCAGCCATCGCTCCATAAGCCACGGCCGTGCATGCGTGCTCCTGTCCTATGTATAATGTGAGGGCGCCACAGTGGAGCACGTGGTCCCGGCGGCCAATAGCAACGTACTCTATCAGGTATTTAAGCGCCTGCTTCTCGCTCAACAGGCAGTACAATATTCATGTTAGTCTGTTGACATCTTGCCTCCAGACAGCGTGTTTACTTGGTTACTGTGTATGTGTGGAGGTTGTGGATTTGTGAGGTTTCACTTGTGACCCCATTGCCATTTCTGTGTTGTTGTTCATTAGGTCTGGTTCAGTCATCCATCGTTGTTCATGTCCATCCTTCCCCGTTCATTTTGTTTGTTCACAGGCCACTCTCATTTGGTCTCGCCGTGCTTTCGTTCTCGGCAACCCTGCCGGAACGGTCATGGTTACAACATATTGGCGACGAGGTAAATGGTGTTAGTTGTTAGCATGGAGGCAAAGTTGGTCTGTCTTCTGGAGCAACAGCAGCAGCTCATGAAAGCTCCAGTTAGACATCTTGCAACAGTCGCTGCAGTTGCTAATGGACAAAGTTGATGCCAGGGACCCATTACCACAACAGCTTCAGAGTCCTCAGGTGTCCAATGCTTTCCCACATCCACCATTGTTCAACCATTTAATGATGTTAAAGAAGACTGGGAGACATACTTACATCAGCTGAAACAACATTTCACGGCTTTTCAAGTCACAAATGACTCCTTGAAGCGGTCGTTGTTTTTGTCTTGTGCCTCCCCAGACGCTTTCTTTCTTCTCCGCAAGTCGGCACCGTTGTCCAATCCTGTGGCTCTCTCTTTCCAGGAGATATGCCTTTTGCTGACGAACTATTATTCCCAATGCTACCATGTGGGCGCCTCTCGGCTGGAGTTCCACTGATACCAAGTACGGACTGGTTAATCATATTGTTCCTGGGTCACGGACTTGCAGGGTCTCAGCCGTCGATGCGATTTTACATGCACCAATCGGCAGTGTAAGGCCTCGTATGTGGACTCGCTGATCCAGGAAATGGTGATTCAGCTGGCTTCCGATCCTGAAGTCCACATTGCGGTGCTGAAACTCGATAACAACTCCTTGGAAGTGATTCTCCGCATTACACACTCCTTTGAAATTGCTCAGGCAGCTAATGAGTGTCTTATGGCACGGCCGCAAGTGGTGGCAATCAATGCATCTTGGCAGGTTCTGCCCTTGTGACATCGACGTGGCCCTGCCGACAGAGGCCGGCGCTGTTGGGACTCCCCTTTGTCTGATGTCTCTATGGCATCGGCACCTCTGGATGCCCCTCATCGCTGGCTGCGAGGCCCACTTCCATCTCGTCCACAGTGCTTTACCGCACATTCTCGAGCTGATTGTCCCCACTGCTGGATAATGTGCACTCTGTGTAACAAGGAGGGCCACATCCGATCGGTTTGTCATAGTTGCTCGACTCGCCCAAGTTCCTGCCCCTCCTGGGCCTCAAGATACCGTCCATACTCTGCAATCGGTAGCCCCACAGGATGACCCATCAGTGTGGAAGCCTTTCCTGATGCTCCGCCTTTTCACTAAGGATATCAGTTTTCAGGTGGACACTGGGACCACCGTCTCCCTGATTAATATGGTGATGTATACTCACCTGGGCTCTCCTGAGTTGTCACCTTCCTCTCGGCATTTGGTAGTCTATGGTGACGGTTCCATTCCCCTTTGTGGGCAGTTTGTCATCCAGGCGACGTACAAATGTGTTCGCTGCCTCCTGACCCTATTTCTTGTCGAATTTGTGTTTTCTTCAAATATTTTTGGCCTGGGTGCATTTCAGCTGTTTGGCTTTTTAACTTCCGATGAAGTTAAGGTCGTTTCCACGGCTGTTCCTTTTCAGGACTTCGAAGATCTGTGCTTTGCTTTTGCGTCATTGTTTGCAACAGATCTCGGATGTGCTTCTGATTTTCAGGCGCACATCACCCAATGGCCGGATGCACAGCCTAGCTGTTTCTGGGCCCGACCCCTTCTGGTAGCATTACAGCTGGCAGTCAAGCAGGAACTTGATCAGCTCCAGGCTGCTGCCGTTCTGGAGCCTGTGACATACAGTGCCTAGGTGACACCATTGGTGGTCATATGGAAACCCAATGGGTCCCTTCACCTGTGTGGGGATTTCGGCACTACTGTCAATGCTCAGTCACTAATAGACACGTATCCCATTCCCCAACAGGAAGACCTTCTCACCAAGCTTGCTGGGGGAGAGTACTTTTCCAAGATCGACCTGGCTGAGGAATACCACCAATTATCCTTGGATGCCAATTCCCAGAACATCTTGGTTATCAATATGCCTTTCAGATTGTACAAGTACAAGCACCTTCCATTTGGTGTCTCTTCGGTGCTGGCCATTTTCCGGAGGTTCCTGGAGCAGCTTATGCAGCCTATCCTTGCCCTCATGATTTATCTGGATGACATCTTGGTCACCAGGCGTTCCCACCTGGAACACTTGCAAAACCTCAGTGCCTTATTTCACACTCTGCATTCTGCAGGTTTACACTGTTGGCTGGACAAGTGTTGTTTTTTTCAACCAGAAGTGGAATACTTAGGCCACTGGCTTAGCAAAGATTGCATTCGCCCTTCGGGTCATAAAGTTGTGGCCATTGAGTCCCTTCCTCATCCCAAAGACTTATCTTAATTCCAAGTCTTTTGGGCAAGGGTACTTACTACTTAAAGTTCTTACCCCAGGCTGTTTCCGTTGTTCAACCCCTCAATCACTTGCATCGCAAAAGGGTGCGTTTTGATTGGACTCCTGCCTGTGACCAGGCTTTTCTCCTGGTTAAAGACAATGCTTAAGCCCGCCCCTTACCTTACTCCCTTCTCTCTGGACCACCCCTTGGTTGTGATGGCTGATGCGTCAGCATATGGCATTAGGGCTGTCATCGCACATTGGAATGTCGATGGCTCCGAACAGCCCATCGCTTATGTGTCTAAGACATTGGCCCCAACACAATGGAACTACTCCTCAATTGAAAAGGAAGCCCTGGCGATCGTGATCGCCATGCAAAAATTTCACAGGTATCTCTTTGGGACAAAGTTCACCCTCCTGATGGACTATAAACCCTTAGTTATGCTTTTCGGACACCACTCTCACCTTCCAGAGTGGACGGCTCAATGTCTCCACCACTGGCATTTATTTTTATGAAATGATACTTACATCATCCGGTATAAGCCCACCGCCCACCAAGCTAATGCGGACGCCTTGTCATGTCTCCCAGCAGGCCCTAATCTTGCGTTTGACCAATAGGAGGTCCTCTGCTTTCCCATCGATTCCGCCTGCTGGGAAGTGCTGGACGGTCTGCCTCTTATGGCTGCTCACATTTCTGCGGCTACCCGCCGCGACCCTATCTTGCAGCAGGTTCTCCACTATGTGGTTCATGGGTGGCCCTCCTATATAACTCGTTGGATGAGGACCAATTTCAGCCCCTGGTGCCAACTGTCCCACAGGCTCTCCGTTGTCGATGATGTCCTTCTGTTGGCCACGGAGATGCCCATCGGGTGGTCAACCCTCTGGATTTGCAGCATCAAGTGCTCAGTTTGTTACACTGTGGGCACTGGGATATGTCCCGCATGAAAGTTTTGGCTCGCCGGACACGTATTGGCTCTACATCGGTTGCGATATTGACTGCCTGGTCTGCGGGTGCACTGTGTGTGCGCATCACCAGGCAAGCCCCCTTCAGTCATTTGCACCCTGGCCTGTGCCTCGCTGGCCCTGGGATCACATCCATCTCAATTTTGTGGGCCCATTGTTGGGGTCCATGTGGTTACTTATCATTGATGCCTTCTCCAAATACCCATATGTCGTCCGCATGGCGTCCACCACCCCGGAGGCCACACTACTCGTGGCCCTGACCCAGGTTCTTGCCATAGAGGGCCTGCCTCACACATTGGTCTCTGATAATGGCCCCCAATTCACAGCATCCTCCTTCCACGACTTCTGTCAGGCCAACGGTATCAAACATATCCATAGCCCGCCTTTCCACCCTTCCTCAAATGGGATGGTGGAGAGGCTTGTCCGCATATTTAAACAACAGTTGATGAAGACGGGTGACACCTCTCCAACCACTTTGGCCCTTACCTTGTTTTTGAGCACCTATTGCACCACGCCAATTGACGGCTGCAGTCTGGCGGAGCTCCTCCATGGGCGACAGCTGCGGACCCTGCTCCATTTCCTGATGCCGTCCTACTCCCGGCCCTCTCAGCACTCACCTCCAGTGTGGCCGTGTAGGCCCGCATGTATGGGAGCAAGACGGGTTGGATGCCCACCAAGGTCGTCGCAGCCATGGGCGGTGTGTGACGTTGGTGCAGACGTCGAAAGGGTTGGAGCGCCGCCATCATAACCAGCTCCGCCCGCGTTCCCCCACGGGAACTAGCCTCTGTGGATACTGTGAAACTGGTTGACCTGTTTTCTTTTGAATGTTGTGCACCATTCTGAGTACTACTTTTAGTACAGGTGACACTTTGTAGCTGCTCCACCTCGATGAAACAAATTTACTTACTTGGTTCACATCCTGTATCATCCTGATATTCCCATGACCATGTCACTGCCTTTGCAAACCTGTGCGGTACTAATGTTGACCTCCATTCCTGTGTGGTAAAAAAAAATCAGCACCTAGTATGGCATCTGACACTGCTGTAAAAGAAAAAGTCCAATCACAGCTCTGCAGGAAGCCCAAACTTATTTTTATCATACACTTCTCACTCATGGCTGTCAATAACTTATTTGCTGGTGTAAGGCCTACTTGAGGGGACCTGACTGTTACTGTGCTGCTTTCCACTAGCAGTACACTATCATCCGACCCAGAGTGTTGGAGATAGTAATGCTCGAACCTCATGTCTCTGTACAACCTATGGGATGGGGCAGGTAAGTGAGATACGTTACTCACCATGTTGAGCTCCTTCCATGATCGCCTCTCTGCTGCAGGTGCTATTGCTGTCTCATGGTCCCCCACACCTACTGCTGTCTGCTGGTGCCATTTGGGTAGGTGTACAGTGCTGTGCATCTCACAGCCCCATCGCCTAATCGCCAGTGATACCAGCAGTCGTGCTGTTGAAAACTACACTGGTTCATCCCGCTGTTGTTCCTTATGTACCGTCTGAGTGAGCTGCTCTTGCCCTCTATCAAATTGGATACTGTCTCTGTAGCATGTTGTCTCATTCTACAGTTTGTTCAGCTGCTTATTTACATTTGACTGTTACCCTCTCCGGATAGCTGTCACCTCTTGTGTTTCGAACTCATCAGCAACCAGTACAACACTCATTGTATGTGAGGTATTTAATGTTGCATAAAATTTCTCCACTGATGCTATCAGTTCAGTAACATCATTGTTTTGCATATGAACACTGTTGTTTTGACTGCCTTCAAGTAGTTGCACTAATTATACATGCAACAACATCCCGTCTGGTAATTCTTTGCTCCCAACAATGCCACACAAGTGCTGCCAATATTAAGAGGGAGTCCTGTCCTCCATTTTCTTGTTATGCAAAACTTGAATGCGGTGATTAGATGGTTTAAATGTGCGATCACTTAATAACTTCTTCAAAGATGCGTATTGTTGCTCTTCTCTTGGCTTAAATATGATGTTTGCAACAATAGCAGCTGCCCTGGCATCTAATGCATTCACCGCTATTGTGAATTGCGTGCATTCATCAGTTACTACATTCTGTTCAAACACCAGCTTCAGCATTGCAAATCCAAATGCTGGTTTGTCTGGCAGAAAACGCAATGTCCATACCTTCATCTGTGATTTTCCAGTAACAGCACATCTGGTCTTAGCTGGTGGTTGTGGACTGGTCATTGGACTTCCTTGCTCTGACATCACCAATTGGAGGTCTGTGATTTGTCTCTGCATTTTGTCCTGGAAGACTGTCAATTACTTTCTCCCCTGTCTTCTAGTCATGTCTCAACTCAATGATACCATTTGATTCAGCATGTCCATTTTACTGTTTTTACTTGCTTGTCAGGTCACCACTTTATAGTGGTTGTAGTTCCTTAATATTTAAGAAAATGACACACACCATCTATACTGCATAAGTAACAATTTTTAATAGCCTTAAACCAAGAAATTTCAAAAGCATTACTGCTAAAAAAACAAGGAAATTTATATAAACCAAAGAGTAACTGAACTGTCAACTCTGTTCTCTCCAAAGCTCACTTCATGATGTAACGTGCACTTTCCCCTGATGACTGTGACGACAACATTATTGATTCCAAAACTCATGCAGAAAGAAGCAATACACAATCAGTTCAAAGCATTACATAAATAAATTTCATGCCTTTAGATTCTCATTTGAAGGAGTAGGTTATATCTTCTAGAACAAGTATAATAAAGAGAGTTATTTGATTCTCCTTTTCCCTGTCAATGATAGTGCTCTTAGCATCGGTCTCTGTATTTGGTTTTTTAAAAAAACTGAAAACTGCAATTAGAGATTTTTTCCTGGTCATGTGAAGTTTCATGATGTTTTAATTCACATTTCTCTTTTACATATTGATGCATACACAAACAAAATTTTTATCAGTGTTCTTTGGTAAATAAGGAAGGAATAAATTATTTTGTATACTTGAAAAAACTGTATTTTGTTTGCCCAACAACCAAAATCTGTTAAATTCCAAAAACTTTAACAGGTTATAAATCTCAACAGTTTGAAACAAAGCAGAAATATTTTGGTTCCTTAATTAGATTCATAATAGGAGCAAATGTGATAAGTTATGTCAAAATCTGAGACTATCACTTTTCACATTCTGTTGAACCATTGGTTACTGTCTGAGCTCAGCTTCCACTGCAACAAAATATGAAGGATTAAAGACATAAGAATTCCTGGAAGTACACATCATTCACCTTATTTTTAAACAGTGGAAGTCGAGGTTGGAATATCATAATATTATGAAAAGGATATACTGCTACTCACTGACAAGATGACACATAGAGCTGCAGACAGGTACAATAAAAGGACTGTAACTTATGAACTTCTGGTCAAAACCTTCTTCAGAAAAGAAAGAAAAAACACACACATTCACTCAAGCAATCACACCTCACACACGTGACCCCTGTATTCAGCCAGAATGCAACTGAAAGGCTTCAAAAGGGAGTAAATGCATCAAATGTGTTTAACTAGCAGCATATTTCTTAAATTTCGTTTAAGAGGTTCAGACTCAAGTTTTTAACTGTAAGTGTAAATTCAGGCAGCCCATAGCACTGTTTTCATTTCTTCTGAACAATCAACTGCACTTTCATTAAGGCATCAGTGTTCATTGATGACACATAAGAAGGATAGCAAGTTGAGTATCTAGATTCCTGTCCGCTTCTGTAGTTTACTTCTTCAGTTAGTCTTGCTAGCATGGGTAGGATGTTTGCTTGCTGTGTGAAGATGCAGGAGGAGCTGGCCACAGTATGCAGACAGCTGAATGTGCTTTTCGTTATGGTCAGTAACCTTCAGGCTGTTGCCTAGATGTGTGGACGCACCAGGGAATCTTGCATGTTGCATGGGACACCTCAGGTATCATTTGTTTCGTCCAAGGGCTCTGCTGTTGAGGCACATCCTAGTGTAATCAACACGGCGGATCCACCATCACAGCAGGGTGAGGTGGTGATTGGTAATTGTCTTACGTCACTTGAGGCAGAGGACTAATGTCGAGGCTGACCATTTGGCCTGACATATTTGCCCTGTGAGTAAACAGGTGGCCGTTCCTTCAGCAGGGTCTGAGCAGACATGTGTGGACAGGCATTTGCTAGTTATCAGGAGTTCCAATGCTAGGTGCATCATGGAGCCTCTGAGGAAGATAGTGTTTAGGGCTGGAAAGAAAGTAGATGTGCACTCAGTATGTGTACTGAAGTGCTCATCCAAGATGTGGAGGCAGCCTTGCCTGTGGCTGCCGAGAGTGCAGGGTGCAAATTGTGGCTCACGCTGGCACCATCGAGACCTGTCACGTGGTTTGTGAGGCTCTCCTCAATTCATATAGGTGACTGGTGGAAGTGTGAAGGCTGCGGTAGTTTGACGTACAGACATGAATACTTACCAGTTGATATGCAGAAAGTGAAGTCAGACCGCATTCATAGCAGAGACTTTTTGACTGTCAAAGTTTTATCAATAAATTGTTGAAGTATTTGTAACAAAGCTCCTGAATTTACTGCTATCCAGGGAAGTTCACTTTCAAATTATTCTTGGGATCAAGAGCTGTCTGAAACCTTAAGTATAATGGTCTGAGATATTCAGTGAGTGATGGAGCATATATGGGACAGTCAGATTAGACTCCATTGGAGGGGAAACGTTGACAAAAATACTTTGTCTGTTGAGGTCGAAGTTGATTGTGACAGTGAAGTGACTTTAACAGTGACCAGATGGTTATGTATAACAGGTCTAACAGAAACCAAGTTATTTGTTGAATGTTTTTACCGGCCCTCTGATTCCACTGTGACAGTTCTAGAATCATTCAAGGAAATACTACACTCAGTGACGTGTAAATACCCAGGTCATGAAATACTAATTGGAGGTGACTTCAGTCTGTGGAGTGTAGACTGGGATGTCTGTGGATTCATGGTGGGGGGGGGGGGGGGGGTTTCAGACAGTTAGTTTTGTGAAGTACTTTTGAACATGTCTTCTGAAAACTATCTTGAGCAGCCTACATGCAATGGAAATGTCTTAGACCTTGTAGCTACAAACAGACCAGGCCTTATCAACAGTATCAGTATAGAGACGAGGATTAGTAATAATGATGTCATTATAGAAAATATGATTATGAAAGTTAATATATCTGTCAAGAAGGATAGGAAAGTGTGGTTTGCATTTCACTTAGACAGCAAACTGACATCATTCAGTTCCAGTAAGTCGGACATAGAGAAATTATGGGATAAGTTTAAACAGAGTGTAAATTGTGATCAGGAGAACATATGTGCCTAGTGAATGGATTAGGGGTGAAAAGGAGCCACTGAGATTTAATAACAAAAGCAGCGGCTGTTGCACCCTCACTTCAAAATGACGACTGGCAAAGTTTAGCAGAAAGAAGCAAGAACCTGAGAAAATTCTAGTCCTGTGTAAAATCGCTAAGCAAGTCTTAAGGCGCACATCCAGTCATTTGTTGAACACATTTCTGTAGGAGCTGATGGTAACAAAACGAAAGCCAAAGTTTTAAATTTTGCATTTCAGAAATCATTCATGCAGGAGACTCATACAAACATACCATTGTTTGACCATCAAACAGTCTCCTGTATGGACAGCATAGTAATAAAGCATTCTTGGCGTAGCGAACCAACTGAAAGAGACTGGGAAAGAAAAGTTGCCAGGTCCAGATGGAATCACAATTTGGTTTTACAACTCTGTGCATTGGCCCCTTACTTATCATGCCATTTATCACAAATCACTCACCCAGAGCAAAGTCTCAAGTGACTGGGAAAAAGCCAGTTGATACCTGTATATAACAAGGGTGAAAGAACGGAGCCGCAAAATGGCAGACTCGTATCCCTAACATGAGACTGAGAAGCTTATGTCCATGAATCAGCACAGTTTAGAGAAAGCATTTCTTGTGCAAAACTCAGGCTGCCCTTTTCTCACATGATATACTGTGAACTATGTATGAAAAGTAACAGACAGGTTCAGTATTCCTTGATCTCCAAAAAGCATTTAAACAGTACCCCACAACAGATGAATCTAAAAGCATATGGAATAGGTTCCCAGATATGTGAGTGTCTCGAAGACTTCTTCAGTAATGGAACCCAGTACGTTGTCCTTGAAGGCGAGTATTCAGCAAAGGCAAGAGTATTATCAAGAATGCCCCAGGGAAGCATGATAGGACCAGTGTTATTTTCTATATACATAAACGATCTGGTGGACAGGACAGGTAGCAATCTGCGGGTCTTTACTGATAATGCTGTGGTGTATGGAAAGGTGTCAAAGTTGACTGACTGTAGGAGTATACTAGGTGACATAGACAAAATTTCTAGTTGGCGTAATGAATGACAACTAGCTCTAAATGTAGAAAAATGTGAGTTAATGCAGATGAATGGAAAAAACAAACCTGGCATGTTCGTATACAGCATAATAGTATCCTGCTTGACAGTCATGTTGTTTAAAACTGCACATTGTAAAGTGGTGGAAAATGGAACAAGCTTGTGAGTATTGTGTTAGGGAAGGCAAATAGTCGACTTTGATTAATCGGGAGAATTTTGGGAAAGTGGTTCATCTGTAAATGAGACCACATATAGGATGCTAGTGCAAACTATTCTTGAGTACTGCTCGAGTGTTTGGGATTCATACCTAGTTGGATTAAAAGAAGACATTGAAGTAATTCAGAGGCAGCTGCTAGGTTTGTTACTGATAGGTACGAACAGCATGCAGGTGTTATGGAGATGCTTCAGGAACTCAAATTAGAATCCATGGAGGGAAGGCAACATTTGTTTTGAGGAACACTATTAAGAAAATTTAGAGAATCTGCATTTGAAGCTGACTGCAGAACAATTATACTGCTGCCAACATAACAGTTCGAAGATACGATATGAGATATTAGGGCTCATACAGAGGGAGGCATATAGACAGTAGTTTTTCCCTTACTCTATTTTCAAATGGAACAAGAAAGGAAATGACTAGCAGTGGTATAGTGTGCCCTTTGCCGTGGTACAGTGGTTTGTGGAATGTGTATGTAGGTGTTGGAACTCAGGTGTCATCTTTATGGTAAGCAACAATCTATCCTTTTCATAACCGTATTATTTTTGTGAACTATACATATTCCAAACTCCCCTCTCATATCCAAATCATTTGACACCCATGACTCTCTGCAGGAAACATCCTTGAATTTCAGCATGAGATTTTCACTCTGCAGCGAAGTGTGTGCTGATATGAAACTTCATGGCAGATTAAAACTGTGTACCGGATCGAGACTCGAACTTGGGACCTTTGCCTTTCACGGGCAAGTGTTCTACCAACTGAGCTACCCAAGCACAACTCACGCCCCGTCCTCACAACTTTAGTCCTGCAAGGTTCGCAGGAGAGCTTCTGTGAAGTTTGGAAAGTAGGAGACAAGGTACTGGCGGAAGTAAAGCTGTGAGGATGGGGCGGGAGTCATGCTTAGGTAGCTCAGTTAGTAGAGCACATGCCCGCGAAAGGCAAAGGTTCTGAGTTCGTGTCTCGGTCTGGCACACAGTTTTAATTTGCCAGGAAGTTTCATATCAGCGCACACTCTGCTGCAGAGTGAAAATCTCATTCTGGAAACATCCCCCAGGCTGTGGCTAAGCCATATCTCCACAATATCCTTTCTTCCAGGAGTGCTAGTTCTGCAAGGTTTGCAGGAGATCTTCTGTGAAGTTTGGAAAGTAGGAGATGAGTACTGGCAGAAGTAAAGCTGTGAGGACGGGGCGTGAGTCGTGCTTGGGTAGCTCTGGTGGTAGAGCACTTATCCGCGAAAGGTGAAGTGCAAGTCCCAGTCCAGCACACAGATTTAATCTGCCAGGAAGTTTCATCCTTGAATTTCTCTTACCAACCATACTACTATACATAACTGCTTGAGTGTTACCATTATGATTTAAATAAATGCAGACAACATCCAGTGTGACTAACTGTCTTCCTTGTTCAGACAGTTCGTCTTTATATGTAATGACTATAGTGAAATAAATATGTGACATTGGGCTGTAAAATTGCATATATTATGTGGAATTGTTCTTGTGTGGCAGTCACTAAACTCATAAAGCTGTTAATGTAATGCTCACTTGTTAATATGAATAAGTGACTTTCAGCTCAAACTTTTTTATCTGAAATCAGCGCAGTTTGTGCCTATTTGGCCACAGAACCTTTAGCAGTGGTAACTTTGATTGCCAAATGGTTTTCATAACACTCTTGCTCTGTATGACTGTAATGTTGTGTCTTTCTTACTATTGGAATGCTCTGAATGTAATTTCATTATTATGGAATCAATACTGTTCATGGCTATGATTTCATCATTCTTGTGAAATTAAACAAGGGACATCAGTTAGACAGATACGGCGTCTTTACCTTTTGATAATTAGACCCCTTCCTGTCCAAGAAGCCAGTTTATAAGGCACCTTAAAAGTAATATGAAATGTTCTTGAAAAGTACGTGCACTAGGTTTTTACAATGCTTTCAGTTCATGATTGATAAAGTTAGAAAGGGAAATACTAAATAATATAAATTTGTGTTTGGAGAACTTATTTTTCAGTTTTTAACATTACAATAAACAGTATTAAATTGTGCCCTGCACACCTTTTTTATCCTTATCTTTTACTGTCATTTTACTGGTACATATATTTATTATTTACAGTGAGAGTATTTTTTCAAGATATCTATCATTTGAATTTGTGAAGAAACTTCTAGAAATACAGTATTGGAACTATTAGTGGGAACTGAAGAAAATAAAATCTAAAGTGTTTTTGTTTAACACCACAAATTGTTGTCAAGACACAGTCACTAAATTGATAAAATTTTTAGAAGGTTACATAACTAGTTTTGATGCTCTGAGTCATCATTTTCAAATGTAATTACAAACCATGTGTTAGCCCCAAATGGGAGTGCATTGTCTTTGTAAGATTTCATTAGCAGAACACAGTACAATTGTGTGCTGTGTTATAGTTTTGGGCTTGCCACATGTCATAAATTACAACATGTGAACCTTTGTTTGCAAAATGATCATTGCATCAGAGTAGGATGTAATGCAAGAGTATACAATCTCTCTCATCCTGCTGCAACTGTCATCTACATTGCATTTAGGTGTGAAATAACTGATCAACCAAAAACTGTCATGATGTCTTGTGCCCCGTTTATACTGCCTTTGTGTCAGTTTACTGGTCTTAGTGTGGTTTTTTGAAAGAAGTGTGGTTGCAATTATTAATGGAGTTTTCTAGGTGTGTTAACGTTTAAAAATTTAATTCTTTTAGTGACAGGCTTGACAAACATTTGTGGTGTCAAATAAACACTTTAAATTTTATTCACCTTACACTCCTTGATGACAGTTGTGTCAAAATACAAAAATAAAGTAATAAATTTAAGCATTTAAGGGATATGTAGAGAATTTACACATTTTTCTGTAATATTCAAGATAATATATTAGGATATATGCTTGAAAAATTTATTTCAGAGTGAATGCAAGTTGGGAAGAGAGAAAAGAAGCTCTATTAGAAGATTCAGCAGCATTTGCAATTGGCTGTTGTGTAGTTACACTGATTCAGTTCATAGTTGGTTCTATGACAATATTTGTCCTCAACCATTCAGCTCAGAGACAGGTATGTGTATATTTAAGAATTTTTTAATATTGTATCTTGAGCAAGTATTAATCTTTTGACTGATGTGGACTAGTTGACTGTCATACGCTGCCACTCTCCAGGTGCTGAGGATGTGTTTAAGTGTGGCCTCTGGATTTTCCATAAATGCCTTTACACACCCTGTTCCATGCACTGTCTCATTGCTACCAACAGTTACTTTCATAGCTTGGTGAATAAAAAAGTTTTGAGTATTTATCATATAACATGCCTCTTGGCCTGCTATCATTTGTAGAAAATCTCTTTTTTGGTATCTTGAGCCGTTTATGAAATCAAGGTTGCCACAAGTTCTGGAAATCAGGGAATATCAGGGAATTTCAAATATGTTAGGCAAATATCAGGGAAATTTGAAAAGTCTCACCAATATGCCTGCAGGTCTGGTCTGTTTGTGTGTGCATAATTCAGTGGATTTTCTTTGTATGTTCATGGACTCAGGCCTGCGGTGCTCCTCAGCAGGTCACAGACGATGAAATGAATTGTGACTGCCTCACTGCAAGTACACTGTACAGTGTGGAGTTTTATAGACATTTTATTTATTCTGGTACATTTTGGCACTTCAAAACGAGTTTATATTTTAGAAAGTGCAGATGATAAGAAGAAGAAAATTGTCACTGGCAGTTTGTACACTATGTATTCATGTATATCTTGAAAGAAAAACCACACAATACCTGTAAAATAATAGACATAGCGGGTAATAAAAAACAATAACGAACATAGTAGAACCAACATTTTATTTACAGTTACCTACTGTGTTGGTTTACATGATTCTTCCCTGCCTTATTTACTTCTGTCAATAGGCCTTCTTTTTTCTGAGGTTATTTCTGAACTCAGTGAAGGTATTTTAAATCTGTCTTGAGACTTCAACAAAATGCATATTTATGTCACCAAATGTGTTTCATTGTACTGAAATAAAATAACATCAGTGGTCTTAATGAACCATATATACCATTTGGCTTGCTTTCTCCATCTAAAAACAGTTCATTGCAAAATATGTTGATGTTAGTGCTTAAGATTTTTGCTCAAATGTTTAGAAATACAGAAGTCCTTAATTTTTTTGTCAGCTTATGTCTTTACTTACCCGTGAGATCTCAAAATTTGTCAGGGAAAAGCGCTAATATTGTCTGGAAATGGCAACCCTGGAGATATGACGACTTGTTATGACCACAAGCTTTGTGATGAACAGGATGGAACTGGGCACGTCATGCGTGACCATCCACTGGATAAAAGAACCAATATCTCAAGAACAAAATGTGCTCTTAGTTTTAAATAAAATGTTTATTTCTTACCTACATTTCATACACAGCAATGTATTTGCTAAAATCAGCCATATGCGAAATCTACACAATGTGTTTTTACTGCTGCAATTTCTTTAAAATGTCACCCAGTGGTTTCTTTTGTTTGATGCAGCACAATAACTGTGATGAATATTGAAAACAAATTCAGTGCTTTAGTGAGCGAAGATATTGGACTATAAGATGTGCAAAAATTAGATTTTTTCACCAAATAGTTTTCTTGAAATCTGACAATAAGCATTTGATAGTGGCCAGAACACCATACCTCAGCACAGGTTGTAGCATTATGTGAGCAGTAACAGTGACAACAAAGCAGCACCCAGCACAGAATGGAGAGAGTATGTCTGCAAAAGTCAAAGGGTTAAGAGAGCTGCCACAGAAAATCTAAGATGTATCAAAAAAGACTAAAAACAGTGAAAGTAAAGTTGTATTTAAATGTTGTTAGTAGGATAGTTTTGCAAGTCACACACCATGTTTGTCAAGAGCATGTAACAACTTAAGGTCTAGTTGATATACTTATCCATTTACGAGTAGTACATCTCAGCTTATACAGGGTGTATCATAATTAATGGCGTAAACGTATACTGTTGAAAGTACATGATACTAGAAGCAAAAAAGTCTCAGTAAACATAGGGTCAAAAATGCATACCGTAAGAGCTACAAGCAATTTCTCATCTTTGATACTGTGAAACAAATCTCTTCTACTGCAAGCTCTTTGCTTTCCATATTTTGGGAAGTGGCAGTATGGACCAAAACAAGAAGAAAAAAGTCCAGTAAACATGTGCTCTAAAATGCATACCTTAAAAGTTATGAACACTTGTTCATTAGAAGAGTTAAGTTTCAAAGTAGCGAAGATGAAAAAGTGCTCATAGCTCTTACTGATTTAAATCAGTAGAGAAAGTTGAAAATTTGTGCTGGACTGGGATTTGAACCCAGGTCTCCTGCTTACTAGGTAGACGCACTGACCACTGCACCATCTGGACTCAAGGTCACCCCAACTGCAAGGACTAGCCTAACACCTCCTGTCAGATCCAAATTCTCCACTTCTAGCAGTGGAGAGATATATATGAGGATAATGGGCAAGGGGCATTAAATTTGTAGTTGTGGATAATTTGAATCTGATGGGAGGCATGGTAGTTTAGTCCATGCAGATGTGATGACCACTGTGTCCAGATGGTGCAGTTTGTCAGTGCATCTGCTTAGTAAACAGGAGACGCGAGTTCGGATTCCAGTCCAACACAAATTTTCAACTTTCTCCATTGATTTAAATCAATGTCTGTCTTTACTTTTATGTCTTGATTCTGGAGAATGTGGAACACTCGATTAGAGGTATTCAGCTCTTCAGCGATAGCCTTGCCTGAGACATTATTGTCAGTTTTCAGAAAATCAGAAATTTTCTTGTTTTTCTTGGATGAATTTGAGGTGGGACATCCTGACCTCTCATTGTCCTTGAGTGACACCTGTCCTTCTGTATAACATTTAAACCACTCAAACACCTGTGCATAACTGAGCAATTATTGCTGTAAGCAATTTCATGGGCTCAGATGTCTTCATAGTTATTTTACCAAGTAAAACATGAAATCGATTACAGCTTGTTGCTCCATTGCGATTTGTGTGACGACATTGACACATGCTGCCCACAAGTCCATCACTTAACACTCACCACTTGACAAATGATTGGTTGAATGCACATCGGTCACTTACAGTTGTTAGTTCAATGTGCCGCTGATGTCACAGGGAATAAAATCTGTCTCTGAACTTCCAGTACAGATAGTGTATGGTTCACAATGCATAAATAATGAATATAATTTAAAAGTATATAAATCACAAAATGAATCTTCCACTCTGCAGCAGTCTTGAATCTTTCTGGCAATTTAAAACTGTGCTTGATCAGGACTTCAATCTGGAAGCTTGACTTTCTTGGCCAACACTGCACTCACAGCTTCAGATCCGCCTATTCTTCTTTGCATATACATTCCTGCATATCTTCCTAGTTGTGAGTTGAATCTGGTTAGCTCAGTAAGTGAGAACATTGGCTGCAAAAGGCAAGGGTCTGACTTTGAGTTCTGGGCCACCACTTAATTTAACCTGGCAGGATGTTAGTTGAATCACCATAATGCATTTATGTTTATTCTAGTGAATTTAAGTCAGTTGTCTTGAACATATTTGAGATTTCCTAAGCAAATGTGCCTTTAATGTGAATTTTGTTATATGCAGAATTATGTATATAATGACATCCAAACTGAAGATTCTGTTACTTTGTAAATTATCTCTGAAAAGGGGAAGAGGTATCCAGGCTCATCTTCAAACTGAACTAAATGTATGAGTGTTTTTATCATGTGAGACCGTTGTCATGATCTGAGAGGAATGTGTAGGCACTGACGCTTCTCTTTATCAAAGTATAACAGATTTAATTCATAACAAAGGCTTAAAAGCACCCGAAATAATTGAAGGCACTGAATGTTTTGTAGTTACAAGGTGCTACCCAAAAGTTCCCCAAATCTAATACTAAATATAATCACATCATACAAGATTTTTATTCACCACCGTCACCTTCAAAGTAGTTCCATTGGAGGCTGACACCGATCTCAGTGCTTCTGCCGCGAATGGAAGGCATCCTGAAAGTTGTTTTTAGTCAGTGAATTGTGGAACACTTAGGATTGCTCTTGAATCTCCTCTTACATGTCAAATCTTTGTCCCTTCAATTTCATTTTCAATTTGAGAAAGAGAAAGAAATCACTTGGGACCAAGTTGGGTGAATACGATGGATGAGGAAGAACTACTGTGTTGTTTATTGCCAAACAACTGCTGTGCGATGAAGATTATGTAAGTTGCCTCATATTGTTGTGATGAAGGACCTTGTCATTCCTGAGCCACTTCTTTGGACGTTTCCATCTCACATCCTCCTTAGCCACTGTAGGACATCACCAGATGTCATGGTCTGCCCAAGATCTTTCACAAACACATTCTGAACAGCACTGATATTTTCGTGACTATTGTCAGTGGATGGTCATCCTGAATGTTTACCATCATCAACAGATATCCACCTATTTTTAAAACATTTACACCAGCATACTTTTGTGGCTCCTCCAAAGCTTCATTACTGAATACTTCAACTAACATTTTGTGTGTTTCTGTGGCTATTTTGCCAAGTTTAAAACAGGACTTCTCACAGGAACAGTGTTCTCTCACGTTGGTCATTGCAAAATTGCAGTCACAAGTGAACGTCACAATGGAAAACTGCCTGCCAACAATAAACATATCTGATTAGATCAAAGCTGCTAGACATAATGAAAGTCGAAATATGTGTTACACTGTTCCCAGTGCTGATTGATTGTAGTACCATTTATAAATGTGGATCATACAAGTTTTGCGTAGGATCTCATATTGCCAGTACAAATTATTTGTGTTTATGGCTCATACCAGAACCACCTTCGTTTCATGATCAACATTGTACTGTTTGCCCCTTGTACAGATATCTGAGTGAGTTGTCACAATGTTTAATGCAATGGACACACATTTTGGAGTATGGGAGTTCCAATCTTGATTCATCCATCCAGATTTAAGTTTTCCATAGTATCCCTTAATCACATATGTCAAATGTCAATTGCCAAATGATCCATTTGGAATGAACATGGACAATTTCCTTTCCAATCCTTCCCTAATCTAAACAGGAATATCGACTATGTAGGGAAAGACAATTGCTACTTAGCATAAAGAAAACACATCAAGTTGCAGAGAGGCACAATTTAAAAGACACTTACATATAGCTTTCGGCTACAACCTTCACCTGTAGGAACAGGAAGTGCTGGGTGGGTGGATTGGGCAGGTTTTGCATCTGAGTCTTCTGCAGGGATATGAACCTTGTGGCAAGGGGTTGGGCTTAGGAGTGGCATAAGGATGGACTAGGATGTTGTGGAGGTTGGGTGGGTGACAGAATACCACTTTAGGTAGCATGCAAAGTATCTTGGGTAGTAGGATGTCTCTCATTTCAGGGCATGATAATAGGTAACTGCCAAGGCTTTGATTACCTATCTGTCTTTTCCTACATTGTTGATATTCCTACATGGAATTTCCATTGTTTGAATTCCCTAATCTACACTTGTCCTGCTCTGCCTCAAAACACCTTATTATACACAGGACATGAAATGCTAATCTTGCTTCCATTTTCCTAGTTATTATGTTCCTTCCATTATGCTCTCATTGCTTGCCTTCTCATAGATCTCTTCTCTCTCTGTTGCTTAAAGAAAGATGTGATATGTTTTGGAAAATTTATTTTTTTAACGAGGTTTCTGATCAGTAATAAGCATCTATTGCTACTCTCAGCTTTCTCCACTGTAACAAAACTTCACAGAATAAGCCTACTATATACTATTGCTCTTAGCTGAGCTGTCTGATTTGCAGTCTCATTAAACAATGTGCCATTTCGTTCAACCAACTTATTTATCATTGACAACAAATCATTTCAAATTCAAATTCTTGCAAGCGGTCTGTACAGTCATTCATTACAGCTTTCACGAAAGACTCTGCCAACTGACTCCTACTGCCTGCAGTGCTAAACACTGTTGTGTCACAACACCATTGTTGTGACCAGAAATGAAATTTTATTCATTCTTGCAGATTCCCAATGTTATTGCTCACTAGGATTGTGTACATATATCGATATTTGTATGAACTGTGAGAACAGTAACCTTGCATAGTGCAGATATACTTCAACTGCAAATGGAAGAACTTAATACAGCCAATTTGAAAAGTGACCTGAAGATCAGTTATAGTAAGACTAAAATAATGTATAACCAGCATACCAAATGGAAAGTAATGCAAATTAACAGTGAAGCATAGAACTACGTGATGGGTTTAGTATACAGGGCAAGTGAAGATGAGTATTGGCTGAACAGTAAAATAAATAAACAGAAGAATAAAAGAGGAATAGAGAGCTTTTGGTAAACTAAATAGGAGTTTAGAGACCAAGATGCCACTGCACTTGAAAGTAAAAGCTTACAGTTATCGTGTTTTAATATTTTTCAGTAAAACATGGAGTTTGAATCCTAAAACCAGTCAGAAACATGTATGTTTATAATTACTGAGAGAGACAGGAAAACAAACAAATGGATCTGAAAACAACATGGAGTGGAAGATCTAACTGTGACAACAATGAAAATGAGATGTGTGGCTCACACAACCTCAAATGGATGGTAGTTGGACTAAGAATATTCTTTGCTGTTGTTTAGTTGTTAGTGTGGCTGACTGCTGTGCAGAGTACCCGGGTTCTATTCCTGATATGATGAGGGATTTTTCCTTAGTGGAAGGACCGGAACAGGGTACACTCAGTCCTGTGATGCCAGTTAATGAGGTACTTGACTGAGTAATAGTGGCTTCAGGTTGCAAAAACTGGCAACGGTCGGGAGAGCAGTGTGCTGACCCCACACCCCTATACCACATTCAGTGACACCACTTGCAGAGGATGTGTTGTCCTCTGACCTGGATCTCCCATTCAATCTCCTCTTCTAACATCAGTAGACCTGTTAGGCAGCCATCCATGCCGTGATGGCACCAGTGGGCCCACCAGGACCTGAGGACAGAGTTTACATTTACCAGTTTTTTGTTGCTCTGAGTGTTCAATGTTACTGTAATTAATGTGGTTAAGCTTTTCAAGGCCAGGGTGGTACTGGGTGATCAAGAAGTGCTGATGGGCATCCAATCAAACTACAGAATATCCTTGTCCATTCTTACTCCAGTCCTGCTCCCAATTTTGCACCCCATGAGTCATTTCCTTCTTGACAACCCATGTGCAAGGGCTAGCCCATACACCCGCCCATCCACCATTTCCCAACACAGTCGAATCACAGGCATTTGCTACCATATAGGAGGCAGGGCCACATGTGAAAGCACCCCTGTTACGTAATAGCTATATTGCAGTTACTGTGCAGCATTGTATGAGGTTATGACGGATGTCCATCTGTCCACTTATGTGAATTGCCACTGCCAAACTATGGTCAAATGCAGGTTTGACCATCCAGTTGCAGAATATGTTGTACACCAGAATATAAATGAATTTAACAGCTGCTTCACTAGGTGAGCCATATGATACACTTTTCCAGTCTAAGTTTCTCTGAACTATGCAAGTGGGAATTGTCTCTGCTGCATATCTTACAGTCTCACAACCCCCCCTGGCCTTAACATCCTTTAACCAGTTTCCCAATGCCTTGTCTTATCTTCCCCCTTTCCCTCTCCACTTCTGTCATTGTCTACACCACTCCTTCCTCATCCACATTGTGTACAGTTTCCTCCCACCACTCTTCCTTTTCTCTCCCTCCCCCCTGTTATAACTTCAAGTTGAACAAATATATTTCAAGGAAGACGCAATACATGAAAGTCACAGATCAAGCAAACAGAGTAAGACGTGTGTACACTTTGACAGTCAAATCATAACTGAGTCCGAGTCTAGCAACGGCTGGCTGGCTGGCTGCTTAGGTGGCGCTGCTGCTGCACGGCTGGCAGACAACGCCACATGTAGAGGATGCACGTAACTGTGTGGAGGCACTTTGAAAGATCGGCGAGTCACAACACTTTTCCCCCCTTTGAATTTTTTGCACAGGTCTTGATGGAGGTGGCCTGTAGATTGCTAACACCCATAGGTGTTGTTTGACTGGCCGTAAAGCCTCGTGGAGGAGGCTTCCCGTACAGACGGAAGTGTCCCCGATGATAATGGTTCGAGATGACAGGAGATATGGGGGTCGAATCTGCTGGGGCCCCGTGCACCGATCTGCCCGTTGCAGCAAGTCTGGTTGTTATAACAGGAGACATTGGCGATGTGTCCGCGTCTATAGGAGAAGGAGGCGAGTGGAGTTGCTCCGACAGATGATGGTCATCTGGTTCCTGCATGGGCACCTCTCCTGGTGGTGTCAGTTCTTGTGCTGGCACCGATATGATGGTGAGAGGACTGCGTTGTGAGTAATGAGAGATTCCAGTATCCTGAGCGTCAGGTAGAGCCGAAGGTGGTGTAGCGCCATCCAGAACAGGCGTTGCCAGCACACGAGGCCGAAGCTGGTACGAATGACGCACTGCAACACCCGTGTCCATCTGGATTTCATACAGGTGTTGGCCACGGTGTTGTAAGATGTGGCCAGGACTCCATTTTGGCCGCCTGCCATATCCCCGTACCGATACAAGGTCATCGGTGGTGAACCGACCAAGCGAAGGCACCCGCGGCCAGGAGGTGGAAGGCTGCAGAAGATGAAGTAGCGTGCGGGGCTGTCGGCCCTGTAAGAGCTCAGCTGGGCTGTGGTCGCCCATGGGGGAGAAACGGTAAGAAGCCAGAAATTGGAGAAGCGTATCATCAGCAGCAGAAGTCAGGAGTTTCCTCATCTGAGCTTTAAATGTGCGGAGCAGTCATTTAGCCTCACCGTTCGACTGTGGATGGAACGGAGGGGCCGTGACATGCATGACGCCGTGACAGGCACAAAAATCCGCAAAATCGGAAGAGGCAAATTGCGGACCATTATCAGTAACAAGAGTAGAGGGAAGGCCTTCCAAAGAGAAAATGCGAGCTAGAGCATTGGTTGTTGCCGCAGTGGTAGGCGACGTGCAACGGACAATGAAAGGAAAGTTAGAGTAGGCGTCAATAACGAGAAGCCAATAAGTATCTAAAAAAGGTCCCGTGAAGTCAGCATGAATACGCTCCCAGGGCTTTTCAGCCGAAGGCCACGGTGACAAAGATGACTTTGGGGCAGTGGCATGTGATGCACAAGGGCTGCAGGCAGCGACCATGTGTGCGATTTCAGAGTCGATGCCGGGCCAGTACACAGGACGGCGCACCAGAGATTTTGTGCGAGAGACACCCCAGTGCCCTTGGTGAAGGAGGCGCAAGACTGAAGCACGCAAAGACGTAGGTACCACAACACGCGGCAAAGCATTTTCTGTGGAAAGGAGGATAACACCATCCCTAGCCGTGAGGCAGTAACGCAAAGCGTAGTAGTTCCGCAACAGATCAGAAGTCTTAGCAGACGGACAATCTGGCCAACCCTTCTGAATACAGCGTAAAACCCGGGAGAGGGTAGGGTCAGACCCATAGCAGCCGCCAGCCGGTCCCCGGTCCTAGGTAATGGGGAACCCATCCACAACCCGCTGTTCGGCAACATCCAGGTGGGAACACAAAAGTTCATCCCTATCAAATGCCAGATCAGGACCCATGGGAAGGCGAGACAGTGCATAAGCATTCACATGTTGAGCCGTTGGCCAGAAATGAATCTCATAATTGAGATGAGACAAGTAAAGAGCCCAATGCTGGAGGCGGTGTGCAGCCTTGTCGGGAAGTGACGTTGATAGATGAAACAAGAAAACAAGTGGTTTGTGATCCGTAACAAGATGAAATTTGGATCCATAGAGAAAAACACCAAACTTATGAAGAGCATAAATAATGGCCAAAGCTTCTTTTTCAATTTGAGAATACTTTTGTTGGGCATCCGTGAGCATTTTGGAGGCATAAGCAATGGGTTGTTCAGAACTGTCAGAAAAATGGTGTGCGAAGGCTGCACCGACCCCGTATTGAGAGGCATCCGTGGCAAGAACAAGATGTTGGCCAGGTCGATAAGTAGCCAGGCATGGGGCCTGTTTGAGCATAGTCTTCAAAAATTTCTGGAAAGCCGTATCACATCATGCAGACCAGTGAAAAGGCACGTTTTTATGCAACAGACGATGCAACGGCTGAGCCACAGAAGAAGCAGCAGATGTTAAAAACGTGTGGTAGTATGCTGTTTTCCCCAACAGATGTAGGGCGAGGAAGGGCATCTATCACAGCGACAGTTTGCTGAAGTGGACGAATACCATCCCAAGAGAGTTGAAACCCCAAGTACGTGATAGATGCCGAAAAAAATTGTAATTTCTGAAGATTACACTTAAGACCGGCAGTCTGTAAGACATGAAAAAGTGTGCGGAGATTCTGAAGATGTTCTTCAGTGGTGGAGCCAGTGACAACAATGTCGCCCATGTAATTAATACACCCAGGGACAGGGAGCAATAATTGTTCCAAGAATCGCTGAAAGAGAGCTGGGGCGCTGGCAACCCCAAATGGCAATCGTTGGTATTGATAGAGGATGAAAGGCGTGTTAAGGACCAGAAACTGCCGGGAAGCAGCGTCGAGAGGAAGTTGATGATAAGCTTCTGACAGGTCAAGTTTAGAAAAATACTGGCCTCCAACAAGTTTAGTGAACAATTCTTCAGGTCGAGGCATAGGGTAAGTGTCGATAAGGCATTGAGCATTTACAGTGTCTTTGAAATCGCCACAGAGACAAATATCACCATTTGGCTTAGCAAAAACGACAACAGGAGAGGACCACTCACTGGAAGTGACAGGAAACAAGACCCCTGAAGCAGTGAGACGAACCAGCTCCCGTTTGACCTGATCACAAAGGACCACAGGAATGGGCCGAGCAAGAAAAAACTTAGGCCGAGCAGTGGGTTTGAGCATGATATGAGCTTCAAAGTCGTTTGCACAGCCTAACCCAGGAGAAAAAAGGGACGAAAATGTCGTCGACGAGGAATCCAACTGAGCATAAGGAATAGCATCAGAGACAATATTGACAGAGTCATCTATGGAGAACCCAAAAATGTGAAAGGCATCGAAACCAAAAAGACTCTCCGCATTACTATGATCGACCACAAATATGGGAACAGTGTGAACGTCAGATTTGTAAGATGCCTCAGCATCAAATTGTCCCAAGAGAGGAATCTTCTGTTTACTGTAAGTCCGTAATTGCCTAGTTACAGGTGACAGGATTGGAGAACCCAACTGAAGATACGTCTGAGAATTGATGATAGTGGCAGCAGAACCATTATCCACCTGCATGCGAACATCTCGACCAAGTATTTGGACAATGAGGAATAACTTCCCTGAAAGGGAAGAAGTACAATTGACAGACAACACAGAATCAGAATCAGCGTCATGTTCATGAAAATCATGTATGCAGTCAGATTTGCAAACGGATGACATATGAGTCCCCCCCCCCCCCCCCCCCCTTTTTTTTTTTTTTGGACACGGTCCAACGTTGTGGACAATCTTCTCGTGAATGTTTCGTAAAACACCACAGACATGAAGGAAGTTTCTGTGGGTTTTGCTGCAGTTTCTTAGAGGTTTGTTTACGGTTAGGCCGAGGCTGCGCTTGGGAGCATACTGTGGCCACATCGGCCGGCGGGGACACGCCACATTCTTCGTCAACATCGCACAGAGGTTGTATTTCCCTTACGTCGCCCCATGCCTCTATTTGCGCTCCAGAGGTGCGAGAAATTTCAAAAGACTGAGCGATGGATAGGACTTCAACTAGAGTTGGATTTGCCAACTGAAGGGCATGTTCTACATCTACATCTACATCTATACTCCGCGAGCCACCTTACAGTGTGTGGCGGAGGGTACTTATTGTACCACTATCTGATCCCCCCTTCCCTGTTCCATTCACGAATTGTGCGTGGGAAGAACGACTGCTTGTAAGTCTCCGTATTTGCTCTAATTTCTCGGATCTTTTCGTTGTGATCATTACGCGAGATATATGTGGGCGGTAGTAATATGTTGCCCATCTCTTCCCGGAATGTGCTCTCTCGTAATTTCGATAATAAACCTCTCCGTATTGCGTAACGCCTTTCTTGAAGTGTCCGCCACTGGAGCTTGTTCAGCATCTCCGTAACGCTCTCGCGCTGACTAAATGTCCCCATGACGAATCGCGCTGCTTTTCGCTGGATCATGTCTATCTCTTCTATTAATCCAACCTGGTAAGGGTCCCATACTGATGAGCAATACTCAAGAATCGGACGAACAAGCGTTTTGTAAGCTACTTCTTTCGTCGATGAGTCACATTTTCTTAGAATTCTTCCTATGAATCTCAACCTGGCGCCTGCTTTTCCCACTATTTGTTTTATGTGATCATTCCACTTTAGATCGCTCCGGATAGTAACTCCTAAGTATTTTACGGTCGTTACCGCTTCCAATGATTTACCACCTATGGCATAATCGTACTGGAATGGATTTCTGCCCCTATGTATGCGCATTATATTACATTTATCTACGTTTAGGGAAAGCTGCCAGCTGTCGCACCATGCATTAATCCTCTGCAGGTCTTCCTGGAGTACGTACGAGTCTTCTGATGTTGCTACTTTCTTGTAGACAACCGTGTCATCTGCAAATAGCCTCACGGAGCTACCGATGTTGTCAACTAAGTCATTTATGTATATTGTAAACAATAAAGGTCCTATCACGCTTCCTTGCGGTACTCCCGAAATTACCTCTACATCTGCAGATTTTGAACCGTTAAGAATGACATGTTGTGTTCTTTCTTCTAGGAAATCCTGAATCCAATCACAAACCTGGTCCGATATTCCGTAAGCTCGTATTTTTTTCACTAAACGTAAGTGCGGAACCGTATCAAATGCCTTCCTGAAGTCCAGGAATACGGCATCAATCTGCTCGCCAGTGTCTACGGCACTGTGAATTTCTTGGGCAAATAGGGCGAGCTGAGTTTCACATGATCTCTGTTTGCGGAATCCATGTTGGTTATGATGAAGGAGATTTGTATTATCTAAGAACGTCATAATACGAGAACACAAAACATGTTCCATTATTCTACAACAGATTGACGTAAGCGAAATAGGCCTATAATTATTCGCATCTGATTTATGACCCTTCTTGAAAATGGGAACGACCTGCGCTTTCTTCCAGTCGCTAGGTACTTTACGTTCTTCCAGCGATCTACGATAAATTGCTGATAGAAAGGGGGCAAGTTCTTTAGCATAATCACTGTAGAATCTTAAGGGTATCTCGTCTGGTCCGGATGCTTTTCCGCTACTAAGTGATAGCAGTTGTTTTTCAATTCCGATATCGTTTATTTCAATATTTTCCATTTTGGCGTCCGTGCGACGGCTGAAGTCAGGGACCGTGTTACGATTTTCCGCAGTGAAACAGTTTCGGAACACTGAATTCAGTATTTCTGCCTTTCTTCGGTCGTCCTCTGTTTCGGTGCCATCGTGGTCAACGAGTGACTGAATAGGGGATTTAGATCCGCTTACCGATTTTACATATGACCAAAACTTTTTAGGGTTCTTGTTTAGATTGTTTGCCAATGTTTTATGTTCGAATTCGTTGAATGCTTCTCTCATTGCTCTCTTTACGCTCTTTTTCGCTTCGTTCAGCTTTTCCTTATCAGCTATGATTCGACTACTCTTAAACCTATGATGAAGCTTTCTTTGTTTCCGTAGTACCTTTCGTACATGATTGTTATACCACGGTGGATCTTTCCCCTCGCTTTGGACCTTAGTCGGTACGAACTTATCTAAGGCGTACTGGACGATGTTTCTGAATTTTTTCCATTTTTGTTCCACATCCTCTTCCTCAGAAATGAACGTTTGATGGTGGTCACTCAGATATTCTGCGATTTGTGCCCTATCACTCTTGTTAAGCAAATATATTTTCCTTCCTTTCTTGGCATTTCTTATTACACTTGTAGTCATTGATGCAACCACTGACTTATGATCACTGATACCCTCTTCTACATTCACGGAGTCGAAAAGTTCCGGTCTATTTGTTGCTATGAGGTCTAAAACGTTAGCTTCACGAGTTGGTTCTCTAACTATCTGCTCGAAGTAATTCTCGGATAAGGCAGTCAGGATAATGTCACAAGAGTCTCTGTCCCTGGCTCCAGTTCTGATTGTGTGACTATCCCATTCTATACCTGGTAGATTGAAGTCTCCCCCTATTACAATAGTATGATCACGAAACTTCTTCACGACGTTCTGCAGGTTCTCTCTGAGGCGCTCAACTACTACGGTTGCTGATGCAGGTGGTCTATAGAAGCATCCGACTATCATATCTGACCCACCCTTGATACTTAGCTTAACCCAGATTATTTCACATTCGCATTCGCTAATAACTTCACTGGATATTATTGAATTCTTTACTGCTATAAATACTCCTCCACCATTGGCGTTTATCTTATCCTTGCGGTATATATTCCATTCTGTGTCTAGGATTTCGTTACTGTTCACTTCCGGTTTTAACCAACTTTCCGTTCCTAATACTATATGCGCACTATTTCCTTCAATAAGAGATACTAATTCAGGAACCTTGCCCTGGATACTCCTGCAGTTTACCAACATTACGTTAACTTTTCCTGTTTTTGGTCTCTGAGGACGGACGTTCTTTATCAACGATGATAATGTCCTCTCTGGTAAGCCGTCAGGTATTTTATCGTTTCGCCCAAGGGGGGGTCCCTCTAACCTAAAAAACCCCCGTGTGCACGCCACACGTACTCTGCTACCCTAGTAGCTGCTTCCGGTGTGTAGTGCACGCCTGACCTGTCTAGGGGGGCCCTACAGTTCTCCACCCAATAACGGAGGTCGATGAATTTGCAACCATTATAGTCGCAGAGTCGTCTGAGCCTCTGGTTTAGACCCTCCACACGGCTCCAAACCAGAGGACCGCGATCGACTCTGGGCACTATGCTGCAGATATTAAGCTCAGCTTGCACTCCGCGTGCGATGCTGGTTGTCTTCACCAAATCAGCCAGCCGCCGGAAGGAACCAAGGATGGCCTCAGAACCCAAGCGGCAGGCGTCATTCGTTCCGACATGTGCTACTATCTGCAGCCGGTCACACCCAGTGCGTTCAATAGCTGCCGGAAGGGCCTCCTCCACATTACGGACGAGACCCCCCGGCAAGCACACCGAGTGCACACTGGCATTCTTCCCCGACCTACCCGCTATTTTCCTGAGGGGCTCCATAACCCGCCTAACGTTGGAGCTCCCTATAACTAATAGGCCCGCCCTCTGTGACTGTCGGGACCTTGCCGGAGAATCGGCCACTGGCCCAACAGGCGAGGCATCCTGTGGTGGCTCGGAAACGATGTCATCACCACTAGGAAGCACCCCGTACCTGTTGGAAAGGGGTAAGGCAGCTGCCACGCGGCCAGATCCCACCTTCGCCTTTCGGCCAGGCACGCGAGAGCCCACCACTGTCCGCCATTCACCCTGGAGTGATGGCTGACCGGTAAGATGCTCACTGCCGGAAGACGCAGCGACATCAGGGGTTCCATGTGATTCCAAGGCCACCGAAGTAGGCATAGGTCTCACCACAGTTGCCCCAACGCCACTACGAGCCGACGCCTGCGCCTCGAGCTCGATGAGCCTAACAGACAAAGCCTCCACCTGCCCCCGAAGAGTGGCCAATTCTCCTTGCGTCCGCTCACAACAACCACAGTCCCTACACATGACTATGTTTACCCTACCCTATACGGTGACAAATTCCCAAGATAATCTTCTGATGAGCTACTCTGATAATCAAGAAACACTCCCTGAAATACGAGACGCGAAAACTACGCTAGGTTTTCCCAGAAAAACTATTTAAAAGCTAAGCGCAGCAAATAAGTACAAAAACGCTTTATACAAACAGTACTCGCTGCTGCTGGTGCTCTCGCTCTGGCTGTCACAAGACAACTGCTGATTCAAGTGACTAGTCGCTAACGGCCGCGAAACAAACAAAGACGGTTTTAGGGCGCTTTCTGTTCTAAACGATCAAGAAAACACTAAGAAATCTAACACGAAAACTACGTAAAGTTTTATCAAGAACTGTTAGTTACTATGCAGAGCAGATAAACACAAATAGAATCCCTTCCTTAGTGGAAGGTCGTAAACAAAATGCAAAATAAACGCTTTATACAAACAGTACTGTGCTGCTGCTGGTGCTCTCGCTCTCGCTGTCACAAGACAACTGCTGATTCAAGTGACTAGTGGCTAACGGCCGCGAAACAAACAAATGACGGTTTTAGGGCGCTTTCTGTTCCAAACGATCAAGAAAACACTAAGAAATCTAACACGAAAACTACGTAAAGTTTTATCAAGAACTGTTAGTTACTATGCAGAGCAGATAAACACAAATAGAATCCCTTCCTTAGTGGAAGGTCGTAAACAAAATGCAAAATAAACGCTTTATACAAACAGTACTGTGCTGCTGCTGGTGCTCTCGCTCTCGCTGTCACTTCTTTGTCGGGCGCCGATCGGATAATAGCATCCCGTACCGTGGAATCGGCATAGGATTTTTTGTGAACTCCAGTAACAAATGGACACTTTCTACTGAGTCCATGAAGTTCAGCAGCCCAAGCGTGATAGGATTGATTCAGTTGTTTTTGACAATGATAAAAGGCAACACGAGAGGCTACCACATGTGTTTACTTTTGAAAATAGACGGACAGAAGTGAGCACATTTCAGCGAAGGACAAAGACGCAGGATCTTTCAAAGGAGCCAATTGCGACAACAACCAATGCATTGAGGTGAATTCAATGAAAGAAACAGAGACTTACATGTTTGTTCGTCCGCGACATGAAATGCCAAGAAGTGCTGTTGAAGATGTTTTTCGTAATCAGACCAGTCTTCTGCCGTCTCGTCATAAGGAGGAAAAGCAGGTAGAGACAACGACGAGAGATGCCCCGCATTTGATGCCGCGACAAAATCACGAATCACATTTGTGAGAAGCGTTTGCTGTTCTATGAGACCTTGCAATAGTTGCTCTAAAGTATCCATGGACACACGTGGGTCAATGATGGAAAAGAGAAATCACTACCTCGTCAGCAATTGTTATAACTTCAAGTTGAACAAATATATTTCGAGGAAGACACAATACATGAAAGTCACAGATCAAGTAAACAGAGTAAGATGTGTGTACACTTTAACAGTCAAATCATAACTGAGTCCAAGTCTAGCGACCACTGGCTGGCTGGCTGCTTAGGTGGCACTGCTGCTGCATGGCTGGCAGACAGTGCCGCTTGTGGTGGACGCGCGTAACTGTGCGGCGACACTTTGAAAGATCGGTGGGTCACAAACCCCCCCCCCTCTCCTTTTCCCCCTCCCTTTTTCTCACCCCTCTCTGACTCCCTCTACATCTTCACCTTACTTTCTGTTAACCACCTCCCTCACCCCTTTCCCTCTCTCTATTATTTTTGTATGCTCTACTCCTTTCATCTTGTCATGCAGCTTGTGATTCATCTGCCTTTCCCACTCCTGCTTCACACTACCCTGCTACTCCCTCATTACTTTGTGTGTCTTTCTGTACTCCTACCCACATCCAGCAGTCAGGCAACTGCTCTCAATAATCAGTGTCACCACAGCCGCAGTAACATGCATTTGGGTGTCTTGTGGTTGTGTATGTGAATGTGTGTACTTTCTACTATAATAAGAACCAGAGAGTTCAAAAGCTAGTGAACGCTGTGGACAGAGTTTATATTTACCAGTTTTTTGTTGCTCTGGGTGTCCAGTGTTACCATAATTAATGTAGTTTAGCTTTTCAAGGCCAGGGTGGTACTGGGTGATCAAGAAGTGCTGATGGCTGACTGGCTAGCAGGTCTACTGCTGTTAGAGAAGGAGACTGCCCTCATCTCAGGGCACAGCGAGAAGCAGTCAAAGCCCGATGAAGGATGTGGTTGGGCTTTCTAAGCCAGGGTGAAAGTGGGTAACCAGATGAGTGCTGATGAGTGACTGGTTAACGGGTTTACTGGTGTCTGTATGTTGATGACCTGGATCTCTATACACATGAGTCTTCTATAGATGAGTGGTTGCTTTTCCTTTATTTTAAATATTGTTCCACTCAAGAATTTCCATTATTGCTACATAGTATTGGTAAGAATGAAACAGATAGCCAGTAGTGTATTTAATTACGAATGAAATCTGTGGGAACTGCACAAAATAAAAATCAGTTTGAAAATGAGGCAAATGTAAAGAAGTTGAGAAAGGAATGATCGTAGGAAAAGTCAGTGCAGAATACAGGAGGACTGAAATAATTATTTCAGAGAAACATAGAATAAAGGTGCTACTCTATGAGGTACAGGTTGGGAATCTCTACTAAATTCTGGAAAAAGTGCAGATTTATGGCAGAAATACAATGAAGGTTTCCTTAGTTAAGAACAACAGCCACTGTGAAGTATCATATAAGGGAAATAGGAAATTGATACGGAAGGAATAAATTATCCTATAATGTTTTTAATGTTTTACAGAGCCACTGAATCATATGAATTCAAACACCTGAGGAGAGATTTATTATATATCTTTGGAGTTTCTGAAACCTGTGAGATGTGTAGAAACAAGAATAGTACTTCATTCGGTGTCAAAAATGTGTGACTTTACAACAGATTTCTAGGAAAGTATTCTTACATCAGCAAAGAAGGTAAAAGCGACAAATTTGAAATCCGTTGGACAGTCACTCTAACATGTCACACTTGCAAACTGATGGCCACTATAATATACATTTGAGGTACTTGGTGATGATTAACTTGGTTTTAGAAAAGTAAAATGGTCCCTGACAAGTAATTCTGACTTTGCACATAGGAATGTAAATAAGAAAAGAAATCAATTTTTCTCCAGCATTTGTGGAACTAGAGAAAGTCTTCGATAATACATAATGGGATAAAATGTTTGCAAACCTGAGATGAAAATGACTAAAATACAGACACAGCTAGTAAACTGAAACAAATACATCTTTGAAAATCATACACACACACACACACACACACACACACACACACACACTCACACACACACAGAGAGAGAGAGAGAGAGAGAGAGAGAGAGAGAGAGAGAGAGAGACAGACAGACAGACAGACAAAATCACAATGGTGGCTTGCCCTGATTAATTCACAACACTCCTTGTAAACAGTGCACACTATCTTAGACTGTATTCCAAAGCAAAGTCGAGTCCACACTATATCAAAATTCCACCAATGACCAATACAGCCCTCACTATAAACTCCTTAGCCAAACTAGTAGCACACCCACTCCACACTCCGCAGATGGCATCACAGCTGAATCAGACAAGTCCTGGGCCAGCTTATATGCTGGATTCTGCTGTGGCGTTGTCAGAGGTTTTGCCTCTGGGTAGTCGCACCACAGAGATCGACATTAATACTGCACCAGCTGTTCAGTTTCCATAGCCATGTCAAGTGGTGCCATGACACCGATTGTACATGTACAATGACAACACAGTATGTTTGAACTTAGGGAAACAATATTTAGCCCAGAATAGGGGGAAAACTAACAGGCAAAATTTTAAAGGCAGCAAAGTTATTTGCATCGTGACTAGCAAAATAACCAAGATAAATTTTGTCAGTTAAATTGTGAAGAGGTTCTAAATAAACCTTTGGTTTGCAACTGGTTGCCTGATTTTTTTCAACCTCTCCAAATTTATACAGTTGCTGAATCGCAGCCATGTTTAATATTTTTAAATAAATTATGATCTGAAACAGACTCAGTAATTTAGCTTTTTCCTTTTACTTTGTAAATCATGCCCTTTCTCCATTATTCTCCTTAAGTGTTAAGAAAAAAATATAATAAAGTAATTGCTGGGCTATCACTACATGATATTATCTTGAGCTGTAGTTTTTACCTGTTTTTCATTAATTTGAACTTCTATTATTTTACTTCCATTAAATGTTGTGTCTACAATGGAGGATATAGCTTTCTTTACACAGCTTACACTAATGAATGAGTTAAGAGTTTTTATAATAAGTTAGCTGGTGTCTTTTCTACAGGTTACCAGAATTCGGAGATTGTTCATGAAAGCTGTTTTGAGACAGGAAATGGCTTGGTATGACACAAATAACACATCCACATTTGCAAGCCGTCTTGCAGAGTATGTAAACTTCAGTGTGTCTATTTGTTTTTTACTCATAATGTGTGTTACGCGCGCATGCGTGCTCGCTTTGTGTGTGTGTGTGTGTGTGTGTGTGTGTGTGTGTGTGTGTGTGTGTGTGTGTGTGCGCGCTTACATTATTTCATTAAGATAGAAAATTTTGCACTAATATACCAAGAAATTTGACTAACAGGACATAAGGTTTAGTTTAATTGTTTGCATGTTTGATTTACCATACTTATGACATGTTGCTGGCACTTTCAGAGTGAAAAATGTGTCAGCATACTACACACCATACTATTGCATATTTAGAAATTCCTCTTTCTGCTATGGAGTAGGAATAGTTGTCAAGCATATACAGTTTCAGTTTGTGTTTTAAGTTAAATTTATTATGTATTAAATTTCTTACGTCATTGGACAGGTAGTCAAAAAATTTTATAGCTGAATGCCTCACTCCTTTCTGTGCCACTCTAGGGTTGACTGATAGTGTAAATCATTTCTCCATCTAGTTTTTAAATTTACTGTTCATTGATTCATCCATTTACTATGTTCTGTAGATCAGATCTAGAAAGAGATGTGGAATGTGTCACAGTATAGCTACAGTAACAAAAATGAAACACACATTAGAAACTTAGATCTGTGTGCTGTTTTAACAATAAACTATCACTGTGCTGCTTAATGCTATTCATACTTATGCCATCTAAACTTAATATAGTACATTCAAAATGAAGCTGTTACCTTGAAGAAAGCTGCTGATGCATTAATTTTATTATGTAGCTTTTCTTTATCTGCAGCTTCATGTTTACTTGATTACAACAGTATTTTTCAGAGAAAATAATTTTACATTTATAGATACTGAATTGTATGTATAGTGCCTTATTACTTGCTGTAGGATTTAATAAAAAATCCTGCTAGTTGCCATGTAGCTAACAGAACTTTCCAGGTCCCAGATCTAGATATTCAGATAATTCGTATGAGGGCATGATGAAAAGTAATGCCTCTGAATTTTCTGTGAGAAAACTCTTAAAGCTTTCTAAATAAAACAAACATTATTAATGTTCTACTCCATATTTTTCATTTCTACATATTTGCAGCCTTCTGCCACAAAAGGGCTCCAAATAGTAGTGTGTAATATGGCAGTGTATGAGAAACAGCTTGCTGTGATCGAGTTTTTAATTTGAAGAGTTCGTTCATACATGGAGCACCCTTTTTTTCAGCTTGACAATGCCAGACTACACAAATGTTTGACACCTGCAACAATCTGATGTCTTGGGTTATCTGTCATCGATCATCCTCCATATAGCCCCAACTTGGCCCAATCTGATTTTTATCTGTTTCCAAAACTTAAAGAACACCTTTGAGGACTTCATTTGATAGTGATGAAGTGATGCAAGCAGAAGTGAGGCTGTGGCTCTGTTAACAAAGTCAAACATTCCGGAGTGACAGTATCAACAGACTGGTTTCTCATTGGGAGAAACATGTTCATCCTCAGGGTGTCTATGTTGGGAAATAAATATGTAGACATGAAGAATAAAGATGTAGAATGTTAATAACATTTGTTTGATTTAAAAGGCATGAAGACTTTTCACATAAATAATTCAGAGGGATTATTTTTCAGCGTACCCTCATAGAAAGAGTGGCCAATGAAGTATGTTTCTAATTTTCTTTCAAACTAGTGGGGACACTATGTATGTTAATTTAAACCATTAACTTTTTCTATTTGTGTGTACGCGCTACGTAACATTGACGTTGCTATTGGCTGACTACATCACGTGTCCTATGCTATGAGTAACCGCTGTCATCAGCTGGCGAGATCACATGACATGAGCTATGACTGGCTTACAAAAGCGCATCGCAATCTCGATTTCAATGCTTCGGAAAGTAACATGTGGTGTTTGGTGGAATTCGAATTTATACTTTTGTAATACGAAAATATGCAGCGTACATGTTGCTGCACATCAAAGATCTTTCCAAAACGCGTTTTTTTCCCAGTGTTTAGTTTTCTAAAGCGCCGGGAAATTCTATGCCTGTGTATAAAACCATAATCATTTAAAGGACTGATAAGTTATACAGTTCCGAGAGAAAATATCCTGTCAGTTAACAGGGAAAAAGCATGTTTTCACCCGGGAGAAAGTGTATTTTTAACCGGTAAATCCGGGAGAAACCCAGGAATTTTTTTTCCTTGTCCATGTATACACCCTGTTTGTAAAGTACAAAACTTCCATTGTGAATCTTGAACAAGGAAGCAAAGCCTACATGAAAATTAGAGTTGTGTCTTATGTTGTGATTGTGCATATCACAGTTCAGTTGAAACTGATCTTTATCATCACCAAAAACCATTGAGAAGTAAATGTATTGGGGAATGAGTGTAAGAATTACAAGATCCTTGAAAAGGCTTCTGCAACCTGTACCATTATTTGCTTTATTCTTACTGCATACTTCTACAGAAAAAAAAACACTTTATTTACTTAGGTGCACTGCCCCAGAAATAATTCTGTAAGACAATAGAGGTTAAAATATGCGAAAAATCCCTCTTGTCTTTCTGTCAAGATAATGGGAGATGCTTCTAAAGGTATAACATGCTGAACTGAACTTCTTGATTAGCTTAACCATTTTAACTTGTTATCCAGCTAGACACCAAGTAATTGTACACATTGTGATTCATTCAATGTAAAGCAATTAATGTCTGCTTCTGATGATAAATGGTGAGTCTGAAATTGTGATTGATGCTTGACAATACACTCCATAATGGAGTTAATGTTCTGTGAAGCTGTCAGTATGCCAAGATATTTAAAGAGCTTTGTATAAAAGGTTCTAGAGTGGACACAACACACTATTCTTACTATACACTTCTATGCGATAAACAGTTTTTCCTTCATGGTGTGTTACCAAAGAATATGGTGTCTTCAAACATTAGTGAATCAAAATCAGAAAAGAAAGCCAATATTTTGACATTTTCCTCTTTAAAATCTGATACAAACTGAAACACTAAAAGTGCATAGCTTAAGCCAGTGGCGTGTCCAAACTGGCTGTATCACTCTGTATTGTGCCATGCAAAACCAAGAAAAGAGGTTCAGCACAGAGTGGTACAACAAGTGTGGATGTCAAACCACACTGCTCTGTATTTGCTGTGTTAACAACAAACAAGTTCCATGCATTATTGTTACATCAAAGGAAATTTTTAGTTCATGTGTGGCACTGTTTGGACAGTGTTTCTCATTTTCCACTTTTATTGAGATGTGCGGATGTGCATACACATTGGAACACTGCTGTGCACCTATGAGCACACTCCTCCATTTTGCACAGTTATTCTCTGCTGTTTGCATTCTGCACTACTCTGCACTGTGTGTTTGTGTGTGGCATTGTAAGTCTGATGTAGATGAGGCTTTAGATGTTTAAGCTGACCTATAACAAGTACAAGCTCTAATGAAACTTCCTGGCAGATTACAACTGTGTGCCGGAGCTAGACTCGAACTGGGGACCTTTGCCTTTTGCAGACAAGTGCTCTGATAAGTATAGCGAAAGGCAAAGGTCCCCAGTTCGAGTCTCGGTCCGGCACACAGTTTTAATCTGCCAGGAAGTTTCATATCGGTGCACACACTGCTGCAGAGTGAAAATCTCATTCTGCAAGCTCTAGTATTTCTGTTCTGTGGGCTATCAAATTAATTTGTGAAAGTTGTTTTTGGATGGGTAGTATAGTAGTCACCAAGTGGATTGGTCTGTGCCAATGATAGGAATGCTTAACTGTAATATTTGGTACTTGGTAGTTATTTTTCAGACTATTATCAAATGATTGGTCTATTTTTCTGCTGTTCAGCTTAGACCTTCATTGAAAGACTATTTGACTATTACCACTATGTCCATAAATTCATAAAAACTTGAAATTAATAATCTGAGTTGCTAATCTTAGCCATATATTCTAGTTCAAATAAAATCATATGTTGAATCTGATTCTTTTCCTGCGTCACTCAACTCAATAATTTATTTGACTGGGAGGTATAATGTATGTTTTCTAGAAACATTTGCCATATAATCATGATTTTTGGAGCTTTTTCTGGTTTCCAGATAACAAGCAGCCGAATATAGCAAGTTTATTTTCTTGTTCTTAATACACTGCTTGTGAGGAAATGTCATTTGTTGCTTTGTGGGCTGACAAATATTTGTTTGAAGGTGTCTGAATATTGTGTAACCCAAAAAATCCTTTGCGCACACACCCCCATGTGCTCTGTCATTTCAGTGAGATGTTACCACCAGTATTGTAAAATCCTCACATCTATATTAAAAAAGTGAAGTACCTGCATTACTGAAAAAAACTCCAGAAACAAGCCAAAAATAATTAAAAATATTATTAAAAAGTAACAACAAAAATTGTGATTCAAATAGAATGATATTGCCCCCATCCCCCCTTCCCCCTCCCACCTCCCACGAAAAATATCTCAAGCAGAAACTGTGATATGTTTAAATCATTGGCAGTCAAATTCAGTGATTCCTTCCTGATAGTGGCAACATACATACATCCAGTAATAAGCAATCAGTACAGGTATGTTAGGTTTATGTGTACAGGCACCATATGCAGTACCAATAGAAGTTGCAAAAATACAACCTCGAACTAACTTAGGCTATAAAATTCAACAGGTCACTAAAAAGTAGTTATTCTCTTGTTTATGATGTCTTATCATCATATTAAAATCATATGACTTGATAGGACTACTCTTTTGTAACCAATCACTGACTCATGGTATACTTCCCAACAGACATAAATATGTTATAGTAATTTACATGTACAAACATGGAGATAAGCAGTCCACCTCTTATTTCAGATCTGTTTCATTTCTTCAATTTTTTGTGATTGAGGAAGTAGCCTGTGATAGAATCTGAACTCATTTATATGCCCAGAACAAGATCGATTGTTTTCTTTATTAATTTGTGAAACAATTTACATGGTATGGATTTCATCCTTCAAAATTGAAATTTAACAGCTTACAATTAACTCCTAACACAATAACTTCTGCTGAAAAAATACATTTTATTTAGTTTGTGTGCTGCCATAGAAGATAATTCCTTAAGACAACAGGGAGTGCAAATATGCAATATAATCCAACATTCTTGTCTTCAGGTCAACAGAATACAAGACATTTATAAGGGCAAAACAAAATGAGCTGAAGATCTTAATTGGTTTACCTAGTTGTCACTTTAATGTGTTTTTGCACTATACCATGAATAATTTTCCTGTATTGTACTGGAAGACATAAACAACAGCACAGCCACAAAGAAACCAAAGTTTATTCTTCTTCCACATACAAGCGAACAATAGTTGAGACCAGACTCATAAACATAAAAACAGTCAACGTACTGTAAATAAGGTCAGACATTTAGCAACAAAAAAAAGTGCTCCTGTGTTAATTATAATGAAATGGATCATTATGGGTAGGCCATAGAGTCTAGGAGGAACTGCAAAATGTTGATGCAAACCTTGGTGACTTGCACTGGAATCAAGCCCTTCCTGATGAATTCCAAGGTCTTTCTCTGGATTCTACCCATTGGATCACTTTTTAATTTACAGGTGCAGGATCATCAAGCAGTTTGTATATCTTGCTATTATATTGTGTGTGGGAGAGAAGCACAGTAGCATTTCTTTTGTCAGCAGGTAAGATGATGATGTCTTGGTCTCCTCTCAATTCTCGTAGAGCATTTCTCTCAGCTGAGGTGATGTTAAACTTAGGCTTCTTAGGTGGAGCTCGACTCAAGATGTGGCATGTGTCATGCCTAATCCCTTTGCCATCATCCTTAGGAAGTTTCGAAATCGTCTGTTCTATTCCACCAGTCACATCTTGGCTGGGAATGTTCCCCAGTGTAGGTGCAAAATTCAGACCCTTCCCTAGCACCGAAAGTGCAGCATCGTCCAGAGTCTTCTCCATGAGATTAAACATGGTACATCGTCTTGGCATGTCTTCTTGCATTTGAGCTTCAACTCGGTCATATACTGGAACGGGGTAGACAGCACCACATGAGTGCTGGCCAATTGGACTGAACGACAAGCTAAGGTTCCTCAAATGACAAAAGTAATGTTGGAACACCTACTTATTTGGTTGCTAAATCTCTCTCATCACTACTGGAACCTCTTGTAGACAAGTGCAATCATCATAATCATAATTCTGGGGATTTTACAGATCGGCTGGAAACTCTTGGAATCCAATTGTTGGATCTCTTAGTAAGTTTTAATGTTGTGTCTTTGTATACAGAGGTGCCCTTGCAGTAGTGAGTCTTATAGCTCATTAGCGACAAGTTTGTGGAGGACATAGTGGCATTATTTAATCAGGTGCTTACTTCAAGGCACTCCTTATTTCACTACCAATATTTTGAACAAGTAAATTATGTCGCCATGGGAAGCTCTCTGTCTCTTGTGATGTCCAATTATTTTATGGAGGTATTTGAAGAAAAAGCACTGCAGTCAACCTCTCTCAAACCCTCTTGTTTTCTGTGGTATGTGGATGATACATTTGAGGTGTGGCCTCATGGACTTGTTACTCTACCTACATTTCTTCAGAATTTAAATTTGCTCCATCAAAACATAAACTTCACAATGGATTTGGAAAAAATTGTACTTTATCTTTTCTCAAAGTTTTGATACAAAGGAAAGCAGATGGAATCTTGGAACACAATGCCTACTGCAAGCGAACACATACAGATCTATACTTGCACGCTATAAGCTGCCGTCACCCTGCTCAACACGGTAGTGTATTACGTATGTTAGTTCATAAAGTGCATGTGGTATCTGATCCTGAAAGCCTGTCGAATAAGATACATTTGAAGACAGTGTTCCAACAAAATAGTTATTCTGAGAGACAGATATGAATTCATTCAGACCCAAGTGAGTTCAATCCATTGATAAGAATGAAGATATGAAAACACCCTCCACTTTGGTGTTCTTGCCATATTTTGGTGCCATGTCATCAAGAATTGGAAGAGCCCTTAGAAAATATGAAATTAAGTGTGTTTTTCTACTATCTGAAAAACAGAGGAACCTGTTGGATTGTATTAAGGATGATCTTGGATAGAGGAAATGTGTGGTGTATAAGATCCCTTGTTAATGTAGAGCATCAGAGAAGTTGCCAATTGCAGAACACTACTTGAATACAGGGCATCACATGATTTATGAAAATACGGAAGTTTTATCCTCAGCATCATCTTTCTGGGATTGTGTCATTATGGAAGCAATACGTACCCGCACAGCTGATAATCTCATCAACAGGGATGTGGGACTTCAACTGAGCACAGCCTGGAACTGTGCATTGCCTGCTATTAAATCACGATGAGAAAATCAAGATTTTTTGATAATATATGTCATAACATTGGTTTAGTATAGTTTTTAGTGAGTAACTTCTGGCAAGATGGCTGCTCTGCAGTCTTTGGTGGGGGGTGTTTGAGTATAGTGTCATCTGTCTGCAAATCATTGCACATATGTGATTTCTTTGCCTGTGCATTCTTCATGCACATGTTCTATATAAAGCAAACTATGGAAAATCCAGGATGGAATGTAACAATATTATGAGAAGGAAAGTTTCTACTCACCATATAGTGGAGATGCTGAGTCGCAGATAGGCACAACACAAATTGTGAGAGTCTTTTGTTGTGCCTATCTGAGACCTGATTAAATAATGCCACTATGCCCTCCACAAACTTGTTGCTAATGAGCTATAAGACTACTGCAAGAACACCTTAGTACACAAAGACACAACATTAAAACTTAGTAAGAGATCCAACAATTGGATTCCAAGAGTTTTCAGGAGATCTATAAAACCTCCAGAATTTGGAATATGATGGTTGCACTTGTCTACAAGAGGTCCCAGTAGTGATGTGAGAGATTTAGCAACCAAATAAGTAGGTGCTCCAACATTACTTTTGTCATTTAAGGAACCTTAGCTTGTCGTTCAGTCCAATTGGCCAGCGCTCAAGTGGTGCTGGCTACTCCGTTCCAGTATATGATCGAGTTGAAGCTTGAATGCGAGAAGATATGCCAAGAAGATGTTGAATCTCATGGAGAAGACTTCGGACGATGCTGCACTTTCGGTGCTAGGGAAGGGTCTGAATTTTGCACCTACACTGGGGAACATTCCCATCAGAGATGTGATTAGTGGAATAGAACAGACCATTTCAAAACTTCCTAAGGATGGTGCCGAAGGGATTAGGCATGACACATGCCACCTCTTGAGTCGAGCTCCATCTAAGAAGCCTAAGTCTAACCCTCGCATTACCAAGCGGGGTATTCTGACTACTCCGGGTTGATTTTTTCCCTACAATAATGTTATCTGAAGGGCCACATGCCTGTGGTTTCATGACTTTGTACTAAAATGATTGACATTGATTTCACACTCGTGACTGTCTTAATTTGTTTTTGCCTTATCATTGTTATTCAAGTCATTTATAAGTGGGAGTGTGAGACTACCCCGCTTGGTATGAAACATGTTATTTTCTTATTTGTAGGAAAAGAAGATTTTGGGAAGTATATCTGTCATTCATCTTCTTTGTTGAATTTTGCCATAGATCCAATGTTTGTTATTGTTGCTGGTTACTATTGTTGAGTTGAATTTGATGTCCACTGTTGAGCTGACATTACACGAGTCAGTATTTCATCTGCAAGTAAGGATGTCCAAACGACTTTGTAGCAAAGAGATCATGGAAATTCTATACAATTATGATGCCAGTGACGATGAAAATGAATAGGACATTCAGAATGAACTGAATGAGTATATGGAACCTCTTGACAAAGACCATATCATACCATCAGATGAAGCTGATGATGAAATATTAGAAGACACTATACATTCACGTGAACAAGTAGAAGAAGAAGAAGAAGAAGAAGAAGATGCAGACACTGGAGATTTTTTTGTTTCTAGAAGTAGACTACAATTTTCTAGTGAACCACCGAAAGTTAGGCGGTGTCAACGTCGCAACATTTTGAACGTAACACCTGGCCCAGTGAATGATGGAAAAACGAAACAATAATAACAGAGTCATTTTTATTATTTATCTCACCAGAAATCGTGAGCATCATTGTAGAAGAAACGAACAGGGAAGCCAAACGAGTCATTTCTTTGTGGAATGCAGGTCATTCTTCGAACAAAACGAGGAGGAGAGATATAAATGCAACTGAAGTGTACACTGTATTAGTAATTCTAATAGGAGCTGGTCGAACTCATGGACATCGCACAAGTGCTTCCGATCTGTGGGGAGGTAATGTTGCCTTTCGGCAACCATTCTTTTCTGCTGCCATGTCAAGAAACCGATTTTTGTCTATACTGAAATTCTTGCGATTTGACAACAGAGACACAAGAGCACAGAGAATTGAAGAAACCAAGGACAAGCTACAAGCCATCAGGGTAGTGTTTGACAAATTTCAATCTAACTTGTGCGAGAACTTCTACCTTATGAATACGAGAGTATTGATGAACGATAAGCAACGTACCGAGGAAACTGCCCTTTTAGGGTTTATATGAAGAGCAAGTCTGGCAAGTATGACATTAAAATTTGGGTTTGTGCTAATGTGAAGACATCTTACATATTACGGATCCAAATTTACGCAGAATGGTGGACAATACTTGGGAAGTGAATCAAGGACAGAGAGTTGTTTTGTATCTGATGCAACCATTTCTGAATAACGGTCATGGTGTAACAACTAATAATTTTTTCGCCAGTTTTCAATTGGGTGCTGAACTACTAAAATGAAACACAACATTGGATGGTACCTTGCATTCCAATAAGAAAGAGATTCTGAAGGAATTCTTGCCACCAAAAAGAGAGAAGCTTTCTCTTCAATTTTTGGTTTCACAAATGACTTGACCCTAGTTTCCTATGTTCCAAAGAAGGGAAAGGCAGTAATACTACTCTCTACTCAGCATAATGATAGACAAGTGAGTGGTGAAGAAAGTGAACACAAACCCGAAATCATACTGCACTACAACACAACCAAAGGTGCTGTAGATAATGGTGACGAAATGACAAGAGAATACAGTTTTGTTAGAGGAACGAGGTGGTGGCCACTAAGAATCTTCATGGAAATGATAGATATTGCAGCACTGAATGCATATATGCTCTACACTCAAAGATTTCGTGAATGGCAGAAGAAGAACTGAAGCCGACGTAAACTCTTCACGACTGAACTGGCATTTGGACTTAGCAAAGGCAACATGGAAGAAAGAGCCAAAACCATCAATGGTCTTCATAAAGACGTACAAGATGCACTGAAAGCTTGTGATATTGCAATTCCTACAGCAGTGATCCAGACCCAGTGTTTCAAGATACCAACACCACAACGATGTCAAGATTACAAAAGAAACGAAGATCGGAAAACAAGATTCTGTTGTGTAATGTGCAAGAAACCTGTTTGTAATATACACAGAGGAGAAACTGTTACTGTGAAGAGCATGCAGTGCAAAAAAGTACTTGACTGAAAAGTCTTGTGTTATTTTACTGCAGTGACTGTTGAGGTACATAGATTATCAATTTTCTGTTCGTTGAGTACTGAATTTAGTGAAAGATATAAACATTTTTTGTACTTTGTATCTGTGATCTGATGAAATACTTCTAATAACCTGAAAAGCTGTTTTTCGATACTAAATAAACCCATTCAATGTAAATAATGAAATCTGAGAACAAAGATTACAATAAAACACAAAACCCTTTTGGGGTAGTCCAAATACCCCACTTGGTAAAATAGAGGTGTGAAAAAGCTTGGTAACGGGAGGCTTTGCATCACATCAGCTGACAGAAATGCTCTACGAGAATTGAGAGGAGACCAAGACATCGTCATCTTACCTGCTACTGTACTTCTCTCCCACACAGAATATAATAGCAAGATATACAAACTGCTCGATGATCCTGCATACTGTTAATTAAAAAGTGATCCAATGGGTAGGATCCAGAGAAAGACCTTGGAATTCATCAGGAAGAACTCGATTCCAGTGCAAGTCACCAAGGTTTGCGTCAACATATTGCAGTTCCTCCCAGACTCTACAGCCTACCCAAGATCCATAAGAATGGGATGCCTTTCCATTTCATTGTAATTAACATAGCAGCACCTTTTTTGTTGCTAAATATCAGACCTTATTTACAGTACATTGATTGTTTTTATGTTTATAACTCTGTTCTCAACTATTGTTCGCTTGTATGTGGAAGAAGAACAAACTTTGGTTCATTGCGGCTGTGCTGTTGTTTATGTCTTACAGTACAATACAGTTAAATTCTTCATGGTATAGTGCAAAAAGTGCACATAAGTGACAACTAAGTAAACCAATTAAGATCTTCAGTACATTTTGTTTTGCCCTTGTCAATGTCTCGTATTCTGTTGACCTGAAGACAAGAATGTTGGATTATATTGCATAATTGCACTCCCTGTTGTCTTAAGGCATTATCTTCTATGACAGCACACTTAAAGTAAATAAAATATATTTTTTCAGCAGAAGTGAGCCATAAGATTATTGTGAAAAATAGGTAACTGCACATTATGCACAAATCTTTTTAAGGTTCTCGGATGTATTACACTCACTCCTGAATGTGTTTGCTTCGTAATGGTGTTATTCTTTTGAGTATATATATGTTGGATTCAGCTGAACTGTGGTATATACAATCAAAATACAAGACATAAAACTAATATTCAAGTGGACTTGCCTCCTTGTCCAGGGTTCGGATTGGAGTTACATGTATTCTGGTTGTTAGATAATCAGACAGCTCCTGACTAACATAAATGATAGAATTGTGAATCTCAAGCAGTTACAAAAATATCTTTAGCCGCTCCTTTATCTAGATTTAAGGACTGCAGAGTTCTTTCAGGTGCATAGCAAGTAGCAGCTGGCATTCATTGTGAAGCAACATGGCAAGTAATAATGTGCTGCAAACAGGACTCTGTATTTACAGAAGTAGGCTACTGCTTTCATTTAAATATGTCAGAGTAATCAAGTAAATATTGTGCTAAAATAACAGCTGTTTAATGTAACTGAAGAACCAGCAACATTTTTCATTTTTTTTCATTATTGTTATTATTTATTTGGTTAAGCAACAAGAAACATTGAGCAGAAGATCAGGACTTTATTATTATTACAGTCTACATATTAAGTTTTTATGGTTTGCATAAGCTTTGTTAGTAATGTGGGACAGAGAGGCAGCAGTTGCAAAGGATGGGATTGTAACATGGGCACCAGCACCAGTGAGCTTGTGCAGTGTGTATGACATGGAGGAGTGAAGTGGGAGGAGGAGTAGAAAGAAAGAAGGAAGGGGAGATAGTTGGAAAAATGCTGTGGTTGCAGGATGAGTGATGCTAGAGTCCTGGGGCAATAGTGAAAGTGGGTGGGGGGTGGGGGTTAGTGGAAAGAGTGCTCAGGTTGATTACAGGATTTATGGATGTGTTGCAAGGGCAACTCCCATCCACATAATTCAGACTAGCTGATGTTGAGGGAGAAGGATCCAAATGAAAAAGGTTGCGAAGAAGCCATTGAAATTGGGACAGTTGTGGGCACTCACATTGCAGCCTCCTGTACCAACCTGTTTATGGACCATCTAGAGCTAAATCTTGCTAGCCACACAAAGTCTTAGTCTCCTTGCATGATTCAGGTTCATTTGTGATATCTTGATGATGTGGAACCAGGGCCAAGACATCCTATCCTCTTTGCGCTCCAGGTTCAACACTCACTCTCCCATCCATTTCACCAGATCCTCCTCAGCCCAACGGGCCACCTTCCTGTTTGTTGACTACCTCTCTGACAGCTGCATCCATACCTTTGTCCATATGCATTCCACTAAATGTCAACAGTACCTGCATTTTGATGTTGTCATCACTCTCACAGCAAAACCTCATTTACATATAATCTGGCCATCCATAGAATTTGCATCTGCAGTAGTGAGAAATTCCTTGCCCAGTATACTAAAAGTCTCACTAAGGCCTTCACAGACAAGTGCTGTCTTGCACATTTAGTCCACAGACAAATTTCCCATGCTATATCCTCCAACCATCCCCAAGAACCTGCTGCAAGGGATCACCCCTCCTTCCCCTCCCCTTCATCCATCTTATCGTCCAGTATCACCCTGAACTGGAACAACTTAACCATTTTCTTGTTGTGCCAGGAAATTAAAAACATCCTACCCACTATCCTTACCACTCTTCCCAAAGTGGTATTCCACCACCCACCCAATCTACTTAGTACCATAACCTATCCTTAGGCTATACCAGCCCCCTGCCACATGGGTCATATACCTGTGGAATATTTGGGTAGAAGATATTTCCAATACATCTGCGAATTGTGTCCTACTCCACAGGCTTATTCCATTCTACCACAAGGAGGCCACCTGTAATAGCAGTCATATAACAGCTCTATTGCAATTCATGTGTAGCATGTGAGCATGACCACAAATTAAGCTGTGCAACCAAGTGAATGACCACCGCCAAACCATGGCCAAAAGCGTAGTTGACCATGCAGCAACAGAATATGCTGTTAAGCACAACATAACTCGCCATTTCAGTGGTTGCTTCACAGCCCATGCTATTTGGATTCCGCCCCCCGCCCCCTCCACCACCCATTCCCCACCCCCACCCCGCCCTCCAACAGCAGCATTGATGGGAGTTGTCTTTGCAACACATCCTTTAATGCTGTAATTCTCCTGGCCTCTTTCTCTGTTAGCCTCTGACTGACTCCCACTCCTGCTCCAGGACTCTTAACTTCACTCAAACTGCATCAACACCACGTTCCTGGTAATCTCTCTTCCTCTCTTCTGCCTCCCCCTCCCAATCTGCTCCTCCATGTCATTGGCTGCTGCATGAACACACTGAGCTCATCTGGAAAGCTCATAGAGCTCACATGGATTTGGTGCTAGTGGTTCAAATTCCTATCCCATGCACCTGGTGCCTCTCTCTCCTGGCCATCAGCCATTCTTCCCAACCCTCACTCTCACTCATTGCTTCCTTTCTCCCTTCAACCACTCTATGCTAGACCTCCAAAAGGAATTCAACCAAAAGCTAACAAAGTTATCAGTCTCATATATTTTGTATTTGTTGAGTTATTACCTTTACTGCTTAGATTATTTACATTCCACCAGGGCTTAACATTATCAAATGAACACTTCTTTAATTTGAAATGATAATGTTTCAGTGCTGTTTTCATCAAAATATGTTTATAATATTTGCAATTTTTGCTGCAGATATTTATTAACAACATTTATGTAGACACAGGTAAATGTTAAAAAACTAGAATTTTTTAAAAACTGTTCACAGAAATTTAATGTAAAAAATGTTTTTCTCAATATTTGTGACACTAATTACTGTAATGTTTCTCTTGTTTGTCGTATAGGGATCTTGATAAACTGCAGGATGGCATAGGAGAGAAGCTTGGTATGTTCATATACTTACTGGTGTCTTTCATATCCTCTGTCATTATGTCATTTTTTCATGGATGGAAGTTGACATTGGTTGTTCTCAGCTCTGCACCAATCATAATCTTCTCTACAGCAGTTGTTGCAAAGGTACAGTTGGATTATTTATTTCATATTTAAACCACAGAAAACTTCAACCATTTACTCACATTATATTGCACAAAATCATTCAGAGTTCCAAGAGTTATTGACTATACCATACTTATCCAACTATAAGGTGACCCTGAGTATAAGACAAACCTCTTTTTTTTTTTTTAAGAGGCTCCATGAGCACTCTTTAGTTTTAACATATTTGTACGAATCATAATCACAAACTGTTTAAATGATACTATCTACGTAAAAAGTTAACATTATACTATTCTGAACTTAGATAATACAAGGAGAAATAAAACCTCAACACCACTTGTATTATCATCTTGATTTGTAAGCTTATTGGGATTTCTTCCTTTATGGTACTCTTTCCCTATTATGTCAACTCTTGAGCCATCCATAGCATTGGATATGCAACATTTTTTGAATCCCTTCATTACAGATTCAGTTGAGATTCTGCTCCATGCAGTAAGAATCCACTGGCATAGCATAGATATTGAGCATTTATTAACTTCCCCCTGAGGGCATGGCCTCCTTGAAGAAGTCACTCACTGTAAAGCTGTCACAGGTGATGAACTATTCACATCATCATCTGTTACTTAAGGCTTACCGGCCAATGATCTTCTTCAGTGTGGATGCACTCACATTGCCTGAACTTGTACGGGAATCAGTAGGTTGACTGCTGCGAGTAAAGACTATGATGGGTAGGGGCACTACAAATGTAGTATGTGGACAGAAAGTTGGAAGTGTGGGTCTTATGGGGAGCATGCCAGAAATAAATCCCTGCAGTTGCACTGTCCTGTGTGTCCTCGGTGGCTCAGTCGGATAGAGCATCTGCCATGTAAGCAGGATATCCCGGGTTCAAGTCCCAGTCAGGGCACACATTTTCAACTGTCCCCATTGATATTTATCAATGCCTGAAAGCAACTAAAGGTCTGGATTTCATTGTAATTTCAATCTACCATTGGATCATTTATCATTCATCCCTTTACTTGGCGTCTAAGGATAACCCTTGCAAGCAGTTTTTATTTTGCTATGGTTTCCCTGTGAAGAATCATAATGGGACGAGTTTCCTTCTATGTGCTAGCACTCTGAGTTACCAGAACTTACAGGAACACTTTTAATGCCCTGCAACAGTAATATTTGACGGCATATCAACTGGCATCTGATTGGCATTGCCAGTATGGCCTAACAAACAGTCTACAGTTTTCTTTGACCGATTGTATGATCCTGATACACAAGGAGTTTCTCAACAAATGGAAAAACAAGGACTTTCTCAACAAATTATGCAGGAAGTCACTAAGCTAGCATTGTTCTGCACTGTAACACACACCCTGCCCTCATCACCATCACCATCATCATACACCAGCCAGTAATTGCGTCTAGTTCCATCACACATGCAGTTACATACTTCCTCTTTATCTCCAGCTCCTTCATTCAAATAATTTCTCAAGTAATTGCGAAACCTATCTGAGCAACCTTTTGTTTCAATTCATGATGAAACCTTCCCTGCTTTGATCCCATGAAAGTTGGCCATGTAGAACTGGCATACTTCAATTTGTTCTTCAACTGATGCCCCCTACAAACATTCACTTCTATGTCACCAAATTTTCTTCCTGCTACACAGGTGTTTGGACCTCTGATTCATGAATCACTGTTACTTAAAATTAAGGTCATGTAGTTTGTGTGAACCAATTGTGAAGTGTGAACTCGTAGATCATCATTTATCAGCAGTGTCATGACTGTGAATTGCATCCTGTATCGATTATTACAGTTTACAGTTCTTCAGGACTGACAATGTAAGGAAACTCAATGAAAACCTAATTGTCCTCTCTGTCTCCTTCCATCTGAATCAGCAGAAATGGTACCACTTTGGATTAGTACTGTCATCAGTCTTGAAATTCAACAGTGCTGTGTAACATTAGCTGCTTTAGTGCCATAGTTGCACTTTGTTTCTACAGAGACAAATTAATTGTAATAAAAATATGTTCATGCAGAACACTTACAGAGAATATTTTTGAGTATTTATCCACTTTTTAATCAGTTCAATTCCAGCTATAATTGGGTTCACACAGACTACAGTTTAAGCATATTAGGTGTTTATAAAAAGCTAAGATATGGCAGCATGATGAAATTTGCAGCCTGATTTGCACATCCCCCTCCACCACCTTTCTGAATTCAGCAAATGAAATTGCATGTGACCTTAATTGCCAAAGCTCCATCTGTAGATGTGACAAGACCCCTATATTAAACTATTATACAACATAAAAGTGCTGACCTCAGGAATATCAATGTAAACTGTGAATGTAGGCAAACTGTGTTTTTTAGGTAGTGAACTTGGGCCATTTCATTCTTATAACCTTATTTAAAGATATGGAAACTTTTTTTACAGGAAAAGGTTCCTATTTGATCCATTTGTAAAATAAAGCTCATTTAAATACAAATTTAGGACACAAATTTTATTTACATTTCAGTATATATTTAGTGAAAAAAAAATTCTGCGCAGATTCTTATCTGTAAATTTAACAATAATTTGCCCTTGTATGGTACAATTTGAAACACTCTGGCATGCACAGCGGAATTTTACAGTCAGCGCACCACCATACTGTTTCTTTTCTTGAAGACTTTCCATTGGACAGTTTTGTTTTTTCTGCACAAACTTTGCACACTCTTGTGGGATGCACCTTCTTTTTAGTGGAAGGAATCCTTTCTGCAAAATGCCTTCGTAGAAGTCTGCTGCTACACACATTTTGGGGAGTAGCAGTATGTTGATGTACAGCACCTTTCTTTGAAAATTCTTCACCTAATTGCAGAAGAAAATTTGCCAAATGGTAGCCTTTGTTCTAATTGTTTCTTGTTTTATGGTACAAGATGAAAGCATTCACCGCTGCCATTATAAAAAGATGGAAAAACAGTTTCTTCCATCATTTCATTTGCCTTCTCTTGAAAGGTTAGTAAGATATAAGTTGGTCATTTCTGTCTACACCTGTCTTGTTGAGGTTGTAGTCTAGAATGGCATCAGGTTTCAGTTTCTTTGTCAGCCCTGTCCCGCTACATACTTCTACTTCTGTTTTGATCCTTTGTCAAGACTTGACAAACACAGAACATCTCTTGTGTCCCTCCACTTCAGGCACAACAAATGTTCCTTCCTCATAAATATACAGTCAGCTTTTTTCAGTTTTTTGCTGATTACACCTTGCTTAGGAAGCCCTCTACGATTAGGCGTGCACGTCCCCTCAGCCCCTTATTCTCCCACAGGAAATCAAAAACAGCAGGTGAAGTGTAATATCTGTCCATATAAGCAGTATGTCCCTTTTTAAGATAGCCAGACAGAAGTCTCTGAAAAAGGGCAGTGACTGAATTGTCTTCCTGCCCTGTCACTGTGTAAACTTCAGTGCATAAAACATGTCTTGTCTTTGCATCACACAAAGTAAACAGTTTGATACCATACTTGTCAGGTTTGTTTTTTATATAGACACAAAAAATAACTCTTCCCCTGAATCCACATACACCTTCATCTATAGTGAGGTTTTCCTCAGGTGAAAACAATGCTGGAAACTTTGTGAGTAAATGATTCAGGAATGGTCTGATTTTATGCATGGAATCATGGCCAGGTTCATTTCTTGGAATGTATGAGGCATTGTCGTTAAAGACAAGAGAGACTAGCGAACAATCTATTTCTAGCCAGAACTGAACCTGGAAAAGGCATGGAAACAAAGCTGTTTGTAGACCAGTGATCACGCAGCCTATTTTTCTTCACCAGGCACATGTGGATTATGACAGCAAAGAACAAATACATTTCATGAAGCTTTACCTCAGTCCATGAGTTCCACATGCTATTGGGTTTCATTTTGCTGGATCTTCTCATTTTATCTGCAATAGATTTTGCATACCTGTTAGTTTCTGACTTGATGTGTTTTACCATTGATTCAGGGATAAAAATTGAATAAATATTTGAAAGGACTGTTGCTGTCATCCACTTGTGCCAAACATCCACTTTCCTCTTTGAATTCAGGCAATGAAGGTTGCATGTCTAATGTAGTCCAACCTAATTCTGCATCTGAAGATTTTGGAACACTAGACCGCCTTCTTTTGTGTGGTGACTCTGTAGATGGCACTACATTTGAAGTGTTAGGCAGTACATTATATACTGATGGAGGTGAAATTACGTCTAACAACACTATGGACACGTAACCTAAATAAGAGACTTATTACACATAACAATGTATAACAATGGAAAGGAAAAATAATGTTGCTTTTGTACCTGAGTCTGGTTCAGAAGCAAAATCACTGTATTCACTTTCAGAAACATCCCCTTTTGAACCAGAATCTTCAAATGTCTCATTCAAAAGCTTCTCAATCTCAGTATTAGTCAAAAACTTTGACATATTTATTGCAAAATACACTGCAAGTGCAACAAGAAATACATGAAAACTATGGTGCCACGCGACACTACAGTGGTTTTGAACAACTGAGGATTGTCGTTGACAATGCCAAAATAGTTTCATAAATATCCACACAATGGCAGCACCATGCAATGGGCAGATCACAGCATGCCAAGCCCGAATATTAGACACTAGTGCAAATAAAACAAAGCGAACAGAGGAAGATGAGCGGAGTTCAAGCATAGGACGCTCACAGCGTGCCTGTCACACGAGCTGTGCTCGGGCTTGGGACTCAAAGTGTTAAAATATCATCTGAAATGTAGGTCATGTTCAGTTATAATCTGAGGCACTTGGACTCTGAGACACATACATAAATATCCTCTAAAAATTTCGTATTATCACATCTGTAAATGGCCTGTTACTCATGCATTTATTTCTCATGCACCTAATAAAGAAATAGGTACAATCAAACAATGGAAAATCTGGGAAGAGAGAGGTAATTGTCAATTCTAGTGCTGTGTGATGTTTTAACAATTATGGAGTCAGATCTCATTATCTGTTCCAGTGAATCGTGCTAATATAAAGTTCAGGTGAGTGTGTCAAAATGAGACAACATTTTGATGAACTCACCTGGCTGAAACCCTGGAATTTTATATTAATGATGAAATCTATATTTATACCCAACTAGTATAGATATCACAGTAGTAAAATTATGTGGGAAAGCCACAACTTTGTAAAAATCTGCTGTCCCTTTGTTTGTACTGAATAACTGCTGTTTTTCGACTTAGGAATTTTTACAGTGGAACTTCATTCACATCATTTTCAGTAAATACAAATGTATCATCAACTGAAGTCAATCCTAAACAAATTTTGAAGAGTAGGAATGGTGTGCTGCGACACTAAGGTCTTACCTGTGTAGTGAGTGTCGTCAGAAGCAAAGTGCTGGATTCAAAAGTCAGGTTTTTGGGTTTAATGTTTCTTGAGCACAGAGTCGTAATTTACATTAAAAATTCAATTTAGTGTCATTATTCCCACTAAGTGAAAGCTCATCGTGTAGTTTGCACAGGTACATATTAATAACTGTATGCAGTGAAAATCCTTCTGAATTATGAACAAGGTAATGTCCTTAGAGATAATATTTATAATTTATGTCAACAGTGTGCCCTCAGTTACAATTGTGAGTGCAAAATTTGCATGTTCACAAATTATGCCAGCAATGTGACTGAAAATTTGTCATCGAGCAACATCAACAATATCCTATCAGCAAGATCAGGTGTGACTATCTTGTATACAAGCATTATGTGTGTTGAGCCTCTAGCAGCTTCTGGTGTATCCCCCCACCCCCACGCACCCTCTTCCCACAGATAATTTATGCATACAGGTTGATTTTGCTAAACAGCAACAAAACTAAAGAAAATGATCCCCAAGAGAATAACAGTAAGAGAGGACGTATGGATGGAAATGCTTTCCAAGGGAGGTATGCCAGCTTGAAGATGGAAATAAAAGATCTTTGATAGTGTAAGTTTCAGTGGTTGAAAACACACATGAGAAGATACCAAGCAAATGGGAATGTTCTGTCTGCACTGTTGATTTAGCTCCACACAAAAGAAGGCAGTAATGTTGTTTTCAATGGCAGCATGCTCACACATCAGTACTAAGGGGCACCCACTTCACTGCTCTTGCTAACTCACTCTGCTGTGGACATGTCATGTAGTGCAGTGCTAAGAGATGATGGTCTAGTATACCAACCAGGAACAGGCTGACATTGTCTTTAAGTAACGACAGACAAGTGCCAATGGGTGGGCAGCAGAACAACTGTACCAGGAAAAATATCCCCACTGACTGCAAACACATCATCCTGTTTGCAGCAGTGTTTCATCATGTGTGAGACAGCCTCATGTAACCGTGAAAAGTAGGTGTTTCCAGTACATGCACGGCCTTGGTGGAACAGGTGTGGAACACTGTAGAATATGACCCCAATATCAATACTAGGCAGTTGGCCCACCAGCATGGTGTAAGCCAGATGACCATGTTGAACACTATCCCTGACCACTTCATTTATGATGCATGCAGGCCTTAATACATATGTATGTGTCTCCTTGGTGACAGTTTTGTCCTGGTCCATTGTGCAGGCCACCACGATGCTAGGATTTTTGTCATCCATCCCATGTACCGATGTGGCTACTGTCAAATTTCACAACCGCCATCTGCAGTCTAAAGAGGATCCTCACAGTATGGTGGCAATGAACTATCAGAACTGGTTCAGCCGCCATGTGTGGACACCTTGTGGATGCCTTACAGGTGAAGCATATTTGCATTTCCTGTTGGTGACCCTGCCTCCCCAGCTGAAAGACATGGCTTTGGTGCTACATAGGGTAATGTGGCTACCACATGATGATGCTCCAGCTCACTTCCACATTTCCATGCTGAGGCACCTTGACAATGTTCATACTGGCCAAAGGATTGTCTGAGGTGGTCCAGTCGCATGGGTCATCAGAACTCAGCTATTTGTATATCTACTCGTGGAGGGTAAAGAAGTCTTGTATGCGAAGCTCATCCCAGGCTTGCAGACACGTGAACAACACATTCGTGCTGCCTGTGATGTTATACAGTTGCAGGATAGCACGTTGAACATATGCATCAGTCACTGTTCCATTGTTTGTCAGTACTGTCACTGCTTCATTGTTTGTGAGCATGTAGAGGCCCAAGGGAACCACTTCAGACACCTTGTTTAATGGTGGTCTCACGACAGTGTGTCATGCACTGCATTTCTAATGTTTCCAATTTAAAGTGTGAGTGTGAATCTGGATTATTTTGGTTTATTCCCCCAAAACTACCTTCCACTTCTTTACGAGATGACTTACTAGGAATTTGCAGCCACTCTTATTTACTGGATAGCTGGCTGCTGGAAATCCTCTTGACTTTTCTCTGTTGAATAATGCTAGGTACAGTAATATTTAGACTCTTTCTACTTACAAAATAAGTAGTCATACAAACATTGCTTTTCATCAATTAACGATGTATTTGACTTTTATACACAATAAAACTCTCACTTTCAACATCTGTATATAACTTCCGGCAAGCCCCTTGTACAGTCGAATGTCAGAAACAAATTAAATTACAGTTAAAAGAAAGTTGGCTTTGATACTGTAACTTTTCTTAACATAAATCAGAAAATAGGTCTTGCCTATAGCAAGGTTATGTCAGAGTTTTCAAGAGTTCTTTTTCAACAGGTACTTGTCAGTGCAGTTCATCCGCCACGTCTACTTTCTTCCTGTAACTGATTTTAAACCTGCACACACAAACATGTGATGTGCAGTAGGTAGGATTCTACCATCCCACACTCATATCCAGAATAATGTGTGTTCAAGATGGTAGAAGGCTGAGTGGTTCTAATAATAACATTTCATATCTTAATAGTATACATTTCTTACATATGTTTATATACATATCTTTCCTTTCAATAACAGTTCTCTGTCCTCTCTTGAACAATCTTTCATTTATTGTTTCTCTACTCTTTTCTTATTTTACTTTGTTATTAAGACATGAGCATTTACTCATGGTTTTAGCCAGCTTTACTATCATTTAGGAATTGTGGGGACCCTTTTTCTTTTCCTTATTTCCTTTTTTTCCACTTGTAAACTTCAGGTGCTTATGACACACAAGTAATGTGTTTTCTATTCCTATCTTCTGTACTACCTTTTTCCTAGTATGTACTATTTTCATTATTTATAACTTGGTAGCTTGGAGGAACTCTCGATGAAATGAAAGTGTTCTTTTGATACTCATTTATTTCCACAAAACATAATAATGCTAGTCGTTCATAGAATTCACACTTCCACAAATAATCCCTATAAAATTTGTGACTTTTGTCATGATACTGTCCCCTTCTCCTAGGATCAGCAACTATTCCTTGCTTGTGGGTTGACCTTACGAGAGCACTTCCACTTTCCATTCTGGTAGGTGCCCCCCTTAGGCCACAGATTGCCCTATCTCCACACAGGTACGCATGCCCTTTATACTTAGTGAATGCCGGGTACACACCCCTTATCCTTTCTGAGTATGCCTCATGGTTCATTACCCTAGTATATATTTCTATGTATAGCATTATTAAGTATCTTCTGGTAAACATATAAATCTATCTTAAACTTCAAATTCATTCTTTAATATATCATTTACTCCCTAGAGTCCGCCTCCTACTTATCAACTTATATATTTTCAATAGATATGTCTACATATACTATTTACGTCCCACTATCCTTCAATTCATCAGAGTATTTGTTACACTGACATTTCTTAATGATCAACATGACTAATTCCTGTCCTACTTTCATTTCCTTTCTTTGCTCACACCTCTTTCTTATTTATCCATTACCCATTACTACTTTATTGTTGTTCATTATGTAGCATTTTCATTCCATAAACTTATATGCTTTTGTCTCTCTTTGCGCATGAGTTCATTGTGCCCATTCTAATCTCTGTTTAGAACTGTCACTGTTCTTTGTTTATGTGCACCTCTTCTTATGTACTTTCGATGTAGAACCGTCATAGCTTCCTGTATATGGGCACATATTTACATATGTACACACATTTCCCCCTACAACACCTGGCGGTTCTGACATCGTGACAGACTTTGTCTTATGTAATTTCATGTGTGTGTAGAAGTGTATATTTGTGTATATGTGAATGTGTGTTCATGTAATCTGATTTTTCGGCCTTCTTATAAGATTTAGGTTTCTAGTAAACACAGAAATACAGAAGGACTTCAGTGATAGAAGTTTGTGAATATGAAAAGAGGGAAAAAATAGACAGGTCCTCAAATGAGAAGTAAGGAAAAAAAATAGATGTGGATGCTAGGATCAAAGAAGAGAAAGAAGATATCCCCAAAGACAAGAAACCCTTCCATCCCCACTTTCCTAAGATCCCTACCCCTCATGCACATGAGTGAGATGCCGGAGGAGGTCGGGTGTTAAATCATCCCCTACAGAATGGCCTTGTCCCACTTTCACCCTTTGAGGTTCTTGAAGGAAATCCTAGCAACCCTATGAAAACAGCAAATGATGAAAATTCAGGTACATTTGTTTGTGAGGGTTATTTGGGGGTATGATATGTGTTTTGTGTTAGTCATGATTTGTCTGTACTTGTAAATCATGCTTTTAGCTACAATACCCATCCCCTTTCAAAATTTATACAAACCCTCCCCCATCTATATCACATCTCATAAAAGGTATAAAATACTCTATAAAAAATAGAAAATCTATACACTACGGTATCACAGTTGTTCAGCTAGTCACATCATATATTTTCCACAAATATAATACTCTATTCAGTTTATTTCATCTAGATATCACTTTTTTTCTGTGATTTTCTTAAGTTGTTCTCTGTTTTATAGTTATATCCAGTTTTCTAAGCGATAAGATTACAGGGTAGTTCTAGATTTTAAAGGAGTTTGGTGCAGGAAAACTATTTTGGAAGAAACACTGAAGACAACTTGGAATCCGACGGTCATTACTCTGCCTGTTAACCCAGAATGTTAACGTCCCTGGGGGATATACAATTTTACATCCTTTACATTGTATCATTGTATTTCCCCTTCTCTAATCCAGTTGTGGAATCTACTGAAAATAACGTCTTAGGATGGGTCACCGTTTGTACCTGGTACGGTCCCTCATATTTTTGGAGAAACTTATGAGTTTGTTTTTTCAGAGTCAAGCTGTGAAGATGTTCTTTTATAAGAACCAGGTCATCGACTTGGTGCTGAGGTTCCACAGCATTTTCGTTATGCTTGCTTACTCTTTTTAGTGCCTTTTCAATTAAATTCTTAGAAACAATTTCCTGGTTTACTTTGTAATTGACACTAGGTTCTTCAGGCCAATTAAAACACTTAATTAGAGGTTCTCCTATAAAAGGTTTGCCTATCACATCTGAAGGTGTCAACCCAGTCAATAAATGGGGTATTTCATTTAGGATAAGTTCAAAGTCCTTAATTTTCATTGTCCATGAAGTATGTTTTTCATGGCAGTTAAGTACTACATAACTTCCCAATTTCCTTCATTACTCATTCACACGGATTTGATGACGGGTTATAAGTGGATATTAACACCCGTAGAATACTTTCCCGCACTAGGAATCCTCTAAATTGGTTACTCACAAATTGTGGTCCGCCAGCATTCTATGATAACCAAAATATATGATACTCCTCCCTTCCCTCATGGAATTGGTCCAAAAAAATCTGCCACTGTGAGGTCATGTAATGACTTAGGAATAATAGGATTCATTTTGTATTTCACATGAGTATTATTCTATTTTACTTTCTGGCAAGTTTCACAGGTCCCAACAAAGATGCTATTTTATGACCTAGTTCCTTGAAATAATAAAACATATTAATATGTTTGATTCGGAAGTGTCCATATCCTTTGTGAACATACCACACAAGTTCGTCTTACTATCTTTGGAATACATAAGTGCCAATGCTGTGATGTTAGACTATCTCTCCAAAACAAGTTATGATCTATAATTTTCCATTTTCCTAATTGATTAGAAGGTAACAAGTTCTGAATACACACAGAAAATATTTCTGTGAAATAAGAATCATGATGGATATTCCCTGTTATTCTTTGGAGTGCGATAAAGCATCAGGTACAATATTTTCAGAACCTTTTATGCATCGTATCTTAATATTGTATTCCTGTAGGAAAAGCAACCATCACATCAACCTACTGTGTAGTAATTGACTACTCATCAGAAAGGATAAATCTTGATGATCTGTACAAATATGGATTTATGATCCCCATACTAGTGTTTGAAACTTTTGAATACTCCACACAATTGCCAATAAATAGTTCTTTTTCGGTATCTATGTAATTTAGTTTGTGCTTATTTAGGCTATGACTAGCAAAAGCTATGGTTCTGTGTTCTACATTACTTGGATCCCATTCTCCTTGGAAAAGTTCAGCAGCAACACCCTAATCAGATGCATCTATCAAAAATTTAAATGGTTCGCCCATAACTGGTTGATGTAATACAGGTGACTCAACAAGCGCTCTTTTAACGTTTTCAAATGCATCATTTGCACATTGATTCCAAGTCCACGGTACTCCTTTTCTGAATAAACTTAAAATTTTCGCATTATTTAACTCTTGCCCTTGTACATACTGTCGATAATATCCGGCCATACCTATAAATACTTTTAATTGTCTTACATTTCTGGGGTGCAGACATTCTTTGATAGCTTTTATGCATTCAGGGTCAGATGTAATTCCCTTTACCCCTATAATATGACCTAATAACTTAAGTTCGTGGCACACGAAAAACGATTTAGACAACTTCACCATGATACCTTTTTATTTAAATTTTTTCTTAGTCTGGCACAAAGTTAGACAATGGTCCTCCCAAGTAGCTGATATTATTAAGATATCATCTATGTATATTATTAAATCCTTCAATAAGTCTCTCCCTATTGCTTCATCTAATGCACATATGAATACAAACACAGAGATATTAAGTCTAAATGGCAATACATTGAAATGATAAGATTTTCCATCAAACAAAAAGGCTGTATACTTTTTGGATTCTGGATGTATTTTTATCTGCCAATATTCTGTGGTCAAGTCAATTGTACTAAAGAATCTCGCCTTTTCAAACTTGGATAACATCCATACACTTGCTGGTATCACTAAGTTCAGAAGAAGGAATAGGCGATACATTTCTGGTTGTCATTCTCTCGGTGACTCTTACTCTATAATTTCTCCAAATTGTTCCTCCAAACTAATTACATTTATAATATCAGAGTTAGCTATTTTCTCTTTGAAATTTCTTTCTACCTTATGAACCCATGTATTGACACCTGTAATTTGCGATTGAATGACTAGCATTAATTCATTCTGATTATCTACACTCTCTTTCAAATTATTCAACCCCTGTCTTAAATCATTATACTTAACATTGTACATGTTTTCAAAACTTTTCAGTAAATTCGGATTCTACATTATTACATTTGCTCTCAATGTTAAGTTCTAACCTTCTTGATAAATCTTGAAAAGTGTTACTCTGTTTCTGATTAAGGTCAGTAAACATATGATTTATATGAGTAGTCAAAGAATTTGTCTACTCGTTCTTTAAATCTACTTTTAAATTCTTTACTTTATTACTTATTGCGTCGAACTCAGTTTTCAAAGCACGCATACCTTCACATGATTACTAAAGTCTTTGCATTGAGAGTTGACTTTGGCATTTAACAGATCTAAATTTGTCATTTGAATATTTCAGAGTCTCACTCTGAGCATTTAAAGCTTCACCCTGGGTGTTTAACTGAGAATTTACCAAGTCTAGTTCTTTACTTAGAGTCGCACTCTGAGCATTTAATTGAGAATTTAATGAGCTTAACTAAAGACTCTGAGCTTTGATTAAATTTATCAACTCAGCCCAGTCAGGAACTTCTTTGCTAATTTTCATGGCCATAGCTGGGTCTTGAGTTTCCCCAACCTGTTGTATATTTTCCATACTTTTATAATCATTAGCTCTTGTAAGCATTTAAAACTAACTTTAGATATGATAATTACACAACAAAAGTTCACTCAACAGTATCTTTTACAACTTTTTACTAAAGTAAGCAAGTTTTGTTTCACACTCACCCGGGGTGGAATTCGTGTTCCATAGGTGAGCGGATGTGGAGGCAGATCAGCATCAGTGAACAGCAGCTGGTTAGGCATTGGATGTATGTTGGTTTCAGCGTCTGCATCCCTGCAATGTGTGTAAGAGCTGTATACTCCCCGCAATGGATCTTCTTGGTTGAAGTGTTCTATGCGTTCTTCTTCTTAGACAAATACATCAAAATGGTCTTTGCTGTTTTTATCATTGTGAATTTTTCATTTCTTCACTGTTTTTTCATTTAAATTTTGCTCCATTGGGTACTTGAACATACTACAATTACTCGGAGTAATTCCCTTGTCTTATTATGTTTGGTTGCAATGGCAACACGTAACAGCTTCTTTTCTCATTTTTGACTTAAAATTCCTGTTTTCTCTGTCCTTTCACACAAGCCACCACGTTCTAACATTTCCAACTTAAATGTGAGAGTGAATCTGGGTTATTTCGGTTTATTCCCCCAAACTACCTTCCAGTTCTTTACGAGGTGACTTAATTGGAATTTACTGGATAGCTGGTTGCTGGAAACCGTCTTGACTTCTTCTCCATCAAATAATGCTAGGTACAGGAATTTTTAGACTCTTTCTACTTATGAAATAAGTAGACATAAAAACTTTGCTTTTCGTCAATTAACGATGTATTTGACTTTCGTACACAATAAAACTCTCACTTTCAACATAAATGTATAACTTCTGGTAAGTCCCTCGTACAGTCAAACATCAGAAACAAATTAAATTACAGTTAAAAGAAAGTTGGCTTTGATACCATAACTTTTCTTAACATAAATCAGAAAATAAGCCTTGCCTATAGCAAGGTTACGTCAAGAGTTTTCCAGAGTTGTTCTTAAACTGTCTTTGTTTTAATAACAATAGTCAATGACCCAGTAAGCACAGAGCTGCATATAAACTCCATGGTTTTTCCTTAGACACTCACTAAAATAGTTATGGATTGCCCAATAGGTACTTGTTGGTGCCGTTCATCCACCACGTCTACACGTCCTTCCATCAACTGATTTAAAACCTGCACACAAACACTCATATCAAGAATATCATGTGTTCGAGATGGTAGAAGGCTGAGTGGTTCTAGAATTTACACAAATTCTCAAATCACTACACATTGTTCATTAAAGGCATGAAGAATTAATAATTGTGCTGTAGTGTAGACACCATGCATTTCCAGGCATATGTCCATATGGCCTATTTTGCTCCTTATCCTTTCAGGGACTATTCTTGTAGATTTTCCCAAATGAGCAATATCACCCTGTATACTGAGCAGCAGTGACCCCACTCCCTTGTGGTACTCCTGAAATTACTGTTACATATTAGTTTTGCCCCATTAAGAATTGTGTTTATTGTTCTATGTGCCCAGAATCCCTGATTCTACTCACAAATCTGGTCTAATATTTCATAAGCTCATATTTTGTTCATTGGCATCAGTGTGAAACTGTACCAAATATCACCTGGAAGTCGAGAAACACCATGTCAATGTGCTCACCTTTATTTAATGCATTCTGGATCTTGTGGCAAATAGAGTGAGATGAATTCACATCATCATTGTTTGAGGAATCTGTGTTGATTTCTACAGGGAAAGACCTTCGTTCTCCAACAACATCCAGAAAATAGGTATAATTTGGCTTTGGCAGTCTTTTTGGGCTAATTTGTGGTATGTGATCATAGGAAGCAGTCTTCCGTTCCCACACGTTGGCTCTCACATTTTCAATATGCAGTTAAAGTCCAGTCCATTGCTATGCAGACTTCTCCATTTGTCAGTCTCTTGCAAGGGCATAAGATCTTCCATAATATATTTCTTTTGTTGGCTTCTAACTTTATGTTTAGACTTTTCCTTTCACATTGCTGCATACTGTTCTTTGGGTGCGTGCTTGAAGTTAGTCACTAATTCTGATTCTCAATGAAGACTTGAGTCCCACCTTTTCTGTTTGAATTGTGAGTTCCTCTGTTTGTTTCATGGCTGTGCTGAGGGATCAGAAAAGACTATGAGATAATCTGCAAAAGCTAGACAGTTGATCATCAGCTGTGTTCCTCCACCCATTCTGGTCCCATTTTTATCCCTTCATTACATAGTACTTTACACAGGTGACTTTTTGCAATGCACAGTTGAAAAGTAAAGTATCTCTGTCTCCTTGCTTATTGCCTGCCATATCTCAGAGTTGCCTGAAATCTTTCCTGTGACTTTCACTTTGGATTTCATATCAGTGAAGGCCTGTTGGATGTTTGCTTGTACTGTTATATTAAGGTCGTCTTTTTCAGGTTTTGCTACATTGTGTTTGTCAATAGAATCATAGGTCTACCTGGATTTTTAACACAATTGAAAATTAATTGCTATTTCTTATAGTATTTCCAGCTCTGGTGCCAAAGTTAGAATTGGATTCCCCATCAATTATTATTATTATTATTATTATTATAGGCACAAGATGTAAGACTGACTACCTTTGGTGCACAGTTCAGCATAAAACATATGTGTGATTACAATTCTTAAAATCTTTACCATGACTGATCAATTAGTACATTACCACTCCATTCAAATAATCAATACAGATATTAACTTTCTGTGAAATGATATGGAAATAGCATTTGGAACATAGTTATAATATTATTCTGTTAATTCAGTAACTATGGCAATCATGAATTCTGCTGAATTATACTGAACACATGTGCTTTGGCACATGTGGACAGCTATTTTTATAACTATCCAACAAATTTAACTAAGGGAATCAAAAACATCTTGTTCCTGAGCTGTAGATATGAGAGAATGCATATGAGCTTGGTACCCTGGCAGCACAAGTATGTGTTTGTAAACATGTCTGAAAACAATCTTAGTGTTTAGTCCATTGTTCATTGTAAAAAAAGATTACATATCTCCTAATACTATTGATGTTTATTTATTTTGTATAAAAAGTCTATCATAGAATTTGTATTACAATTTGCTACAAGGAAGGAATAAAGTGCAGAAAAGTTTTTGAAATGTGAAATATTCATTTTGATGAATCTGCTAGGGGTAAAACCAGGATTTGAATGAATGGTATAAGCATTTCAAAGAGTGCTGTGAACATGCTGATATTAATGGATGCCCTGGATGCCCCGGTGTATCATCAACCAATGAAATCGTGGAAAAGTGAAATAAATGTTTTTGGCATATCATTTGGGTCATGCCATTAAATTTTTTATATGTTTTATGTAGGAAGTGTTTTACATCAAAATTTGTTGCAAGGTAGTTACAGTTCAAATGAAAACAGTGGTGAGTGCAAGATGCTCGGGACTTAGTAGATGAAGTCAGCAACAATACGGAACTATTGGAATGTATCCTAACAGATGGTGAGTTGTGGGTTTATGAATATAGCACTGAAACTAAGGTCCAGTCATCCTAGCGGAAGCATTCTGGATCACCAAGATCGAAAAAAGCATGATGAGTGTAGGCAAATGTGAAGGTTTTAATGACATAGTGCACCATAAATTCTTGCCATAAGATCAATAAGGAGTACTACTTACAATTTCAATGTCATTTTCACTAAAAAAAGAAAGTGCCCACATTTATGATGAAACAGTTCATGGTTTTTGTATCCCAATAATGAATCTGCTCATACTTTGTTGCATAACCATGAATGTTTGGTCAACTTCATGATTCAACAAACATGGTCACACATGACTTTTCTCTGTTCTCAAAAGTGAAGGGTTGTCATTTTGCAAGCATAGATGAGATTAAAAACACATTGCTGAGAGAACAGAAAGTTGTCCCAAATATTAAATTCCAGCAGTGTTTTGAGGCTTGGAAAAAGTAGTGGCTTAAGTGTATAATATCTAATCAGGATTATTTTGAATGGGATAACATCGATGTAGACCAATAGTTTCCAACCTGTAGCCCAAGAAGTGAGCATCTATTGTATGACCAATAAAAGAAGATTTCTGTGAAATTCTGTTTACATAAAGACTCCAACCACATGATGCTTGTTATAACCTTTAATGCACTAATAAACTGCGTGGATACACAAACGTAGGAACAATAGTGGGTTTTGTGCTACCAACTCCGTAGCTGTCACTCAACTGCCGTGCCGTGACATGCGGCCGGCGCCGTTCATAGCTAGGTGGCGCTCCCGCGCTCAGCCGAGCTGCGGAGCGCCTCTATCGCCGTGTTTGCGTACTGACGTAGCGGCACTTTTAAATCTCGTGGCACTGTCACAACACTTTTCCCCCCTTGAAACAAAAAGACACTCACTTCCTGGGAGACACGGACAGTGCGGAGACATCCATGGCCTCTTGGGAGACCCCGAGAAGATCCCGCGGAGAAACACGAGAATATGGTCGAAAATGTCCAGGACGGAAGCTTGTGCATGGAACGTGCCTCCTGGACGAGATGATGGGTGAAAACTCCGGAGCAGCATCCATAGGTGTCGTGGACCTGGGGGTGTGCTCCAGCGAGATGGGTCCCGGAGAAGGCGGCGTCACGACTGGGGCCGGTTCCGGCGTACTCAGAAGCGGCAGCGACGTTGGCTGCAGTGACATGCACGGGAGACCGGCAGCCGTGACAGGACTGGCGTCTCGGGCTGGTGGAGGCGAAAGAAGGGGCGGTGGCACCGGCGTGGCCACCACTCGTGGGCGCATCTGGTCGTAATGACGAACAACCGTGCCGTCGTCCGTACGTATTTCACAAAGCCGGCGGCCGCGAAGAGCCTTGACCACCCCTGGAATCCATTTAGGGCGAGATCCATACCCTCGTGCCCACACGTTGGCGCCTACCGAGTATTTTCCCGCACTAGGGGACACAGGACTAGGCCTGACAGGGTGAAGCAGGTGCAGTAGAGTGCGCGGTTGGCGGCCATGCAAGAGTTCAGCAGGGCTGCGATCACCCAGAGGCGTGAAGCGATAAGAACTCAGAAGTTGCAACAGAGCGTCATCGGTAGAAAAATCAGTAAGGAATTTTTTCATCTGGCTTTTGAAAGTGCGGACAAGGCGCTCGACCTCCCCATTCGATTGGGGATGGAAGGGCGGTGCTGGAACATGATGAATCCCTTGTCCAGTACAAAAATCACGGTAGGCCTGCGAAGAGAGCTGAGGGCCGTTGTCCATGACAATCGTGGAGGGAAGACCTTCTAGCGCAAAGATTTTGGACAAAGCCAGCGTCGTCGCCGCAGTGGTGGGCGACGGACATCGAACCACAAACGGAAACTTCGAGAAGGCGTCAATCAACAGGAGCCAATAAGTGCCTAGGAAGGGGCCGGCAAAGTCAGTGTGCACCCGTTCCCATGGCTGCGCCGGATCAGGCCACGGAGAGGGCATTGTACGGGGTGCAGCCAGTTGTTGAGCACACTGACCACACGCAGCGACCATATGGGAAATGTCCGAATCGATACCGGGCCAATAAACATGCCGGCGGGTCAGGGACTTAGTCCGAGAAATCCCCCAATGGCCTTCATGCAATAGTTTGAGAACATCTTTGCGAAGAGAAGCTGGCACCACGACCCGTGGAGATGCGCCATCCGTGGCCAGAAGAACAACACCCTCATGAACAGACAGACGAAGGCGCAAGGCATGGTAGTTGCGAAGGGGATCCGATGCCCGGCCCTTGGTCCTGTCCGGCCAACCCCGTTGAACAAAACCGATCACCTGACGCAGGACCGGGTCCCGCGCAGTAGCCGACGCGACCTGCGAACCAGTAAGCGGAAAACCCTCAACCGCACGACGTTCTTCCTCATCAATGTGGAAACAGAGTAGTTCATCTTGATCGAAAACTGGGTCGGGGCCCATCGGCAAACGCGACAACGCGTCAGCGTTGGCGTGCTGGGCCGTGGGGCGATAGTGAATCTCATAGTGAAAACGAGACAAGTATAAGGCCCAACGTTGCAGGCGGTGAGCCGCCTTATCCGGAAGCGACGCCGAAGGGCTGAACAGAGAGACCAGCGGCTTGTGGTCGGTGATGAGGTGAAACTTAGAACCATACAAAAAACGCTGAACTTTTTTAGCGCATAAATGATAGCGAGCGCCTCCTTTTCGATTTGAGAGTAACGCCGTTGGGCATCGTTGAGGGTCTTTGAAGCATAGGCGATGGGTCGTTCCGACCCATCCTCATACTGATGGGCGAGAACAGCCCCTAGGCCATACTGTGACGCGTCAGTCGCCAGAACCAAGTGCTGACCCGGACGGAAAGTGGCAAGACAAGGCGCCGACTGCAAATGAGCCTTCAGGCGAACAAAAGCCTGCTCACACTCGTCGGACCAACAGAAAGGAACGTTTTTGCGTAACAGCAGATGCAGAGGATGAGCCACTGCCGCCGCGGATGGAATGAATTTGTGATAATAAGCAATCTTGCCTAGAAACGCCTGAAGTTCTTTGACCGTAGACGGCCGGGGGAGAGCGGTGCTGGCCGCAACGTGCTGACGTAGAGGACGTATACCTTCACGGGACAGGTGGAAACCAAGATACACAATGGAGGGTTGGAAGAACTGTGACTTGTCCAGATTGCACTTCAACCCAGCCGAATGCAGAACCCGAAATAATGAACGCAAATTGCGAAGGTGCTCCTCAGTGGAGGCCCCCGTGACAACAATGTCATCCAGGTAGTTGACGCAGCCAGGAACGGAAGCCGTGAGCTGTTCCAAAAACCGCTGAAAAATGGCCGGTGCGCTAGCGACACCAAATGGTAACCGCTGGTACTGATACAACCCACAAGGAGTGTTGATGACGAGAAATTCCTTGGAAGACGCATCCAACGGCAACTGATGGTACGCCTCCGATAAGTCAAGTTTGGAAAAGAACTGGCCCCCAGCGAGCTTGGTAAATAACTCCTCAGGACGGGGAAGAGAATAAGTGTCAATGAGGCTCTGAGCGTTGACAGTGGCTTTAAAATCGCCACACAATCGCAGACTCCCGTTGGGTTTAGAAACCACCACGATTGGCGATGCCCATTCGTTGGAGGTAACAGGAAGGAGAATCCCTGAAGCTGTCAGCCTGTCTATCTCAGCCTTGACAGGTGCACGCAGCGCCATCGGAATAGGGCGTGCCCGGAAAAACTTAGGGCGAGCTGTAGGTTTAAGAGTAATGTGGGCTTCAAAATCCTTCGCACGACCCAGACCAGCAGAGAACACGGACGAGAATTCAGAACACAACCCATCCAGCTGTTGATACGGAATATCCTCAGATATGAGGTGCACATCATCATCAATGGAGAACCCAAACAACTGGAAAGCATCATAACCGAACAGATTTTCAGTGCCCGCATGATCCACCACATAAAACGTGAGGGGCCGAACAACAGACTTGTAAGCAGTGGAAGCATCAAACTGGCCAACGATAGGAATTTTCTGTTTATTATAAGTTCTCAGATTCCGCGTAACTGGAGACAAGGGAGGGGAGCCCAACTCCAAATACGTGCGAGAATTAATGAGAGTTACTGCAGAGCCAGTGTCCACTTGCATGCGAACGTCTTTATCCAGAACACGAACAGTAACAAACAACTTATTTGTTTGAGAAAGCACACAGTTAACATCCATGTCCGATGCCTCGTCATCGGCGACAGGAACGTGAGGGGACTGACACACAGAAGCAATGTGGCCTTTTTTCCTACATGAATTACACGTGGCCCAACGTTTTGGGCACGCGGCCCTGTCATGCTGTACGAAACAACATGGACAAGAAGGAAGGGCGGAACGAACCTGTTTCTGTGGTTGCTGTTTTCGCTGCGAGCGTTGCGGCCCAACGCGACGTTGTTTTCGCGAGTGAACCGCCGCCACATCATCGTCCTCCTGGGAAACAGGCAAATTGTCCGTGTCGAAAGTTGACTGTACAGTGCCCACATCACACCACGCGTCTATTTGCGCGCCAGCAGCGTGAGACACTTCAAAGGATTGCGATGCTTAGAACTTCCGACAACGATGGGTTTGGCAGTTGTAGGGCACGTTGCCGAACTTCTTTATCAGGAGCAAGCCGTAGAATAGCATCCCTAACCATTGAATCAGCATAAGACTCATGATGAGTGTCCGTGACAAACTGACATTTCCTACTCAGACCATGTAGTTCCGCCGCCCAAGCCCGGTAAGATTGATGGGCTGTTTACGACACCGGTAGAACGCCACGCGGGCGGCAACGACGTGGGTGTTTTTTCAGTAATAGTTAGACAATAAGTCACACATTTCTTGGAAGGACAGAGAGGCAGGTTCCTGCAGAGGGGCTAACTGAGATAGCAGCTGATAGATCCGTGGGGAGATCCAAGATAGAAATAACGACTTACACATCGGGGCGTCGACAACGCCGAAAGCCAAGAAGTGTTGCCGCAAACGCTTCTCATAATCCTCCCAGTCCTCAGCGGCCTCGTCGTAAGGAGGGAACGGAGGCGGAGAAGAGGACGACAGACGATGAGTAAGCGACGTCGACAACGCCTGAATAGCAGCCGTCAGCCGTGTTTGTTGTGCCTGAATAGCAGCCGTCAACTGGGTTTGTTGTTCAATGAGCGCTTGCATAAGCTGTTCCATGTCTGCCCAGACACGAACGCGCAATACTCCAACGCTGGAAAAAAAATATCCGACCTCGTCGCCAAAATGTTATAACCTTTAATGCACTAATAAACTGCGTGGATACACAAACGTAGAAACAATAGTGGGTTTCGTGCTACCAACTCCGTAGCTGACACTCAACTGCTGTGCCGTGACATGCGGCCAGCGCCGTTCATAGCTAGGTGGTGCTCCCGCGCTCAGCCGAGCTGCGGAGCGCCTCTATCGCCGTGTTTGCGTACTGACGTAGCGGCACTTTTAAATCTCGTGGCACTGTCACAACAATGCTATTCTCTCATTGGTCCATCCTATACCCCTCCCCCCCTCTCCCAAATGGTTATTATTAGTGGTGACCCAAAAGTACTGGTATTCTTCTAATATGGCCCAGGTAAGTCGGACACATCTACATCTATATTGATAGTGTGTGGTGGGGGTACCCTGTACCTCTACTAGTCATTTCCTTTCATGTTCCACTCACAAATAAAGAGAGGGAAAAGTGACTGACTATATGCTTCTGTATGAGCCCTAATCTCTCATATCTCACTTTCTTAGTCTTTACACGCAATGCAGGTTGGTGGCAGTAGAATCATGTGGCAGTCAGCTACAAATGCCAGTTCTCTAAATTTTCTCAATAGTGTTTCTCGAAAAGAATGTTGCCTTCCCTCCAGGGATTCCCATTGGAGTTCCCGAAGCATCTCCATAAAACTTAAGTATTGTTCGAACATACCGGTAACAAATCTAGTAGCCTGCATCTGAACTGCTTCGATGTCCTCCCTCTATGTGGTAAGGTTACCAAACATTCAAGCAGCACTCAAGAATACATCACACCAGCATCCTCTATGTGGTCTCCTTTACAGGTGAACCTTGCTTTCCTAAAATTCTCCCAATTAACCAAAAGCAACCATTTACCTTCCTACCAGAGTTCTCATATGCTCATTCCATTTCATATTACTTTGCAACATTATGCTGAGATAATTTGAATGACTTGACTGCTCAAGCAGGCCAAGAGTAATACTGTATCCAAACATTATAGGTTTGTCCCATGCACTCATCTGCATTAACTTAAATTTTTCCATATTTGGAGCCACTCATCGCACCAACTACAAATTTTGTCTAATTCGTATCTCCCTACAGTCACTTAACTTTGACACCTTACATTACACCACAGCATATTCAGCAAACAAATGCAGATTGCTGCTCACCCCAGCTGCCAAATCATTTATGTATATAGAGATTAACCGTGGTCATATCACACTTCTCTCGGGCATTCCTTATGACACTCTTGTTTCCAATGAACATTCGCTCTCGAGAACAACATTCTGTGTTCTTACTTAAGAAATCTTTGAGCCACTGATATGTGTGAAATTATTCCATAAACTTGTACCTTTGTTAACAGCCAGTAATGGGGCACCGTGTCAAATGCTTTCCAGAAATCCAGAAATATTGAATCTGCCTGTTGCCCGTCATCTGTAATTTGCAGTATATCATGTGAGAAAAGAGCAATTTCTCATGAATAATGCTTTCTAAAGCCATGCTGATTCATGAACATAAGCTTCTCAGTCTCAAGTAAGTTTAATACATTCAAACTGAGAATACATACAAGGATTCTGCAGCAAACCAAAGTTAGGGATATTGGTCTGTAATTTTGTGGCTCCATTCTTTTACCCATCTTATACATTGGAGTCACGTGTGCTTTTATCCAGTCACTTGGACCTTTGTGCTGGACGAGAGACTCATGATAAATTCAGGATAGGTAAAAGTCCAATGGTATAGAGTACTCTCTGAAAAACCAAACTGCGATTCCATCTGGACCTGATGATTTATTTGCTTTAAAATCTTTCAGTTGTTTCTCTACACCAGGAATGCTTATAATGATGTCATCCATAAAAGAGTCTGTCCAATGGTCAGACGATTCTCTCACATGAACAATTTATTGTAGGTGAAATTTAAAACTTCATCTCCCGTTTCGCTATTTTCAACTGACATGCCAGACTGGTCTACAAGGGACTGAATGGAAGCCTTAGCACCGCTTACTGATTTTACATAAGACCATAATTTTGTCAAGTTCTCTGCCAGAACTTTTGCTAAGGCATGTTGGTAGTTGTTGTGTGCTTCGTGCACAGATCTTTTCACAGATGCATGAATCTGTACTAAACTTCACTTGTCATAATTTGTCCATTCTCTTTTGAACCAAGAGCCAACAGCCTCTGCTATCTCAGCATCTTCCGAATATTGTCATTAAACCGTGGTGGATTTTTTTCCATCCTTTACTTACTCACTAGGCACATAACTCTCCAGGCCGTGATTTACAATCGTTGTTTCTTTTCTGTTATGGATTTTTGGATGTGGTTGCTTGTAAGGTGGGGAGTTGTTTTTTGTTTTGCTTATCCTTATGATTTCCATATCTGTATTTCTGGCTGTAATTTTATGTTGGTGTTGGTGTAAGATGCTCAGCAAAAGTTGAATGATTTGTCTCATATGTCCTTGCTCTTAACTGTTCTTTATATCTAGTGTCAAATGTCCTACTCGTTTGACCTATTCAGTATTCAGTATTCAGTTTATTCACCATTGACCACTTACAGCAGAATAGGTCTGAGCATTAAATATGCAGTTAACAGTAACTTTACAGTAGAGTTTTTACAATTTAATTCCTTTTCTTTTAGGAATATTCTTATATACTAATGTCAATGATTATTTCAAAATATTCTGTTATCTTATAAAATGGGTGTTTGAGTAACCAGTCATAAACCTTAAGTTTGAAAATATTACTGGTCAGTGACCAAGCACATGCTGGAAGTTTATTGAAGAGTTTTAAACTCATTATTTTGTGTGCGTTTGCAGTCTTTGTGAGTCTGTGTCTTGGTATGTCGAAGTCCAGTTTGCCTCTGGTGTTGTGGGGATGTATGTTCTCTCTGGTCTCGAACTCATTTAAGTTGCTTTTGACATAAAGCAGTGCTGTGTAGATGTATAGATTCACAACAGTTAATATCATGTGCTTGATAAAGAGGGGGCGGCCGTGTTCCTTGGGCTTACCTTTGCTCATTATTCTGATTACTTTTTTTTGAATTTTCAGAATTTCACTGACAAAGCAAGAATGTCCCCATAACAATATGCCACAGGAACTGTGTGACTGAAAGAGGCCAAAATATACCACCTTTAGATACTCATCAGTGACTACATCTGCCAGTCTCCAGATGAGATAACACACTCTTGCTATTCTCTTACAGATATGGCTAATGTGTTCCTCCCAGTTTAATTTTGAATCAATGTGGAATCCTAACAATTTTATTGATTTGCTTTCAACAGCTGTAGTTAAACCCAGAATTAGTTGTGTTTTATCAGGATTAAACAGGAGTTCATTAGAAGAAAACCAAGCCATTACAAGTTCTAGTTTTTCCTGTGTTACCTGATGCAGTTCTGTTGTGTCATGGTGTGTATTGAGCAATGTTGTATCATCTGCATAACACACAATTGAATTTGCTCCTACATGGTAAGGTAAGTCATTAATTGCAATGATGAACAGAAAAGGACCTAGGACTGAGCCTTGAGGCACTCCAGTCTGAACTTCCTTCAGTGAGGAGCATCTATTTTTAATTGATGCAAACTGTCTCCTGTTACTTAAGTATGATTCGATTACATCCAAAGATGGTTTGTGTATGCCATAAAATTCCAGTTTTGCAAGTAGGGTGTTAGATGGTATGCAGTCAAAGGCTTTGCTAAGATCACAAAGTACGACTGATACTAGATCCTTATTTTCGAATGCAGTTAACACCTGGTTAACAACTTCAGTGACAGCAGTAGTGGAATTTTTATTATGCTGATATGCAAACTGTCTGTTGGAGAGGAGATCATGCTTATCAAAATAGTTATTTAGTTGACTGTACATTACATATTCAAAAACTTTAGAGAAAATTGGGACAATAGAAACTGGTCGATAGTTTTGGGGCAGATGCTTATCTCCCTTTTTAAAGACTGGTATCACTTTAGCAGTTTTGAGTGCATCTGGGAAAACTCCAGATTCTAAACACATATTAAAAATGAAAGAAAGAGGTTGACATATAAGGTGTATTATTTTTTTCATTACATAATTAGAAAACCAATAACAGTCCATACTTTTGGAGTTGGTGAACCTTGCCACACTTTTACAATATCCTCTGGGGTGACAACATTCCAGTGGAATGTATATATCCTATGGGGCACAGCACCAAGATGATCTAGCGCACAAGTGCCATTTTGTTTGATTTTGTTTTTCAGCTCACTCAATGAGGTTAGGAAGTAATTATTTATTTCCTATGGGACCAGCATTGCATCTTGTGTATGGGTTTGTGAATTATATTGGTTGATGATATCCCATGCTGCTTTACATTTATTGGGAGCACTTTCAATGTAATGTTCACATGCTTGTTTTTTGGCCAAGGACAGTTTGTCTTTGTAGATTTTTTTACATTTTAAATAAGCTCTATAAGAAGTATTATGTAGCTCAGGTCCTTGTTTGCAAGAATTTTTATATATTCTGTACAGTCTGAGAATCTCCTCCCTAGTGAGAGCTAGCTCATCTGTATACCAATTTAACTGTTTGTTTTTCTGTTTATGCTTAAGGCTACTTTTGATTAATGGTGAGCAGGAGTACCATAACTCTACGAGTATTTCCAGGAAGTTGTTAAACACTATTTCACCAGCACCCTTCCTATGTATCTTACTTCACATGTATTGCCTTTCTTTTGGTATATTCCTGAATTGAGTTGCTGGTTTGGTGCGCTATTTTTATACCTTGTTTTTTGAAAATTTTGGATATTCTGTGTGTATATTTGAGGTTGTATATCATTGTTTCTTTGACACTTTTTGTTGTTTCTTTTCTTGTACTATGTTGATTTGTTTGTGTGTGATTTTGTCCTTGTGTTGGTGACAGCTGGGTGATTGTTCTTTTCTGTTCCTTGATATTCTTGTTCAGCTTTGTTACTAAGTTCTCTTTGAATCGATTGTTTGTGACTATTTGTATTTTGGTATTCATTTCGTTTTTGTAATTATCTGTATCTAATGGTACTGTGTTCATATAATGTGTCTGTTGTTGTCAGTTTTTGGTATATGGCAAATGTGTGTTGGTTGTTTTTGAATCTTTATGGTGATGTCCAAGAAATTTAACTGTCTATTTTGCTCTTTCTCTATTGTAAGATGTATCTTTACATGAACAGAATTTATGTCTGTGTTTAACTGGTTAATTTTATTGTTTGCTTCATGTATCAGGCACAAGATGTCATCCATATACCTAATCCAGTACAGAATGTTGTACCTATTTGGCATTATTTTTTTAAATATAATGTGTTCTACATGCTTCATAAATGTTTGCAAGTGGTTCCAGACATTGGATATGTTGTTAGTAATCCTTCACTACATAAATAGAATTCATTATTGAACTGAAAATAGTTCTGATCTGTTATTAGCTCTAGAAGCCAGACTGTTTCTCTGATGTATTCATGTGGAAGTGTACTGTGTGTTTTAAAATTTTGTTCTATAATGTTTATTGTTTGTTCTATAACGTTTGTTCTATAATGTTTATTGCTACCCCCATGAACCATGGACCTTGCCATTGGTGGGGAGGCTTGCGTGCCTCAGCGATACAGATGGCCGTACCGTAAGTGCAACCACAAGGGAGGGGTATCTGTTGAGAGGCCAGACAAACGTGTGGTTCCTCAAGAGGGGCAGCAGCCTTTTCAGTAGTTGCAGGGGCAACAGTCTGGATGATTGGCTGATCTGGCCTTGCAACACTAACCAAAACAGCCTTGCTGTGCTGGTACTGCGAACGGCTGAAAGCAAGGGGAAACTACAGCCGTAATTTTTCCCGAGGGCATGCAGCTTTACTGTATCGTTAAATGATGATGGCGTCCTCTTGGGTAAAATATTCCGGAGGTAAAATAGTCCCCCATTCAGATCTCCGAGCGGGGACTACTCGGGAGGACGTTGTTATCAGGAGAAAGAAAACTGGCGTTCTATGGATTGGAGCGTGGAATGTCAGATCACTTAATAGGGCAGGTAGGTTAGAAAATTTAAAAAGGGAAATGAATAGATTAAAGTTAGATATAGTGGGAATTAGTTAAGTTCGGTGGCAGGAGGAACAAGACTTCTGGTCAGGTGAATACGGAGTTATAAATACAAAATCAAATAGGGGTGATGCAGGAGTAGGTTTAATAATGAATAGGAAAATAGGAGTGCGGGTAAGCTACTACCAACAGCAAAGTGAACGCATTATTGTGGCCAAGATAGACACAAAGCCTATGCCTACTACAGTAGTACAAGTTTATATGCCAACTAGCTCTGCAGTTGATGAAGAAATTGATGAAATGTATGATGAGATAAAAGAAATTATTCAGGTAGTGAAGGGAGATGAAAATTTAATAGTCATGGGTGACTGGAATTCCAGAGTAGGAAAAGGGAGAGAAGGGAACATAGTGGGTGAATGTGGATTGGGGGAGAGAAATGAAAGAGGAAGCCGTCTGGTAGAATTTTGCACAGAGCATAACTTAATCATAGCTAACACTTGGCTCAAGAATCATAAAAGAAGGTTGTATACATGGAAGAATCCTGGAGATACTAGAAGATATCAGATAGATTATATAATGGTAAGACAGAGATTTAGGAACCAGGTTTTAAATTGTAAGGCATTTCCAATGGCAGATGTGAACTCTGACCACAATCTATTGGTTATGAACTGTAGATTAAAACTGAAGAAACTGCAAAAAGGTGGGGATTTAAGAAGATGGGACCTGGATAAACTGAAAGAACCAGAGGTTGTACACAGTTTCAGGGAGAGCATAAGGGAACAATTGACACGAATGGGGGAAAGAAATACAGTAGAAGAAGAATGGGTAACTCTGAGGGATGAAGTAGTGAAGGCAGCAGAGGATCAAGTAGGTAAAAAGATGGGGACTAGTAGAAATCCTTGGGTAACAGAAGAAATATTGAATTTAATTGATGAAAGGAGGAAATACAAAAATGCTGTAAGTGAAGCGGGCAAAAAGGAATACAAACGCCTTAAAAATGTGATCGACAGGAAGTGCAAAATGGCTAAACAGGGATGGCTAAAGGACAAATGTAAGGATGTAGAGGCTTATCTCACTAGGGGTAAGATAGATACTGCCTACAGGAAAATAAAAGAGACCTTTGGAGAAAAGAGAACCACTTGTGTGAATATCAAGAGCTCAGATGGAAACCCAGTTTTAAGCATAGAAGGGAAAGCAGAAAGGTGGAAGGAGTATATAGAGGGTCTATACAAGGCTGATGTAGTTGAGGACAATATTATGGAAATGGAAGAGGATGTAGATGAAGATGAAATGGGAGATACGATACTGGGTGAAGGGTTTGACAGACCACTGAAAGACCTGAGTTGAAACAAGGCCCCAGGAGTAGACAACATTCCATTGGAACTACTGACGGCCTTGGGAGAGCCAGTCGTGACAAAACTCTACCATCTGGTGAGCAAGATGTATGAGACAGGTGAAATACCCTCAGACTTCAAGAAGAATATAATAATTCCAATCCCAAAGAAAGCAGGTGTTGACAGATGTGAAAATTACCGAACTATCAGTTTAATAAGTCACAGCTGCAAAATAGTAACGCGATGCATGTTGAAAAACTTACCAGAAAACTACAAATTACTAGAGGACAGGACCATAAGAAACACCACAGAATTGATTCACTACATGAAAGACATGAAAGTTCCAGACACGGCCACCCTCCTGTCATTTGATGTAGAGAATATATATTCCAGTATACCAATAACTGAAACAATAAACATTGTAGAACAAAGGTATAAGACACACAGTGCACTTCCAAATGAATACATCATAGAAACAGTCAGGCCTCTAGAGCTAATAACAGAACAGGACTATTTTCAGTTCAATAATGAATTCTATTTACATAGTGAAGGGTTACTAGTGGCATCCCCATTGGCTGGAACCACCGCAAATTATGAACTGTGTAGAACAGATTATATTTGACAAAATAGTGCCATATGGGTACAACATCCTATACTGAATTAGATATATGGATGACATCCTGTGCCTGCTAGATGAACCAAACAATAAAATTGACCAGTTACATACAGACATAAATTTTGTTCATGAAAAGATACATCTTACAATAGAGAAAGAGCAAAATAGACAGTTAAATTTCTTGGAAATCACCATAAGGATTTAAAACAACCAACACATATTTGACATTGACCAAAAACTGACAACAACAGACACAGTTATATAAACACAGTACCATTAGATACAGACAATTACAAAAAAGAAATGAGTACCAAAATACAAATAGCCATAAATAATCGATACAAAGAGAACTTAGTAACAAAGCTGAACAAGAAACAGAGAAGAACAATCACCCATCCGTCACCAACCCAAGGGCAAAATCACACACAAACAAATCAACAAAGTACAAGAAAAGAAACAACAAAAAGTGTCAAAGAAACAGAAAGTAAAAGATTGGACACAATGACATACAACCACAAATACACACACAGAATATTGAATATTTTCAAAAAACAAGGCATAAAAATAGCACACCAAACCGGCAACTCAATTCAGAAATACTTCCCTGGTCTGTATCAAATGAAATGCAGTACACGTGAAGTAAGATACATAGGTCAAACGAGGAGGACATTTGACACCAGATACAAAGAACAGTTAAGAGCAAGGACATATAGGATGAATCATTCAGCTTTTGCATATCATCTTACACCAACACCAACATAAAATTACAGCTAGAAATACAGATATGGAAATCATAAGGATAAACAAAACACAAATCACCTTCCCAACTTACAAGAAAACCACATCCAAAAAACCGTAACAGAAAAGAAACAACTCGTAAATGATCAAACCAACTTGGCAAACCACACACTCTTTAAATTGACTGACCACTTAATATAACATTAAATGTACTCATATAACCACTATCATCTCCTCCCAGATTCTGTCCTATAATTACCGTCGAGGCCCGTGCCCCCTCCCCTCTCCCCCGTGAGAAAAAAAAGGCAACCCACCTCCACTCCTCTCACGTCTCTACCTACATACAAGAAAATTTCTTACACACACACACACACACACACACACACACACAAAACCACTATAATCTGTCATTGTGTGTGTGTGTGTGTGTGTGGTGTGTGTGTGTGTGTGTGTGTGTGTGTGTGTGGAGGGGGAGGGGGGAACATTAGGAAGTGTTTCATGTTTAATATTATTTTTATTTACTTGATGTATATTGTAAGGCGTAGAGGATTATAATCTGCATTAGGCTTGTAGATAATGAGATAGGTACATGTTTATAAAAATTGAGGTTCCTAGCAAAGTTTCCAATGACTGCAAAATTAAAGAGTAATTTTAGTGGATATGTTAATTTAATAATATCAAAATGTTGTTTTAATTCTCAGTATGTGTTCAATAAAATATGTAATATCAGAATGATTCACATGTTGCACCTTTATGTTTTAGAATGTCATTTATTTGGCAGGAAAAGATCGAGGTATATATACAGGGTGGTCCATTGATCGTGACCATGCCAAATATCTCACAAAATAAGCGTCAAACGAAAAAACTACAAAGAACAAAACTTGTCTAGCCTGAAGGGGGAAACCAGATGGCTCTATGGTTGGCCCGCTAAATGGCGCTGCCATAGGCAAATGGATATCAACTGTCTTTTTTTAAATAGGAACCCCCATTTTTTATTGCATATGGGTGTAGTATGTAAAGAAATATGCTTTTTAATACCACTTCAACCACATGCGAGCTGTGTGCCGGACATCCATCATGTTGGAAGTACGTCGCCATTCTGTCATGCAGTGAAACATCTTGTAGTAACGTCAGCAGAACATTACGTAGGAAACCAGCATACATTGCACCATATAGATTGCCATCAATAAAATGAGGCCAATTATCCTTCCTCCCATAACGCTGCACCATACATTAACCTGCCAAGGTTGCTGATGTTCCACTTGTTGCAGCCATCACGGATTTTCCGTTGCACAATAGTGCATATTATGCCGGTTTACATTACCGCTCTTGGTGAGTGATGCTCCGTTGCTAAATAGAACACATGCAAAAAATCCATCATCAACCCATAATTTCTCTTGTGCCCAGTGGTAGAACTGTACACAACATTCAAAGTCATCGCCATGCAATTCCTGGTGCATAGAAATACGATGGGGGTGCAATCGATGTTGATGTAGCATTCTCAACACCATCGTTTTGGAGATTCCTGATTCTCACACAATTTGTCTGCTACTGATGTGTGGATTAGCCGCGACAGCAGCTAAAACACCTACTGGACACTTGGATGATGTCATCCAGGATACCGAGCAGCATACATAGCACACGCCCGTTGGGCATTTTGATCACAATTGCCATACATCAACACGATATCGACCTTTTCTGTAATTGGTAAATGGCCCATTTTAACACGGGTAATGTATCACAAAGCAAATACAGTCTGTAGTGGAGGAATGTTACATGATACCACGTACTTATACGTTTGTGACTATTACAGTGCCCAACTAAAACATTCATATTTCTTTACATACTACACGAATGTGTAACAAAAAATGGGGGTCCTATTTAAAAAAACGCAGTTGATATCCGTTTGACCTATGGCAGCGCCATCTAGCGGGCCAACCATAGCACCATCTGGTTTCCCCCTTCAAGCTAGACAAGTTTCATTATTTGTAGTATTTGATGCTTATTTTGTGAGATATTTGGCCCGGCCACTATCAATGGACCACCCTGTATATATCTTGACTTCATGATGAAAGTTAGATTTTCTTGAGAAAAAAATTTATTGTTACTGAGTATGCATCCTAGGTTCAAAGCTCACTCACTGCACAAGAACTGGATTCATATGGAACAGCTGGTGCAACTGTTGAAGAAGTTCTCAGTTCTATAAGAACTGTAATGGCATTTGGTGGCCAAGAAAAAGAAGTTGAGAGGTATGTAAAATTTTACTTTCATGGCCTTTGTCGGTTACCATAAAACATTTTGGCTTCTAATATGCTATATTCTGTTGTCTTCTGTTCTCATCTCCTGACATTGCTGAAGTTTTCTTATAGGTCTGATTTGGCTATATTGTGAAATTGGATCCCTTATAGAAATAGGAAACATTGCACTTCTTGCATTTCTTGACTAGCTCCTGGTATAAGCCAGTATAGGCAGTTTTGTCATTGACAGGCACCAACTATTGTTGGTGTTGAGAAGAAAAGGCAAACATGGATAAATGACTTTTTATAATCTATATTGTCTTAAGTTGTCCATGTTTATACTGGTAATTTGTAGAGTTTCGTAATTTTAATCATAAAAGAGAGAGATAAGAGGGTTTAAAAGTCAAACTATTCATTAACATAGTAAAGTGGCTGTTATAAACTCTATTTACAATTAAATGTTATTAAATTTTCAAACAATGGAACATCTGGGATGGAATAGCAATGAACTAGGCTAGACTGCGACGCATCACATAGCGGAAGCATTGAGTGGCAGGCAAACACATTTACAATTGAGACACACACACACACACACACACACACACACACACACACACACACACACACACACACACACCACCGTAATCTGTCCATTGTGTGTGTGTGTGTGTGTGTGTGTGTGTGTGTGTGTGTGTGTGTGTGTGTGTGTATGTGTGTACGCGTGTACGCGCGCATTTGATGACATACTTAGCGCCAATATTATTTATGTATAATCAACAAATTTTAGCATACTAATGTTAGAACGTCAAGTTGAACACACATATTTCAAAGATGACGCAATACATGAAAGTCACAGATCAAGCAAATAGAGTAAGACGTGTGTACACTTTAACAGTTAAATCATAACTGAGTCCAAGTCCAGCAACCGCTGGCTGCTTAGGTGGCGCTGGTGCTGCATGGCTGGCAGACAGCGCCGCATGTAGAGGACGCGCTTAACTGCATGGCGGCACTTTGAAAGTTCGGCAGGTCACAACACTTTTCCCCCCTTTGAATTTTTTGCACTGGTCTTGATGGGGTTAGCCTGTAGATTGCTAACGCCCATAAGTGTTGTTTGACTGGCCGTAAAGTCTCAAGGAGGAGGCTTCCCATACGGACGGAAGTGTCCCTGATGATAACGGGTCAAGATGACAGGAGACGTAGGGCTCGAATCTGCTGGAGCCCCGTGCACCAATCTGCCCGTTGCGGCAAGTCCAGTTGCTATAACAGGAGACATGGGCGATGTGTCAGCATCCGTAGGAGAAGGAGGCGAGTAGAGTTGCTCCGACGTCCACAACCCGCTGCTCAGCAACATCCAGGTGGAAACACAAAAGTTCATCCCTATCAAATGCCAGATCAGGACCCATGGGAAGGCGAGACTGTGCATCAGCATTTGCATGTTGAGCCGTCGGCCAGAAATGAATCTCGTAATTGAAACGAGACAAGTAAAGAGCCCAACGCTGGAGGCATTGTGCAGGCTTGTCAGGAAGTGACGTTGATGGATGAAAGAAGGAAGCAAGTGGTTTGTGGTTCGTAACAAGATGAAATTTGGATTCATAAAGAAAAACACCAAACTTATGAAGAGCATAAATAATGGCCAAAGCATTTTGGAGGCATAAGCAATGGGTTGTTCAGAACCGTCAGAAAAAGGGTGCGCAAGGATTGCACCAACCCCGTATTGAGAGGCGTCCGTGGCAAGAACAAGATGTTGGCCAGGTCGATAAGTAGCCAGGCACAGGGCCTGTTTGAGCATAGTCTTCAATTTCTAGAAAGCCGCATCGCATGACGTGGACCAGTGAAAGGGCACATTTTTATGCAATGCCTGAGCCACCGAATCCGTAGATGGTAAAAACCTGTGATAGTATGCTATTTTCCCCAAGATGGCCTGCAGTTCCTTAACAGATGTAGGGCGAGGAAGGGCATCGATTGCAGTGACAGTTTGCTGAAGCGAACGAATACCATCCCAAGAGAGTTGGAACCCCAAGTACGTGATAGATGCCGGAAAAAATTGAAATTTCTGAAGATTACACTTAAGACCAGCAGTCTGTAAGACATGAAAAAGTGTGTGGAGATTCTGAAGATGTTCTTCAGTGATGGAGCCAGTGACAACAATGTCGTCCATGTAATTAATACACCCAGGGACAGGGAGCAATAATTCTTCCAAGAATCGCTGAAAAAGAGCAGGGGCGCTGGCAACCCTGAATGGCAATCGTTGGTATTGATAGAGGCTGAAATGCGTGCTAAGGACCAGAAACTGCTGGGAAGCAGCGTCGAGAGGAAGTTGATGATAAGCTTCTGACAGGTCAATTTAGAAAAATACTGGCCTCCAGCAAGTTTAGTGAACAATTCTTCAGGTCGGGGCATAGGGTAAGTGTCGATGAGGCATTGAGCGTTTACAGTGGCTTTGAAATCGCCACAGAGACAAATATCACCATTGGGCTTAGCAACGACAACAACAAGAGAGGACCACTCACTACAAGTGACAGGAAGCAAGACCCCTGAAGCAGTGAGACGATCCAGCTCCCGTTTGACCCGATCACGAAGGGCTACAGGAATGGGGCGAGCCCGAAAAAACTTAGGCCGAGCAGTGGGTTTGAGCATGATATGAGCATCAAAGTCATTTGCACAGCCTAACCCATGAGAAAAAAGGGACGAAAATGTCGTCAACAAGGAATCCAAGTGAGCATAAGGAATAGCATCAGAGATGATATTGACAGAGTCATCTATGGAGAACACAAAAACGTGAAAGGCTTCGAAACCAAAAAGACTCTCCGCGTTACTATGGTTGACCACAAATATGGGAACAGTGCGAATGACGGATTTGTAAAATACCTCAGCATCAAATTGTCCCAAGAGAGAAATCTTATGCTTATTGTACATCCATAATTGCCTAGTGACAGGTGATAGGGTTGGAGAACCCAACTGAAGATACGTCTGAGAATTGTTGATAGTGGCAGCAGAACCAGTATCCACCTGCATGCGAACATCTCGACCACGTATTTGGACAGTGAGGAATAACTACCCTGAAAGGAGGAAGTACAATTGACAGACAACACAGAATCAGAATCAGCGTCATGTTCATTAACATCATGTATGCGGTCGGATTTGCAAATGGATGACACATGATCCTTCTTTTTGCAGTTGTGACACACGGCCCAACTTTGGGGACAATCCTCCCATGAATGTTTCGTAAAACACTGCGGCCATGAAGGAAGTTGCCGGGGATTTTGCTGCAGTTTCTTAGAGGTTTGTTTACGGCTAGGCCAAGGCTGTGCTTGGGAGCGTACTGCAGCCACGTCGGCCGGTGGGGACATGCTGCACGCGTCGTCAACAGCACGCAGAGGTTGTATTTCCCTGACGTCACCCCACGCCTCTATTTGCTCTCCAGCGGCATGAGAAATTTCAAAAGACTGTGCGATGGATAGGACTTCATCTAGAGTCGGATTTGCCAACTGAAGGGCACGTTGCCTAACTTCTTTATCGGGCGCCGACCGGATAACAGCATCCCGTACCATGGAATCGGTATAGGATTCTTTGTGAACTTCAGTAACAAATTGATACTTTCTACTGAGGCTGTGAAGTTCAACAGCCCAAGCGCGATAGGATTGAGTCGGTTGTTTTTGACAACGATAAAAGGCAACATGAGAAGCTACCACATGCGTATGCTTTTGAAAATATACAGACAGAAGTGAGCACATGTCAGCAAAGGATAAAGACGCAGGGTCCTTCAAAGGATCCAATTGCGACAACAACCGATACATTTGAAGTGAAATCCATGAAGGGGAAAGAGACTTACATGTTTGTTC